>NC_134962.1:9529858-9838926 GCF_965638725.1 Aptenodytes patagonicus
GAGCAAATTGGAGGTCAGAGCACCCACTCTGTGGCTCAGCGAAAGAAAGAAAAGGAAGGGAGAGCCAGAGCGCACACAAACGCCCGTGGAAGGGAACGGTGACAAAGCAGAAGCTACAGTCTCCAGTCCTGCATTGCAGAGAAAGTCCATGTTGAAGCCATTTGGCTGGCAAGACGTGGGCTTTCTTTCTGAGTGGGGACTGTAAGAAAGAAGTGACTTTGTATTTTATGGGTAGCCTGTTTCCTTGTATTCAAAACAAAATGGCAGAGAAGCTGCTGTCCACTAATTTTCCAGAAGTTCTCCATAGTTGTCTGACATTTCCTAGGTAATCGTAGCCTCCTGCTTTGATGAATTTGTTACAGATCACAGGTTAACGCTTTTTTCCGGGGTATCCAAGCTTTCAAAAGATCCATCAAGGGAATAGGAACCCTATCCTTCCAGGATACCCTGCCAAGTGTCAAAAGATCCCAGTAAAAGCAGTTGGCAATTCATTTAGGAAATTTCTAAAGGAGAAGAACTATTCAGAGGTCCTCAGGCTGCAGGCCAGGTAGCTGGAACTCCACGGTTTGTATTGCCAGGGGCAGCAAAAACCAAGGGAAGCCTTAGAGTGACAGGAGAGTGGGCTTCCGTGAAGAATTAAAAGATTTTTTTCTTTATTAAAAGCATTAAAGGTCTGTGCCCTAGACTGTACAATGACTTATTTTTCATCTGCTCTCCTCTTGTGTCGAGCACCACGGGGAAAGTGGGGCTGCCGGGGAATCAGTTAGGACTTGTTGGTTGTGAGTACTGGCATCTAAGAACAGCCCCTGGGCTGGTGTGTGTCATCTGGCAGCTGGCCTTGGTGGACTGGCTACCAGGTGGGGATAGCCACAGCGTACCGTCCTCCGCACACCTCGCTTCTTGGTCCCTGTCATCTCCCTATCTTTGCATTTATGGCTTTGGACGGGAGTCGCAGGAGTGGCTATTCCAGCTCTCTCACCCACTGACACTTTCCCATGCCAGAGAGAGTCCAGCAAGGGAGCTGCAGCCAGTTTCTGCTCCCTTCCTGCCTTGTGGCTCAGGAAGAGGCCAGAATTGCACATGTGAGGGTGACAGGCGAGAGAAATGAGTCTGAAAGCTGCTCTGCACCGACGAGCCAGTCTTGATGGGCAGCTCTCAGGTACGGAGGTGTAAGGGGGAAGCGTGTGGAAAACTAGAGGTGATCTGACTGGTGTGAACAGGGTGAGACAGTAGCCAGGGCTGTGCCAACGGAAATCATTGCCATCGTTTAAGCTGAGGGGCCGGCCTCCCTCCTGGCCCCACTGCTCTTGAACACACCGCTGGGGCGGCAGCCGCTGTTGGCGGGAGGCCGGTAAAGGATCAGGTGATGAGTTTAATGAGGAACGCACGAAACCTCGTTGTTTGCCTGATGTCTCTAATACCTCATTAGCAAACGGGCTCTGCACCTGGAAGCGTGGAAGGTTTTCCCGTGGGTGCCTCTGCCCCGTCCCCCGTCCCCGGGGCGGCTCCGGCGGGGGCCGCTCGCCAGGGCGGGGCTGACGCGAAGCACGGCAGTGTCGGGAGGGCACAGGGTTTTGCTCGCGGCATGCTCCTCGGGGTCTCGGAGACCCCCGCGGCTCGGCCCCCCCCCCCCTCCCGCTCCGCCTGCCGCCGGGCACAGCCTCGCCGCTCCCGCGCGGCCCGCGCCCTGCGCCGGGGCAGCGCCGCCGTCACCGGGCTTGGAGCGCCACCTAGCGGCGCGCGGCGGGGCCGGGGCGGGGCCGAGCGGCGCCGGGGCGGGGCCGGGGCGTTGGCGGGAACGGGCACCCCCAGAGCCGTGTCGGGCCGTCCTTTTCGCAGTTCTTGAGGCGACGTGAGGTGCCTGCCGTGCAGCCGAGGCTGTGTCTTCTGGGGCCGTGTCTCCGCAGGCCTCTCAGAACGAGAGCGAGCGGCCCGCCCCCGCTGCCCGGCAGCAGGCAGCCCCCGTGCCCTCTGTCTCCTCGCTTCACCTTTAAGGTGGTGTTTCCTCCTGGAAGCTATGCTAAGGCACATGGAGGACAGGGAGGTGATTCGAGACAGCCAGCATGGCTTCACCAAGGGCAAGTCCTGCCTGACCAACCTAGTGGCCTTCTATGATGGAGTGACTACATCAGTGGACACGGGAAGGGCTACAGATGCTGTCCGTCTGGACCTCTGTAAGGCCTTTGAGACGGTCCCCCACAACACCCTTCTCTCTAAACTGGAGAGGTATGGATCTGATGGGTGGGCTGTCCGGTGGGTGAGGAATTGGTTGGATGATCGCATCCAGAGGGCAGTGGTCAACGGCTCAACGTCCAGATGGAGGTTGGTGACGAGTGGTGTCCCACAGGGGTCCGTACTGGGACCGGTACTGTTTAATATCTTCATCAATGACATAGACAGTGGGATCGAGCGCACCCTCAGCAAGTTTGCAGATGACACCAAGCTGAGTGGTGCGGTCGACACACCAGAGGGACGGGATGCCATCCAGAGGGACCTGGACAAGCTTGAGAAGTGGGCCTGTGTGAACCTCATGAGGTTTAACAAGGCCAAGTGCAGGGTCCTGCACCTGGGTCGGGGCAACCCCCGCTATCACTACAGGCTGGGGGATGAAGGGATTGAGAGCAGCCCTGCCGAGAAGGACTTGGGAGTACTGGTGGATGAAAAGCTGGACATGAGCCGACAATGTGTGCTCACAGCCCAGAAGGCCAATCGTGTCCTGGGCTGCATCCAAAGCAGCGTGGCCAGCAGGTCGAGGGAGGTGACTCTGCCCCTCTGCTCTGCTCTGGTGAGACCCCCCCTGCAGCACTGCGTCCAGCTCTGGAGCCCTCAGCATAAGAAAGACACGGACCTGTTGGAGCAGGTCCAGAAGAGGGCCACGAAAGTGATCAGAGGGATGGAACAGCTCTCCTATGAAGAAAGGCTGAGAGAGTTGGGGTTGTTCAGCCTAGAGAAGAGAAGGCTTCGGGGAGACCTTATTGCAGCCTGTCAGAACTTAAAGGGGGTTTATAAAAAAGATGGCGGCAGACTTTTTAGCAGGGCCTGTTGCGACAGGACAAGGGGGAATGGCTTTAAACTAAAGGGGGGTAGATTTAGACTAGATATAAGGAAGAATGGACTAGATGACCTTTAGAGGTCCCTTCCAACCCAAACTATTCTATGATTCTAAAAGCCTTTGCACTCAGCAATGCTAAATCCTCATGGCTCCACCCTTTCTTGGGATGCGGTGGTACTGCGGCTGTACCAGCTCTTGGAGGTTCACCACAGCCTGTGAACTAACCTACCGTTTCTCCCTCCTCCCCCAGATAACAACAGAGAGGAAAAGGAACACTCTTCAGATGTGTCCCCAGCGTGGGTTCGTCTCTAGGAACGGACCAAACCCTCTCCTCGACGGTCTTTTGTCTTGTCACACTGAGGTGAGATTAGAAGGGGCTTCAAAGCACCTTTTTCCTTTTGCGAGGTTTGTCTTTAGGCAGCTACACGGACGTTATTACAGAAGGATGCAGCTTTTTTCCAGCCAATGCCAAGGCAAAACTAATAACCATTTTCCAAGAGAATTTGATAACCCATCCAAAGCCCAACCTCGCTGCCCATTTGCTGCCTTTTTCATGCTGACAGCCCTTGTGCCTTGACAAAACAAGATGACTAGCAGGTCTTGAAAGTATCTTGGGAAACACTCCCAAGAACCGTACCTCAGCTAAAACCGTTTATATCGTTCCTCTGATTTACACATTCATAATGGGGACATACGGTCACATATCTCAAAAGACATTTAAAGGTGCCGTATCCTACTGAACTGACGTTAATTCATTCACGTTTACATCACTTCTGTACTAATGTTATCAAGGTCACTGTGACCCTAAGAGGATCTTGGCAAAACCCTTAGCATCAGAGCAGCCTAACCTCACAAACGTCTGATGAAAACATCGGCATCCCTCGATGCCAGAACGTCCCCATCCCTCAGTCTAAACGCAGCCCGGTCCAACAAATTGAGGCACCCCAAGCTACTGCCTTTTAATTGGCTTATGACCCAATTAACAGAGAACAGAAAAATCCCCCCCGAGATAAATACCTTCTTCCGTGTCAGCAGCAAATCGTTACCATTTATAGTTTCCAGAAGTTTTGAGAGATGTGTGTGTATATATATAAATATGAGCCCAGGACTCATCGAATTCCTGAGCCATTTTTTCATTAAGAACCGCTAATTTGAGCACGTGATTCCAGCCAATTATTAATTAACTTGTGATCCCCCAAACAGCAGGGCAGACTCCGGGAGGCACACGGCATGCCTTTTAGCCTGCTTCGGAAACGCGGTGGTTTCAGAGCACCATGAAGTGACGGTGCAGAGCAGTCCTTGACTGTTGGCTTGGTCAAATTTGGGGAATTTCCCGGGTGGTTTGATGCAACCGGCGTTTCTCTTCCAGCTCTCTGGAGGGGGAGCCCGCAGGGCAGCCCCCGTGTCGCATCCTGCAGGAGCGGGATCAGCATTTGCCCCTCGGGTAGGTGTGATGTGCTGGTCTGCGCCGTCAGGGCGGGTACAGCCGCAGGGCCCAGCCGACACCGGCCTGGGGTTGTGCTTTACTGTCATTTTGGCCTTGCCGTCAAGGCAGAGGGGGGCACTTCATTCACCGCGGCGTGTCGTTTTCCAGCCTTTGGGTTGAACAGACATCCGGCTTAGTGTCTCCCGCTCTCTAAATGGATCGATTCTTAATGTTTAAGGGAAATCTACTTCATTATTTGAAACGCTTCTTATTTTAGTGCTGTTTTATTTGATATGCAAATAAATCTTTGCAGAAATTGTTTTTTTATAGACATGATGCAGTACTTGGATATGGCTAGGGGCTTTCTTTTCTGTTTTGTCCGTGCTGGGTGTACTTATTTGGAACACAGCGAGTACAGCGGCGAGCGGCTTTAACCGCGTCTGTTAAGGGACACGGGCTGGATTACCAAACGGAGGGACCGAACACGATTTTATTGGCACGATTACGGTCTCGCCGTGTCACAGTAAACGCAGGGGCTTCCAGAAGCCCAGTCACTGCCGTACGCCTAACGACTACCGGCAGCACCCGCACACCCGGTGACGTCCGGTGGGACCGTCTCCGCACCGAGGAGGGGAGCGCCGGGCAGCAGCGCCGCCAGGGGGCGCGCGAGGCACCGGCCGGAGGCGGGCGGCGCGGGGTGGGGGGGCACCGCCGGGACCTGCCCACCCGGCGCCCGCGACGCCGGCACGGCCCCGCGCCCGGCCCCGGGCACCGCCAGCGCCTCCGCCCGGTCCCGCCGCCAGCGGCGGCCCGCGGGGCGGGGCGGGGCGCCCCCAGATGCGCCGCCGACCCTGCCGCCACGCCATTGGCTCTTCCGCGCCGGGCGGCGCGGCCCATTGGCCCGGCGGCAGCGCGGCGGCGCCGGCCACAGGCGGGAGGCGGTACCGGGGCGTGGCTAGCCGCGCCTGCCCGGCCCCCCGCGCCGCAGCGCCGCGGCGCGGCCCCATTTCCCGATGCTGCCGCGGGCCGCAGCGCTGGCGCCGGGCGCCTCGCCGGGGCCTGGGCGCCGCTCGCCGCCGCCCGCCGGCCTCGAGGAGGAGGAGGAGCCGCTGCGGGGCCGGGCCATGGCGAGCGGCGGCGCCGAGAGCGTCCCGCGCCGGGCGGAGGCGGCGGGGCCGCAGGCGGAGGCCGCGGATGAGCCCGAGGGCGGCAGCCGGCGGTGGGGCGCGCAGCACGCCGGGGCCCGCGAGCTGGCCGAGCTCTACTCCCCAGGTGAGGGCGGCGGCGCGCTGCGCCCCGCGAGGGCGGCCGGGGAGGAGGGCGGGGGCGGCTCCATTCAGGGGCCGGGCACCTCTGGCGGGGGTGGCTCCCCTCGGGCCCGGCTCCCCTCGGGCCCGGCTCCCCTCGTCGTCGTCCCCCGCCCCCAACGGCCGCTCTGAGGCGGCGCGGCTTCAGGGAGCCCCGGAGGAACGCGGGGGGGGGCCGGGCCGGGCCGGGCCGGGCCGGGCCGGGCCCGGCCCTGTCGGGGCTGGGCCCTGCTGGGCGAGGCGGCCCGGGGCTGCGGGCGGTGGGGTGCCGCATGCTGGCGGCCCCACGTCCGCCTGCTGCCCGCCCTCATCTCGGCCTGGGCAGAGCCGGTGAGTGTGGCTACTTAAAGCAGGTCTGAGAAACGGGCTGTGCTGCTGGGGTGGAGGTTTTCGAACTAGAAACCGCCCGGAATGAATGCTCCTCCCTTTAAAAACGAACAAAAAGTTAACCTTTCCATCCAAAAGCAGGTGTGCAAATTTGGTTGCTAAGCAAGGTAACCACAGAAGCTTTCGCTTCAGAATATTTATTCAGTGAACCACTCTGAGATACCCAGTCCTGGCGCCTCAGAGAGGGGCGGAGGGATGTTTGAATTTTTGTTTTGGTCTTGTCTTCCCAAAGCTTGCTATTTGTCAGAGCTCAATAAAGTGACAACAGCTATTCGACTATGCTATGGAAATAACTGCAAACTCCTTATAATAAAATATGCCACTTGTTTTTAGCTCACAGTGTGAGCAGTGCTAGGTATTCTTGCCATTCCCAGTGAATTCATTTGCAGGCGAAGGATTAGGAAGGGGAAGACGTGTTTCCAGCATCTTGCAGTTTCCAGCAGGTCAGCTGAACAGCCTAGCTTACACATCCAAGGCAATTACTGGAGAGGCAGGTGTTCCTATTTGCACAGAGCCAAGTAATGATAAGAAAGCAAAGGCATTCATTACTTTGTCAGTTTTCTAGACTGTTCAGGGCAAGTCTGCCCATTTCAGCTTGTATTGGTCACCTCTTCCTTGCCTTGGTGGTGTGTGACGTCACCACCCTGTGAAGGTGGTGTGTGACATCTTTCAGCTGGTCTAGGTACACTGTTCTGATCCAGGCAGTGACTGATTCCTGGGCTTTACAGAAAAGCAGTCACTAACTTTACTATTGCACTGTGCTCTTGCTCATAAGGAAAAGATTTTCCTCTCCAAACAACTTGCTACCCTTATCTTTAGCTTGTAAAAGGAAGTTCCTGGGAAGTCTGTGAAGTTGTATATGCGTAGTGATATCTGTCAGCAGTGAACTGTGATAATATATTAGATGTGCAATTTTTTTCTGGCATTACATAAATAACTTAGATAACATCAGAATATGTGTTACAGTGGAAGCATGTGATGTTGAACCACTGAATTCTTAAGAACGGGGATTACGTATAATTGTGCAGAGTGAATGTGACCCTGGAGTATTTCCACAATTTCTTTAAGCATATACTTTGTGGCTTTGGCACTTTATTCCTTCATGTGGGACATACTTTTAAATTTGAGTGTTCTTTAAACACGAGTTATTCGTGCTGACTCCGCTTCTTCGACTGATTCCCAGTCTGTCCAGAGCTGGGGCTGCATTTCTGGACTCAGATATCTCCAGACAGTTGTCTTGGGATCCCTGTGTTCAGAGTACAGTGGTGTTTGCATAGACTGAACCCGTGGGACTTGCTAGTAAGGAGCCTAGTGTTTCCCTGCAGTCAGCTAATTGTTCCGTGAGGATCTACCCACTTAGCTCCTCTAATCAGGGTGTGGTTTTCTTATGCAGGAAGTGAGTGTTAATTAACTCTTACTTTCATTACTCCAGGGATCTCTTTATAGAATCTCCCACATTGTGACCTGATGCTGTCTTGAAATACGCTTGTTCTTGTGTCTTAATTTAATTTTACGATTTTCTTCTCTGCTACTGCAGAGGATGTTAATTTATATACTGATGGCCTTTCTAGAACAAAACTCTGAACTGTAAAAAGTCTTTGTTCACCCTTCTTTAAAATATTGCATTGTAGGCACATTGGAGGTAATACTGATCCTCCTTTGATGTTCCTAGTTTCCTTTTCATTGCATGGTATAGTTAAGAAGAAGGACTTGACTCAGCATTTAGGAGGAGAAATTTGACCAAACAGTAGGTCAACATAGAGGATTAGTAGGAAAGAAGCTCCTGTCCTGAAGACGTGCCAGACATGGGAGTGTGCCTCCACTCCTGTGAGAGGATGCTTACCTTGCATGTAGTTGTTACTGATTGTTCCCCTGCATGTTGCTTTGCCTCAGACTCGAGTGGTGCAAAGTGTGTAAGGCTGCAGGAGGGAGTGAGGAATGGACCGTGGGGTTAACTGCTCTGGGGAGCCATGGGCAAGAGGCAGCTGTGCTGACTGGCCCCCTAAAATAGGTGAAGACAGACCTATCTGCTCCTGAGCATGTTAAGAGCTAACTACAGCTAGGACCCTTCTGGGCCAAGGTGGCAGCTCAGATCTCCTTGGATTTAGGCATTAAAGGTCTGTTTCTGATGCCTTAATCCCTATGGGTCTTGTATTGAGCGCTCCCTCGCTCTCAACGTCAGCGTCTTGTGAGGATCTAGCAGTGATTAGCAGCAGAAAGCTTCTGCCTGTCAGTCTGAATATTCAAAGTGTTACCATACTCTGATGTGTCTGTTCTCTTTTTATAGGCAATAAATTAGGTTTTTGTAGAGGTACAAAGTAGTACAGCGAGGTACAAGAGAGAATTTGTGCCGGGTCTTTCTCTTTGCTTATTCTGTCTCTTCTCATCTCAGAACGGCTGAGAGGTCGTAGCCTTCTGTCTGGGAGCAGGAAGGCAAAGACGAGACTGCAGGAGTTAAGTAAGCAAGCTCAAAAAGTATACTTGCAATGTTAGGAAAGCAATTCTAGGGCCACCAAAATACAGGATGATGCTTTTTCCTGTTAGTACAACAGCTTTATTTACAAGCTCTGAGATTTTAAATATTACAGATCATAAGGTGATTTAATTACAGGGCATCTGAGGCCAGAAATTTGTTGCCAGATTCAGCCATACCAGCAACACTGAATATTGAATGAAATGCAAATTTGGAAAAAGATGTGATGCGGAGGAACGTTATGCCAGCCACCGCAGGGGAAAGGAAACTAGGGCAATGTGAGATGATGTCTGATTTGTCCTTGTTATTTGGGCAAGGGCAGAGAGAAGGGATAAGTAGTGGCTCGGGGAAGACGAATGTCATTTAACAAAATATGCACACCTCCCATGGATAAATAAGTTTCTGTTTCAGCTCCCTGTCAGACAAATGGAGTGAGTCATTCAGGCAGTAGAATCGTCTGTCTGTATTATTTCAGACTTCAAAATGTTCTCTCAGATAAAAGTAAAACATGCTTTTTTTTTTTCTCCTTTTTTCCCAACAGGAAAGAGACTACAAGAATGGATCTCTGTCATCTTATGCTTCTCTCTGATCTGTTTCAATTTTTACAATCTTCTCTTCTACTTGCGACTGGAACACACGCCCTCTGTTATTGTTGGGATATGTAAGTAGGAACTGTTCACTGCCGTGAACAAGGCAAGACTGTCTGTTGTAATGCTGGAAACAAATGTGTGATCTTTTAGGCTTGACTTTCTACTGGAAAGGGAGAGGGATGTTTGTGCGTATGCAGTTGTAGTGCCTCTGAAACTGAGACCATCTGCAAAAATTGTTACTGTTTTGTGTCTTTTTTGTTTCAGTGTATTCTCGGTATCTCAAAGGTGAAGTTTTTAATGTAGCTATTAAAGTTTGGTGTTCTTACATAGTCATTGCAAGTGTAAGGACTATTGAGAGGGAAAATAGCTGTCAAGACTGTCAGAGTTGGAAACAAAATACAGTGATCGACAAAAATATTTACAAGAACTTTTCAGAAAGCAAAAGCCCAAGAGAAGTCTATAAAAGGTGTTCCAGGCATCAAACTGGCTTGATTTCTGGGGACTGATAACTAAAATGAAGGTTTTGGAGTATTATGCTTTCATGTCAGATGTGAAGTTTGGCCTTTGTCCTGAATGATGACTTTTTTCCAGCAATATAAGAAAAGTTGCAGCTTTCTTGGGTTAATAAATGTGACTCTTGGTCTCTTATTACTTTGTTTGATTGGAAGCGTAGGCAAGCAAGCTCAGTCTCATATCTTTGCCTTAGATGTGTAGAGGTATTTAAGTTGGCTGGATCTTGGCAGTACAGAGCTAGCTGGTCTAGATGCAGTGTGAGTTGGTGATTTCACCTTTTCAGTGAAGGAGAGGAAGAACTAGTAAAGGATTGTAGTTTGATGCTATACAGCTTTACTGATAGAATCGGGAATTGCATGGAATTAGCTAAAGGAAAAACTTGTCTCAGAATAAGCTGGGTGTGAAAAGGGACTCCACAACATTCATTACATTCATTACATCATTCAAAGCCTGAACCTGTGTACAACTTGAATGTTGCTTAACACTCAGAGCAAAAAGTATCAGTGTTTACGTGAGCTTTGTGTTACTAGAATGGTATTGAAATGCTGTTGCACAGAAGCTTTCTTGAGAACAGGCAGAAGGGAGGGCAGTGAGCAGGCTGAGCTGAAGCAGGTGGTCATCTGTGGCTGGCTCAGTCTGGCATTATCTGGGCAGCAAACATTACTGGTAGCTGTATGACCATGTATCTATGGGAGGGGACATGGGAAAAGGAAAGAGGATTAAGTTTAGAAATCGGAAGAGTTGGCTCTGCAGTGCATGCCTTTCATAATTTTCTGGTAAACTTCTAATATGGGATGAGGGAGGGAAGAGAATAGCAACTAAGCGTTTCACCAGTCTTCTACTGTACTTGTGATGCATACTGAATGCAATATTAACTTCGTGTGTTGGGTGTGTATATAAATGTTTATGTATTTTCATATGAATTGCCTTGTTAACTGAAAGAACATATAGTGTCATTCATTAGGACACCATATAAGCTAGCTACAGGTGTTCAGCTTCTGTGCTTTATAATAAAAGTAACTTTTTTTATAAACTGTGTGAGGTGGTGTGTGTGTTAGAAGAGAATGGTACTTGTTTGTAATCACTGTTGCATATTGCTAATGATTTAAAACCAAAACAAACCAAACAGCAGATTCTAATAGCGATATATGTGAGATGCTGTGAGTTTCAGTCAAAGCTGAGGAGTGGTAATTCCTGATGTCTGTTTAAAGTTTATTGGCTTTGTGTTGGGGCTAAGGGGGAGCAGTGGCCTCCCACTGTGAATCCTACCAGCTCACCTGGCCTAATTTAGTCTTGCCTGCTCTCAGCTGATGAGGTGGAGGTGTTGGGAGGAATGGAGAAGAACATGGCATGAGAACTGCTCCACAATGATGAGGACAGATCTAGACAAGAGAATCGGTAATGATGGTTAACCTGTAGTGCAATCTGTTTGCAACTGGCTTTCATCTCAAAGTTAATATTGATAAAAGCTTGAGTTCTCAGATATCCTGGTTACCAGTTTAACTGATAAAGCAGCCAATTCACTGATAATATTATTTAAGTAGTAGTGAATGATTAAAGTAGCAGAATCTGGATTCTGTGTAAATAAAGCAGTGTGGAAATAACTGATAGTGTGTACAAAAATGAGTGCAATAAAATAAGCGCTGCACACTATCTTGTTTTGCTGTCTTCCTTCAATACATTGTTTCTCCAGATAAAGTGTGAATGATGTCTGTAATTTCCAGTGATGATCAGGTTTTATTAAGTTTTGTGAAACTCATCTCCATAAATGTCCTGATTCCTAAATACCGCATGCAACACAATGGGTAAGATAGGGAATATTGAGTCACAGACATCGTCAGATGTGTTCCCATTGAAGGTTTTCCTGAAGCTTAGATTAGAATATTGACCTTTGAGTTGAGGTCACAAAATAAACATTCTGCTAATAACGACATAGCTCTAGATGAAGTTCACATCAGGTCTTTGAAAATCTGAAAGCGATCAGTGATCCAATGGGCTGGATCTGATCTGCTGCGCAGACCTGTTCATTAAGATGCGTTGTTGGGATTCCCTGTGTACTCTTATGTAAATATATCTTTTCATTTAAGGAATAGGGAGTAGTCTGAACCTTCTGCATCACTTCACCCAGCCTAAACCCTGTATCTATAATTAAAGGCTGAGTTAATCTTCTTTTTTCATGCCTTTAAAGGCAGACATAATTGTAACATGGCTAATACTGTAAATATCTTAATCTACAAATTCTTGGGACAAAAAAGATCTGATCCTCCTCTTACTGGCAGTCCAAAAGCACTCACTTCCTTGTGTGTGTGAGCAGGCAGTCTGCGAAGAAATGAAGTTGCGTGGCATGCTGTCATTTGCTGTGCTGAATCACCTACCGGTACTCACGCTGTGGGGTGAGGGAAGGCAGGCGAGAACTTTATGGCGTTGTTTTAGAATAGCTTTTGAACTGGGTTGTTTTCTGCTGACTAAAGATGATATTGCCGGAAAGGAAAAGGAACCCGTTGAGTCTCTTGTCTTCCAGGCTGGTTTAGCAGAGATATGAGACAATTCCTTTCCCCTCCTCACTGTCCAAAAAAAAAAAAAAAAAAAAAGGCAGGGGATGGATTTTTTTTTTTGTTTTCTGTGTTAAATCCAGTCATGCCCTATTCTCAATGTCTTCAGCTGCTGAGGAGCTATGAAAATTTTCCTTTTCGTGCAAGCTGACAACTATATAGATTTGAATTTGGTATTTTATTTGCATGCACATGGTTAACTCCAGGTAGGCTTGGTTAGGAAGGCTGGGTGTGGTGGAGGTTTAATAGCCCCAATTTTTCAGCTGCAGCTGAACTGTCCCACTGCAGCGGGACACCATCCTAGCAGTACTGCAGAACCAGAGCAGCCTCTGCCACTATAATAGCAGCTCAGTAGTGCTGGGGACAAGGCTGGCATAGGTATTACTTGTGTGATAAGCAGAAAAGCCTCACCAAAACATGTAACATTAGGCTTGAAAGCTCTTATACCTTCAGGTGTGTTTGTGGTGTCCAGCATATGATTCTATATACATGAGTTGTGTATATATAGGTGGTACATTAATACCATCTAGATAAAAAGTTTGGCAAGTTGCACCATGGATTCTGGTTTTCATTCTTCCCTCCCTCCTCATGTCTTTGTATAGGGTTTTAAAGCCTTTTTTCCAAATTGGTTGACTTGTTTCTGACATTTGACTTTTATCTGCAGCCACGTTTGTTCTTAATAGATACTGTTTATTGCAGTCCTAAAAAAAAAAGTTTGTGTTGTAACCTGTTTATATGCGTAAGAACTGCCCCACGTAGGGCAGATATCTTTAGAAACATCTTGTGACACAACACAAGATACAATTAATCATTGCTAACTTGAGAGTTAGGGAACTAATTCTTTTAAACCCGTCTGAGGTACACTTTCATTATTGCAAATGTTGTGGGTTGGCCAGACAGAGCATGCAGAAAGAAATGGCTTAGTTCACTTTCAAAATAGAAACTTGTTCTGATCAAGGCCCAAAACCTTTTTGTTTCAAGCTTGAGTAGCTCTGCAGAGCTGCACTTGGTTAGCTGCATTGCAGAGCCAAATGAGTGTGTAATACATATGAAAGCTCTGACACACACTGGTGTAAAAGCGCTCTAGAGACCATGAATGCTGTATGAAAGGGGCTGCTGCGCATGTGGATCAGCTGCTTCAAAGTCCCGCTGCCTTACAGCAAGAGACAGAACTGTAACGATGTCACTTCACTTTGGATTTACTTTGTACGTTAAAATGAGTTTCCACTTGAAATTTTAATGTAAAAGGTCCTTGAAATTACACCAGGGAAACCTCACTTAACAAAGGAAAATTATCCTTTATTTCAGTGTTGGTCCAAATAAGCCAAATCTTTGTCACCTGTCTCACCCCACCTGAAGTAAGTATTGGTTACATTATAGCTGTAGGTAACTGTGTTTTCCATCCTAAACTGTATCATCTCTTAAAGATGGAGACTCCACAAGTTGTGATTAAATAGGCAAAACTTTGATTCTCTGTTTTGTTGCACTTTGTATTGCACAAATACAGTTGCATTGCACTAACACGATTTGTGTTACGTCTTCTTCTGTTGATCCATTTTGTAGTGGTTGTGTGTGTTAACTTAGGAGCTCTAGGCCATTCTGGCACCAGAGGATCCTGGAGGCTGTTGGTTTTGAAAGTGGAATTATGGAATATAATTGCTAGTTTGCACTCGGGCAGGTGATGTTGACACCAGTTATCTGTTCTTCATGTAGCTTGGATTAGGGGGGTGAACTCGAGTGTGCTAGGAGCTGTTCTCGGGCAGGGTGGGTGAAGGCTATACCCTGATGGGGGAGAGATGAGCCCTTCTCCCTGCCTGAGACTGCTTACCCTGGTAGTGGGGGGAAGCTGGTGACATGGCCCCATCTGTGCTTTCCCACTTGTGTGCACAGCGGACGTGCTATCGCTCTTTGTCAGCAACGGGGACTGGGACAAAGAAAGCTCTGTGTGCTTGGCGAGTTGTCAGGGGCTCTCTTAAAGTTGCAGGGGACTTTGGCTCGAGCATTTAAGAACTATAGGTCTCAGTGGCCCTGATTCACTCAGAATAGTGCCTCTTGCACTTCAAAACACCAACACGCGCTGGAGTGTTGCCCTAATGAAGGAGTGGGTTATAGTGAATGGTGACAGAGTGATCTGCTTCGGTGGGAGAGCGCAGGCCTTGAACAAAACCAGCATTATGGCTGCTTACGTCCTGCGCCAGGCAAACGTTCAGGTATTAGGTCTCCTCTGGGTGCCAACCTGCGTGCACAAAACTGCCCGGTGCTCCCAAGAGCTGAGCTCACCCTGCTTGATTCCTGGGAGCGTTTTAAATGGATGAAACCAGAGGATTAGTTTGATTAGTCATACTAGTGAAAGTATTGGATTTTTTTTTTTAGTGAGGGAAAATTTGGTCTTGGTTTTCATTTAGTATCCATTGTTCTCTGTTCTTTTAATCACTTTCTTCTGGGATGGCTTAATTGCTTTTTCTAGTAGTGCATTTTTGGGGAAAAGAAGTACACACAATGGTACTTTTTGTTTAAGAACCTGAGGGCTAGGTAAAGCTGTCAGGATTTTGTCATTTAAATGTGACGGGTTCTTTCCAAGCACTCCATCAGCTGGAGAAATAGTAGCAATAGCTTGCTTTGTGCTAATAGACTAAGATTAAAGACGTGAAAATAAAATTTGGCGGTTCCTATCGTTAAGTTTATCTGGTAGTGATTCTTAGCCAAGTCATGCTTTTGGTAGAGGAATATTTGTTTTAGGATCTGCTGTTGCTCGACTCCGGGGAGATGGTACCCTGATTCCTTGGGGATCTCCTTTTCCTGCTAGCTTCTGGCGGTGTTGCAAGCTGCGTGGTTTCTGCTGAGGCTGGGCGTTCAGGTCTGCCTCAGTTAGAGGTGAGGCGAGAGGTGTGCCCCGTTCTCAGGCGGCATTGCTGGGAGGCAGTGGATTATACGGGGAGTAACTGGAGTATGCGGGGGAAGAAGAAATGTCTGCTATATGGGTAGTGTGCCAATCTTGCAAAATAAGCTTGTGTGACTTAGGATAGACTTTTCCCGTCTCTGGAGTGCATGTATTATAGACATGGCTTATTTGAAACCCCACTTATAATGTAATATAACTACTATATATAATAATAATACATATAATATCCAGGCCCTTCTTTTATTTCATAGTTCAACTGTGTTCTCTGCTTACTTGCACTGTTAGGTCCAGTTCTGACTGAATGTTTCTCAGCTTTAAATAGCCAAAATGATTAAGTCTTCTTTTTTGCTTTTAAGCTGCTACACTTTATACTTGTTGAAGTGCTCAGGGATTATTTTCTTAGCCTCATAACTTGCCATAGTATCAAACCCCTGCCTTCTTTGTACTAAAAGCCACTAAATGTGGAATGCAGATGACTAAGGCATTTTATTTTTATAAGCATATAAGTAACAAACAACTGTTACTTTAGCATATTGATTTTTAGAAAACAAATTTTTTTCTGTTGTGGAGTTAGCCACTCCCCCGACTCTTTAGTGCTGTAACATTCAACTAGTTCATACAATCACTGATTAAAAATGACTGTACTTCTCAATGATGTTATGCAATAGCATCAAGTTATTTAATAACATCTTATGCTGTTTTTTTTTCCTCTCCAGAGACTCTAACTGAATTTTTACAGTAAATATGAAACTTTATATACTCTACTGTAAGGCTTCTGGGTTACAATTTGAGAATTATATCTATGCAAAGCCAGGCTTACACTTGGCTCTGTAAAATTTCGGTGAAGTACAACTTCTTGTTGCAAACATAGTTTCCTCTCTTGAACACCTTCTACCTCAAATGTCCCGCTCTCATTTGGCTTCCTTCCGCTCGCGCCTGGGAGCAGCCAGGTTGCAGGACGTGGTATGTGACTTGCTCACAGGAGAAGCCCTTTGTTGAGGTTGCAAGTTGTAATATCTCGATTTGGTACTTAAGCAAGGAAGAGGAGTGGGGGCTTTTCTGTGACACAAATCCCTACATATTTTCTGGTTTCTGAACACAGAACAGAGGCGGGAGCAAAGCCATCTTGTGTCGATTATATGTTTGGGCTAGTTGCATTTCCAGCCCTGCGACCCACCGCCCAGCAGGTGGCTTGGCTGTCTGAGTGCCAGTGGTCATGCTCTGGCATGTCCCCTGACTCAGACAAGAGGCACTCACTTCCTTCCTCGGAGGTGTCCGGCGGGTGCTGCTGTGCCTGTAGGCATGCCTGCACAAAGGATCACAAGTACAGAGTGGCTGGAAAAGAACAGCCATTCTAGCAAATGTGTGCATCAGTCACGTGTTCACTTATTTTAAAACATCTGCTACTGGTTGAAGTTCATTTGTACACCTTTGGTCTCCTTGTATGCTAGGCCTTTTTCTTTTCTCCTGATTCCAGCAGTCTACTTCCAAAACAAAGAAATCCTGGTGTTTTGAGCAAGTTCTGCAGCTCACTTGTTAACTACAATGCCTTCTTCCCCTCCTCCTGTGTGTTCTGAGTACTCGCCTCCTCTTCAGATATAAGCCATAGATGGGCTGATCCTCCATCCCACTGCTCAGCAGGCTGGAGTAAAACTAATGTATACAGAGCAGTACTTCTCTAATGTTTTACCGATCTTGCTTCTAACGAGTGTGTGAATCCACCATTTGCAGTTCATATGTATCTATACTGTGGATATCCTGCTTTTTCTAACTTTATGATTAACTCTTAATTCATGTTCATGGCTGTCAATCTTACCTTGCCCTCCCAACCTTGATGACAGAGCATCAAGATCTTATACCACCTTGGAGAAGTAGCTGAACACCTGTGCCCTGGTTTTCCCATTTTAACTAAAGACAGCGCTAGGTATGTGAGAATATTGAGTTCAATTCGTTGCTGTCTGATGTGCCTTCTGAGCCTGGAGACAGGATGCAAACGAAGTGTTACCATGCTAGTCATGTATAATCTTTGGTACAGTTTTTGCTCTTTTATTACAACTGGTCATACACAACTGCTGAAGAGTGAGCAAGCGCTTCTGCAATACAGCTGAAATATGATTTCTGGTAGTTAGTTTTTTTCAGATTGCTTTAGTATAATGCACTGCTTCAGGCACCTTTCATTCTTTCCTCTTAGCTTTCTACCAGCTGATGTCAAAGTAACATGTGAAATATCTATTGAACTGTCAGTATTTTGCCTCTGTTTTTGTTGTTGTTCTTGCTGTTACTTCAAGCTCTGATAATGCAGCGTGCTGGAGGCGATGTGGGTTAATAGGGTGATTACCTCGGCAAGAATGGTATTTTAGTTGTTGTAAAGTGAAGTGTTGTTTGGATATCTTCCCCCTGAATCAAGGCTGTTTGCTCTTTCAGCTGCTTAGGTGGAGATCTAAAAGCTATTATGCTCCACCCTGTCTCACTGTAGTTTACATGTGTGGTCTGAAACAAAAACAAGTGTACAGAATTTAGTGCTTATTAAAAAAAAAAAGCTGTCTTCAGTACAATAAGGTGATACATAAAGGATGAAGTGTCTCCTGCTCTATTTAAGAGTTTGGGCCAACTAGATAATGGATTCAGCAGTGGGGATTGATGTATAATACAAAAAGAAAGCCTTTTGGGTAGTAGGTGCCACACTAACCCTGATTTTATTTCTTCTCCCTCTTTGAAAATGAAAGGCAAGGGGAAGGACTGTAGAGGTGAGGGATCAGCTAAGCAAAAGGTAGCCACAAGGAGGGATATATCTGAAATATGCTGTGCTGCATGCACTGTAGGTAACTGCTGTGCCCTGAAGATGAAGAGCATTTGATCAATAGTAACAGAACAACCTCATCCTCTTTCATGTTCTAAAAATTACCTGCTCTTTCGCAATCCTGCTAATGTTACAAGAACTTCATTAAACTGGACTCTCAAGGTGATTGACCTAAGCGTCCTGATTGGAGTAGGAAAATGAGGCAAAGTCCAGATCATGACCAGGGTAAACAAAAGTTGTGTGACTTACGGGGAAAGATGCACATTTGTTGTTTTGTTTCCTGGCATATCTCAGATTGCTTTTAAGTTTCTGTGAGAGAGGGAGGAGTAACAAGATGCCTTGGAGTCAAAGCAAGATGAACCAGTATACCAACAATTTTAACTTTTGGTTTGGATTACAAGTGAGTTGGAATTGTCTTGCCTAACATCTTAGCAGGCAGAGGGGTACTTGCCCATCACAAAAGCCTCGATTCTATAAATGAGAAGCGGTGCTTGAAGAAAGTCTTCAGACAGAGAAACAAATGCTGGCTAGTGGAGGAGAAAGCCAGGAGTTTTCCTAGCTTCACAGACATCTGAAGAAGAGTTGGTGAGGCAAGCAGAGCAAAAATAAATGTCCTGCATCACCTCTGGTTTTGCAACTCCCTGCTGTTTCTGGTGCAAAGACTGTGTTACAATGAGTAACTTGTGTAAACAACCCGATTTTTGTAAATATCAGCAGGGAAAACTAAAAAAAACTATGTTCAGCCACTCTGACCTGGCTCTGTGACTATTTCTCTGGTTTGCATGGACTCGCAGGCTTCCCTGAGAACTGCCAGACATGCCAATAATAAGTGACTGTGCCTTATGCTCTGAGCACCAAATGAGAATAGGGAATTGCTAACTGAGCTGCTTTGAAACATACTTTTTGAACGCATAATCTTTGTATTTCTGTTGCTGTTACTCATTTAACAGTAGATTGCAAGATCAGTATATAGTGCTTTAATTGGCACGAACTTTGTATATGATTTTGAGGGATTTGCACTGAGATCAGGCGCTATCAATTCCCAGGTATATCGTATTTGCACAGTACGCAGTAGCTATTTTGAAATCTGGGTTGTGCTTCTGCTGAATTCTTTTAACCAGACCTGCAGGTAAGGAGCGTGTGCTGCCTTCCTCCTTCAGAGCCTGAATGCTGGCTCTGCAGAGAATGACCAAGTATGCTTGTATACATATTCACTGGGTGGTGGATCTCGGGGGAAAAAAACAAACAGACCTTTCTGATATTTTTATTAACCTGAAGGGACGACACTGCAGTGAAAAAGGATCCCGATTCTTAGTCTGGTTCATTCTTCAGCAAATCTAGACTCCATTCAGACCTGGTTAATCTCTCTTGAAACCTCCTCAGAGCAAGACGTGCAGGCTTGAACTGGTACCTCTTGGTGTCTGTTCTTTAAAGGGCAGGGTCTGACTGTCCTAAATCCCTCAAGCGCAGAGGTCCCGAGGCAGTATCTCTCTCTTTGCTGTGTTGCTATAGCCATATTGCTATGCTGTATGCCACACTCCCCCAGCCTCTCTGTTAAAAACAAGGGAACTTCTTTGGCAATCTTCTCTGAATTTTCTTCCTCAAAAGCATAAAGAGCCTGGCAGTAGAGCTCATGCAGGAGGGTGTCTCAAACTGGGTTGGAGACTTCATTACTAAAGAGATTAGGAACCTGGGAGTCAGACGACTTCTGCAGGTGAAGTGATAGGTGTCTGTTAAACACCATCTGACAGATCTGTGGCTAACTGGAAAATATACAGCTGTTCTGATCAAATAACATCTCTTACGTCCTTACTTTTAAATGTCAGGATTAGCCGGAAACTTGGATAGGTAGATTATCCAGAACATGAAGGCAAAAATAGGGCTTTCCATGCAAGAACTGAAAATCACCTTTACTTGACCGCAGTTTTAAAGTTATTGTGGTTGGCACCTAGAAAAATCTCTACGCTTGTTGCAACAACCTCTGTTTAATGGTGTATCTAACTTTGTACACCTGCGATATTTGCATACTATGTCCCTTACAGAGAATCATTAGCATGGTTTCTGGGGCCTTGCCTATAGCTTTGCAGATTCCACAGTCTTGAAGTTGTTTGATGTTCCAGTCTTATTTTGTAAATAGTATTGCTGTACCCAGGAGTGGCTTCTTAATTAGTGCTTATCTGTAGTCATTGGAGTTCAGTGCTTCTTGTTTGCAGGCACAAGGGACCAAGAGAGAAGAGGAAAGGTCTGCAGATAGTATTGTCTGTTGGGGTGGCTTTAACAGCTATTTTATAGCCAAGTAATCTGTTAAACACTACTGAAGAAGAGGGTAGGCAGATCTAAGTGATTCAGTACTACTTTACTAGTAGTAAAGCAATTGTAAATATTTGTGAAGCTCCTCTGTAGAAGATGGGTTAAACACAAAATCTTGCTATAGATTTAATGAAGATTGTAACCATCCAAATGGTACCTTGTTAACCTCTTTTTTCATAGTTGCCTGACCTTATGTTTATTCAGATTGGGTAGATCTCATGTGGTTGTAAATATCTAAGTTAGTGGTAGATAAACAAGTAAACTTGTAAAACCAAGTATAAAATGTGAGTAAGTCGGTAAAAATGCTTGTGTATTTCTAACTGTCTCTCTCCTCACTCAAGTTGCAGGAGTTATTACAGCTGACTTTCTGTCAGGATTATTTCACTGGGGAGCAGATACCTGGGGATCTGTGGAGCTACCCATAGTTGGAAAGGTTTGAGATTCTTATCCTTAAGCTTGAAAAAGTTACAGAATACTTTTCTGAAACACTTCCAGTATTCCCAGCTGTGTTGGACAGTGTATATAAGCTGTATCTTTCTTGCAGTCTTGCCAATGTAACCAGCTCCCCCACCTGCAGAACCCTCCTCCACTAAATGGCACGGTATATTGCTGGTAAAGTGCCATGTTTACTCTTGGCCTAGGTGACATATGCAAGGTGACACTGTTCCATTTTATCACCTTGTTTAAGGTTTGCACTCAGTTTTGCAATACCAGTGTTCGCAGACCTTCCCAAGGTACTGTGGGAATGGCCTGTGACACCACAAGCGTAGAAACCTGGCTAGACTAGTGTAGATCTTCCAAAAGGCCAGTAAACAGAGTTGTGGATTGTTCCTGTAGCTAAACTCTCTAAAAGCTGTCTTATAAAACATGAAGATGGTCCAGTAAGAAGTCTTTCTAGTTCTCTGTGCTACTGGCCTCTATTGTAAATGTAGTCGTATTAGAATGATGATGACTGAAGATTTCCATTTGAGGTGTATTATACATCTGCAGCTACAAATGCCAGATGCTTAGTGGAAGGTGCACTGACTTCTATAGTAAGCAGTAATCTGTTTTTTAAAATAAACTTCTTCATAGCTACCATTAATCACTCCTCACAGTGCAATATTAGAAGGATCTCTATTAAAAAAAAAAAGTATATGGGATATTCCACGTATTCCTCAAATACATGAACTAGAACAGCAGAATTAAGACTGTTGGTTTTAAGCTTATTTTTGTTCACCTTCAATAGACTTAGTAGTCCTTGAATCCCTGTATCTCTGGACCATAGTTCAAAAAAAACACTGCAGGAGACTATGCACTAAATAAACAAGAGTTCAGACTGATCAGGACACCTTTGCATAGCCTGTACATGATATATGTGTTGAAGGCAAATAAGTATGCTTGTTTTACTGTCCCAGTCCTACCTATCACATTTGCTCTGTCTCCTCTGGGATTGTGTATTCAGATGTGATTTCTACTCCTAGAGGAGACTTTTGTATAGTCTGTTTGACTTATATCGGTTTGTCTAGTCACTTAACTTGCATTTAGTCTGTTAATGCTGTCATCTGTAGCCCATACAAAATGTTAGACTGAATTTTCATTTTTTTTTAGTGTTTTCTTGGTTTATGCTGCTTAGCAAGTTACTTCTATCTGTGAATTTCACAGGCTTATTTTGTCTGTGAAATTAGGATGCTGATGCTTTGTTTTTGAGATCTAGAGGCTAAAGGTCCTAAGTGGAAAATTAAGAAGAATAAAACCGAAAAGCAATGAAAAACTGGATTTGAGTCCGAGATCTGAATTGCTTTGCAAATATAAATCAAATTATCTGAAGTGTTGTCATCAGAAAAGTTTGAATCCTGCTTACATGCTTTGTACTATGGAACTCTCTTAAACTCAGTCATCAGATTTGAATGCATGCAAGGTTTTTTGGGTTTTTTATGTTTTTCTTTCCAAGATCATTATTGCGCCATGGTGTCATGTTTATCAATTTGTTTTTTCAGGCTTTCATCAGACCCTTTAGAGAACATCATATTGACCCCACAGCAATTACCAGACATGATTTTATAGAGACCAATGGAGACAACTGCTTTATGACACTAGTCCCGTTGGCAAACATGGCATACAAATTTGTTTCTTTTTCCCCAGGTAAGCTGTTACTTCTGACTTATGAGGATTTAGCATTTTTGTTGATATTTAAATGAACATTTGTCTGTGTGAGGCTAGGAGAAATCAATGAGCACGAGATGACAAGTAATAGCTGTTGGAAGCATCATGCTCCTGGGAGGAGGGAGGGAGGGAGGCTATTTTTTTTTCTTGAAGGTGGAGCAACTAGAAGGTGGGACAGCTAGATTCTCTAGCTCAACAGAGAATCTGTGGCTGAAGACTCTTGCAAGGAAGCCTTAGAAGTTACAGTAAATAGTCTTTTTATAAAAGGGGTCAAACTGTGCATATAGGGAAACTCATTGTTCTAAAGTGTATAAAAATGCTTCATCTCTGTGTAGAAGTACTTTATTTGCAAACTAGAAGTGCAAGAATTAAAGGATTAATTTAATTTTATAGATGGCAAACTCAGTTTAACTTCCTGTTTATGGCGAGTCGACAGGCATTGGCACTTACCAGCCTGTCTTGTAGCATTCTGGAATTGCTTATGGCTCACTGGCTCTCGTGACACTTCTGCCAAAGCAGCTTCGTTGAGGCCGTTGTTAGTTCCTGCAGCACGAGGCAGCTCTGTCTGGGCAAGACTTCATTTTCCTAGTAGAAATTTAGCTTGTCATATATGGTACTTAACTTAAGATACACATCTTGTTTTGCAGAGGCGTTATATGAAACATGTCCTTGGGAGTGTTATGTCTTTGCCCTTATCATCTTCATAACCATGACGAACCAGATTCACAAGTGGTCTCACACGTACTTTGGTCTTCCACGCTGGGTCATATTTCTACAGGACTGGCATGTTATCCTGCCACGGAAGCATCACAGGATCCATCATGTGTCTCCACACGAGACGTACTTCTGCATTACAACTGGTACTACCATCTGGTTCATACTGCAAGCTCTCTTTAGTAGTCTAGTGCAATTCACCTGGCAAGATGTAATTTAGTGACAGCCTATTAAATACCTAGAAAATTACGTGATGAAATTAACTGTGCTCTTAGCTGCACAAGCTCGTAGCAAAACTATAGTTGTTTTTGTTGTATAAAAAATGGAGGGGGAAGATTTGTGATTGGCTAAAAGGTAACTTTCAGCCTGACAAGGGTAGCCAGTGGTACTGAGATCTGATTGCATGATATCTTGGTAATCTCATGCTAGTAATGGATTTTGTTCATTAAAGTCTTAAAGCTGCTGTGCCTTCAAAAGAGCGTATCATCTGCAAGTGCAACTTACCTTGAATGCTCATTTCTAAAGCAAGGCTTCTGGATTTTCAGCATTCATTCATTCTGATTTGGGCAGAGAAGCGGACAGGCTTACAGGAAACTGGCTTTAGGTTCCTCTTGCATCTATATTCAATTTTATGCCCACTGTACAGGTGGGTATACTCAGTCACCAATGTTGCACAATCCTGAGTAAGTTATTAAGTTAATCAGACAGCTGGAAATAAACCACTCTGGTTCTTCATTCTGTCATTGGCTTTGACAAACAATTTATGTCCGTTTTGAAATCTCTGCCAAGAAACAAATCTAGTTCTCATGACCAGAACGTTGTGTAAAAACACAGTACAATTAAGAAGCCTGGCTTGACAGATGATTGCAAAAATCTTGCTACCCTAAGAGCTTTTTTCAGTCTTACTATGTCCTGAAAGTTTAAGCCTGATCATTGTTAGCAGTCTTGGGCTAGTTGCTTTTTTTCTTGTTAAAAAAAAAAAAAAGCATGCGCTTCTGTTCACTCCATACTTTCTGTAAGTGTTCATGCCGTACTAGTCTGACATAACACAGCATGATAGATTGTATACTTGGATTTTCCAATGGAACAAAGTGTTCCTGCAGCCCTAATTCTCTTTCTTCTAGGGTAGAAGTGAGGAAGAGGGCAGAAATATGCAGTCAATGTGCTATTTAAAAGGGGCCTTTACCAAGTAAAATAGGACTAGTTATTGTAATGCACTTGTTAGTGACTTAAGAGTAGACAGTCAAGTACAAAGAGTGTACTTGATTTCAGAGCTGACCTGCGTACGTAAAGGTCTGCCGCTGTATCATTGCCAGGGAAGGTGTCAGATAACAGAGCTTTCTGGCATTCCCAGCGTTAAAGCTTTCGCACTGACTGCCATTTTTAGACACCAGGAAGGGGTCATCCATTCCTTGAGGGGTGATGGCTGTGTTAATGAGAATTGCATGGGCTGACTTCCTAAAGGGCATCAGTATACAGTGAGTTGAATGGAGCTGCAGCATCACAGGTGAGCTGGGAAAGGTCATGTCCAGCTACAGAAGGTGGCTGAAAACACTGCCTGTTTCGATAGATTGTTAAAGCTGCATTGTCTGATTAAGAACGATCTAGCTCTCTAGAAATGCGATTATTTTTCAGCAGTGAATATCCTGAATGTTCTCTCCCTTTAGTATTTCTGTCCCCTAATAGCTATACACATAGTCTAAGACATCATCAGCAAGAACAGTTGTTTTCCTTCTGCTGGCTGTGTCACCACTGTAGGGATGGTACTCGGACCTGGCAGAGCTGGCTCTACAGCAGCTTTTCTGTGTTCCAGTCTTGCTCGTGTGTGTTAGCTCTTTCCTCTAACACGAACCGCTGCTGCTAGCTCACTGTTTCATTGTGGTAACAACTTCATTCCTGCCTCTCCTTTGGTTTTCTTTTCGTACGCTTTTTTCCCTTTTCCAGAAATGTACATGGAGTAAAGTATAACGTGTGCTTACAGAACAGTTCTGTAAGTGTGGGATAACTAATATAACCCTGTGTACATCCATCTCTTCCTGGTCGTAGGAAAACTTCTACAGGGAAATAACATTTCCCGGTGCTGATTTCTTTTGGTTTTCCTAGTTTTATGATATTTAATAAAACAGAGGCCTAAAGTTACTGTATAACACATCGTAATAAAACCCTGTGAAATTGCCTCTTCGTGCACTCTCCTGTCAGTTATATTGTAGTTAGGTCAGTTATATGTGTAATCAAAATACAGTATCAGAAAATCAAGTTAATGTACTAATTAATACCCTAAAAGTGAGACATAAAGCCCTTCTGAATTCAGGATGAGGCCTATTAAGCCTGTGTGAGTTCCGGCCTCATAGTCTGTACAGCGCAACGTTTCTACAAAGCAAAATACCCTAAATCTGTAGGCTGGGAAAGATGCATTAAACTCCTGTTGCATGCAGAACACGATGGCACTTACTGCCATTTTTACATAAAACGGTAAAAGCCCATCCCATATCAACCTGTTACAGCCTTTCTGGTTACTGGGAAGCAGAAGTGCTCCGTTAGCAGTCGCACAGCTTTGGGAGTGTGCTGCTAGCGGTGCTGCCCTCTTAATCCAGGAAGCGTCCAACGCTGCTACCGTTAAACGCAGCGTGGTACTACAACAAGATTTCTCCATCACAGGCTTCATTAGCAATCAGTTATGCAAACTTTAATTTTGCCCAGGGAGAGCATAATACACTAAAGTACCTTAAAAATGAAAATTGATGTTGGAACTATCTAAACTTGAGGTTTTATTTAAGAAGAAACTTTGTTTAGTTTGCTGACCCTTAGTTAGTGGTGTTTAGGTCCCAAACAGAAATCTTGGTTTGTTTTTTTTTTTTTGTTAATTATTTCTTTTTTTCTAGAAACTGTGGCATTGATAATGTATTTGAGATTTCAGAGCCATGTTGTGCGTATTTACTTTCTTGCAGTACTACCTAATGAGAAACACAGGGAAAAGCAGGGCTGGCTTTGGTGATGGGGAAACTGATCGGGGAACAATAGCTGAAATTGCTGGGTTGGGGTTTTTGTTTGGTTGCTTAAATTTCAATACTAAATCTAAGATGCTACTAATAAAAATGTCTTGCTTCCACAAATCATTCAACTTGGTGGTCCCTTTTCTGGCTTTGCAATGGCCATAGAGGAGTCCACCTCTGAACTCCCCTTACATTTACCTTGTGTTTAATTTAAAGAATGTTATTAAATAAACATTGCAAAACATTGAATTTTGGATGCTACGACAAACTAATCCTTTTTTTCCTTTGCAATCACTTAGGTTGGCTGAACTATCCATTAGAGAAGATAAGATTCTGGAGGTGTTTGGAGAACATTATCCAAGGAGTTACTGGGGAGAAGCCAAGAGCAGATGACATGAAATGGGCTCAGAAAATGAAATAACTTTTGCCAGCCTTCTGCAATCCTTAACTTGTTGCCAATGTTGGGTTTTTTTTAAAAAAAAAAAAAAAATAAAGCCATCAGCCAAATTCAAGACCTGCAAAGAAATAACAGACTCTACAGCACAAACTAAAAAGTGCTAACACGGACTGTAATGAAAAGAACTAATTCTTAAAACAATACTTGAAATGAAGATGATTACTCTTACTGAGCACCTTTTTGTTTAGCCATGTCTGCTTACATCTTAGAAAATACTTCATCACTGTATCTCATAAGGCTATCAGGCAAGCCAGAAGGCAGGACAGTCACTCCATTGGTACGTGGTGGCGTAGTAAACATGTGTTGTATCAACATTATTTAACACTTCAAAAATAGCTTGTTGCTTAAGACCTATGGGGGAATGGTGACAACAGTTGGTCACTTCATGTTTGAGTCCAAATACACTGCATGAAAACAGTGTGTCAGAGTAATGGAAGCCTATAAAATCATCACTGTTCAATGCACTTAGTGATTGATAAACTTACAGTTCTATCTTTGCTATCATGTTAAATCTAATTGATGTAATGTGGAACAGACTTCGAGAATCCCACTACACCAGTGGGCCACGAATCCTCAAGTGTCTTCAGTTTCCCTTAAAATAAAATTGTTCTACTGTCTACATGGAATTGAGCAAACTGTTTCTGCATAAGCCTTCAACTTAACAAGCCTGTGAGGAGAGGGAGGGCATCCAGTACAACACATGCTCGCGTCTGTTCATGTGGAGTGCTCACTGATGAGTCTTCTATTAAGTGTTTCCTACCCTGACAATGTATGTTTAAAATAGTTCTAGCATTGGGCACATTGCAAATAGCTGTATTCAAGAGCTCAAGTATCAAACTTGTAATGTTAGAAGGGAAATGTCAATGACTGGTGTTTTTGTTCTTTTTTTTTTTAAGGTGCTTGCTTGTTTCTGTAAATAATATAAAGCCTTAATCTCTTCTGGTGTAATGGAATAATATTTTAATGTGATGTTTGAATGTATATAATATATTTATAACAAAGCAGTTGGATAATACTAATCATGTTTGTTAAGTCTTGTTGCTGTTCTTCATTCATGCATTGTCAGCACTTAGGCCAAGAACCTGATAACTGGTTGCAAAATGCTTGATGCTACTCCAGCCACCTGAAACACCTTGCAGCCTGTTAAGTCTGGTTTAGATTGAAGTGATCAGTTGTTTTTCAGCTTTGTAGGAGGTTGACACTATTACACCAGACTTCAACACCTTTCAAGAAATGCAACTAATTCTGCTTTGGAGGCTAAGGAGTAATTCTGCTGGACTGGGGGAGGGAGTTCCCCTAAGAACATCCAACAGGCTCTTTATCAAGTGAATGTGGCTTGGATCTTGTTTAGTTCTCTCCTAGATGAAATCTTACTGAGGGTCAAATCTAAGACTATTTTCCCTTCCCTAACTGTAAATTGTGTTGAATTCAAACTGTCTTTTCCTGAAGTGTATGGTAAAGGGGTTTTGAGTCACGGGTTTGGATCTCAACTTCTTCAGATATGATGGACCACAACTTCTTAAAGAGTTGGGACTTGGCAACTCCTTCCATGGAAATGGCTGAATGCAGATGTGTCTGAGCTGAGTTCTACAGATTGAAATTGCAGTTGGTTCTTTGGTTACAAAATATTTAACATGTTTAAATGATTCAGACCCTTGGAGAACTTTATACCATTACATGAGACTATTGTCTGCTCCAGTTGTCATAGTCAATATGAGGTCTCCATGTAGCTTTGACAGTAAAGAATACTTGTACTTCAGAGGGAGTCTCAAAATGTGTTTAGTTGAAATGGGAGGAAGAGGGAGTAATACTCCTGTCATGCTGTTATTGTGGAAGACAGGTGTGTGATTTCATGCTATCTTTGGTGAAAAGAGCAGGTTTTCCCCTTTTTTCTCCCACCCATGCCATCAAAAGCCTTGGCAAGGAAGGCCATGTGCAAGAATACAGAGCGCTGGGGGGAGCAGCCAGGAGGTTGCAGGCTTGGTTAGGGAAGATTGTTCCAAGCTGCTATGTTCTTTGTTAATTATTGCCTATTTCTCCCAGATCAGGGTGTTTAAAAGCTTTGATTCTGTGCCAAACCTGTTGGCTCAAAGTTGTTCCTAGAAGTCATTTTATCTCTACTTGTTTTAATTTCCAGGCACTGATTGTTCAGCTTTCTTAAAAAATTGAGATGTGAATATAAATTTGGGTGGGAAGAAAGGTAACTTCCACTATCGTGGAAGTCAGTGTGGCGATCGCTACTCTGAATCAGTGAAGTTGGATTCCGTTAATATTTGCTATTTGTGGCTGAAACTTATTTTAAATTTCTTTGGCATAATAGGTGTTGAAATGAATATATGCTGAATGCTGGTGAGGTGAGGATGCAAACTACCATGTGTCCAGAGCAAAGAATTTCTCCTTCCTCTTCTCCCCTTCCAGTGTGAGTGTCCTGCAGTTTTAGAGGTGTAGGAATGCTTAGGGAACAATATCTATTCCTGTGAGTACAAAGAACTGCAGTAGTTTTTTCTGCCGCCTTGACAAAAGTTTAAATTCACGCCTGCTTCTACCTTGAGACTCCCATAATCCATATTCTAACGGATTTGTAGTCCTTGGTTGTCTGTCCCTCCAGCACTTGTCCCTTTCTTCCCCTTTCCCTCACCCTCAACCCCAGTTTGAGTTAAGTAAACCAGTGTCAAAGCCCAGTACAGAACTGGGTGGATGCTCAGGACTCCTGCGTAAAACAGCCTTAAGCACTAAGTCCTTTTAGAGCTCATCTCTTCCTGCAAATTTAAATGCCAAGTGAACAGCAGTGGTGCAGTGTATATAACAAATGGATATGAAGCACATAAATTATTAGAATTCGTACTTCAAGAGTGCTGTTGAAGGCAGTTGCTGTTGCCCAAACCTCTCTCAGCCACTTGATTTATAGTCTTATTGGAAACAATTCTGAGCTACTAATACTGGTGGCTGCTGGGACTATCTATCTGTTAATCTTGCTAAATTATGAGAAACTGGGACAGCAGTTAATCTCTGGATGCTGTTTTACATGTTGATGCTGTGCTCAACTCCTGAGGCAGCTCTCGCTCAGAGTCACTCAATGTGTCCGACATCGCTGGCATCGCCCAGGGTCCCGTATTAATGTCACTGCTCATAAGGCAGTCGAGGGGCACGGCCTGTGAGGAAGTTCTGGTTTTGTAATCCTTGATCTTTCCCTCCCTGCTGTGAGTTGAGGTGTATCTTAAAGCTTGCTACTCCTTGGAGAAGGGTTAATGAATACCTCTATGAATTGGCTTGTTCTTTGGTCTTCAGTTGGTTTCTGGAATCTGTTCCACCCATTTAAAGTCGTGGATGCTTCCGTAAAAACAATACGGCAATTTTGGAGCAAAAGGCTACATGGATTCTTCTTAACAGATGTAAATCTGGCTTAAGATAAATTTGTCTTAAGTTGATTAGGAACAGATTAGAGCTAAAGCAGAATAAGGCACTGCTTTTAAACTCCACAGAAATGGGCCTGCATTTCAGTTTAACTAAATGCCTTTAAAAGCTATTTGATTTCAGTCTGTCACTTCCACAGAAAGATGCGGTTAGTCTCCTGCTCCCTGGACCTTCAGGAGAAGGCCTTTCAGCCTTCAACTTCTGCCAAGTCTGTAGCTGCCCTCCAAGGGGCCGGCTACTCGTGGTAATGCAAGGGCCTAGCAGGAACAGATGTGTTTCTTTACGTCTATCTGTGGCGTTGCAGAGATCCTACAAGCAGAGCTGTCTGGGGACTCGTTTACAAGGGGAAACATTGCACTGTGGTAAACTGAGGAAAATTACTGCTAAGTGCCTTAAAATTCCACTCGGCCTTTTCTTAAGCCAGTCTTCAGGACAGCCTGCTGGGGTTGGGTTTGGTGTTTGCTTTGAAGGTCCCCTGGACGCATTTCAAAATGCTCAGCTTTCTGATGTGTCTTGACTTCTCCAATTTTGTTTCATTTTGCTGCTGCTGTATCAACTTACCTGTGTTCTCTTCACTCTCCTGCAGCCTTGACCTGTCTGCTGCCTCTGTGAAATACTGGGGACAAACAAGGAGAGCCCCTTCTCAGAGTTAGCATTTGCTGGAATAAACGTGAAGCAGTCGCACCGTACAAGGGAAGGGGGTGGTCTTTAAGCGAGCCTAGAGACCATATACGCATTGACAGAAGTGTGTCTGTCTGGCATGTTTTTGTTCTGCACTATTTAAAAAAAAAAAGCTCAAGAACTGTTCTGGCCCACAGCTGTTTGCACAAGACAGCAGGGCCAGCATCAGCAGACTTGCCTATATGAAATAAGGCCAAACTAGGAGCTTTTGGCTCAGGTGCGGTGTCTGTCTGTAGTCCTCCTGGAACTTGACTAGCAGCAGGCCTAAAAAGTGGAAAGGGAGCTCTGGCTGGTAAGGGGTTAAACTATAGTCACCCACCTTGCTTCCCAAAGATTATCCTGCCCCAGCGAGAGGGACTTTGGCTGCTTGGTATGGAACGTTGTCATCCTGCAGGCTGGTTCCCCATCTCCTGGCCAGGTTTACTGAGCTCTTATGCCACCTAGCTGCTTTACTGTTGTCTTCATCTGTTGCTGCTCTCAGCTGTGTCTGAAATGCGGTACTAGAACTAAATGAAATAAAATCCAACCAGCAAGACCAACATTGCTATTTTAAAGTAACTTCGAAGAATAATTGATAGAACTGGTACCGTGGCTCTGTTTGCTGCTAAAAGCTGAGTACGTTGAAGTTGGCTTAACGGAGTAAATGGCTTAAAATGCAATGGGTCTCCAAAACATTTTGCTTTGTAATGATTTCTGCAAATTTTCATATGATGTCTTGGGGCACAGTTTTTGGAATATGTGTTGCAAGACAAAGCAGAATTAATTTTTTTTTTCTTATTACTGTATTAACTGGAGAGGGATAAGGGGAGATGCGCTCTTGATTAAAACACGGCATTGTAGATCTTCCTGATGTTCCTTACGTCTCTTCTGGCTACAGCTCTTCTAGATTCAGATCAGCTAGTTTAGGCCTGAAAATATTTTTCATGGCCATGTATCGGCCAGCAGCAACCTCCTGGAACACAGGAAGAAAGACGTGGATGTGCTTTGTGTCCTCTGCTCTGGAGAGAGGGTGTCCCAGACCCTGCGCTCAGGCCCCGTACCCGCCTGTGCTGCTGCGCTCCCATCCTGGACCATCATCCCGCCCCACGGAAGCCCCTTGCACCCTGTCTGCGTGTTCCCGCGCCCCGGTGTTGGGCTCCGTGCCGCCGGAGCGGGGATTACGGTGCGTCTGCAAGCGTTGGGAGGGCGACAAGCGAAAGGCAGCGAATTAAATTACCCTGCTCGGCACACCGCTGTGCCCCGGGGCTTCCCCTCGCTGAACCACCGCAGGAAGAGGTTGGGGATGCAAATGCGTTAACAGCGTCAGATTATTACAGCGTGGCTATGAGTGCTTGTAACGCAGCAGGCGAGGCAATGCTGCTCGCGTTCTGGCCGTAATGAACACGGTTCGCCAATTACTCCTATTAATTGCATCTGAGCGCGATGGGCTGTTAAATGCGCGAGAGCGCGCCCGTGTTTCAGAGCTCCCCCGGGGAGCTCGCTGGGGTTGCTTTCCCCAGGGCTGCCTGCCGGAGGCGGGGAGCGGGGCGGGGGCAGCCCCGCGGTGCCGCTGCCGCAGCCGGGGGGGCCGGTCCCCTCGCCGGCAGCCCCCGTCCGAGCTGCCCCCCCCCCCCCCCCCCCCCGGGCCCCCGCCCGCGCGACGGCGCTCCGGAGGCGCCCTGCGCGCACCACCGCGCTCCCCGTGCCGCCGCCCCGCCCCGCCGCGGCCTTCCCTCAGCGCCCGCGCCGCGCCCTCGGAGCCGCACTTCCCGCGTTGCGTTGACGTGTGGGAGGGGGCGGGGCTCCAGCGGCAGCGGCGCAAGATGGCGGCCACCACGGGTGCGGGTGAGCGGGCGCCGGGGCGGCGGGGCCTCGGGCTCGGGGGGGGCCGGGCGGGGCCGCTCCTCGCCGCGGGGCAGCCGCGGCCCCCCGCGGGCGGTGGCGCGGCGGGCGGCCCGGCTGGGTGTGTCGAGGCTGGAGGGGCGGCGGCGGGCGCTAGGCCGGGAGGCGCCCGACGGAGGGGCGAGGGCGGCGGCGGCCGCGGGGGAGGGGGCGGCGGCGGCGGGGCCGGTCCGAGGGGCGCGGCGCGGAGGGAGCCCGGCGCCCGGCCGGGGGCGGTGGAGCCGGTCCCCGCTCCTTCGCGGCGGCTCCCGGGCGGGCCCGGCCGGCGCCTCCCCGGGGGCTGCCGAGGCCTCGCGGTGGGAGCGGCCCCGGCGGGGCGAGTCCGGTCCAGGGCCGGCAGGGGTGCGTGGAGCCTGCCCGGGACCAGCGGGAAACCTGCCGCGGCTCTCTGCGAGCTGGCGCTGGCCGGGGCGGCGCGCTGGGCCGGGCTGCCGGGGCTGGGACCGGGACCCCCTGCCCGGGGCCGGCCGGGCCCGCAGCTCCCGGCTCGGTCCTGAGGTACGGACCTGGGGCGAGGACGCCCCGGCCGCTGACAGCCGCCTGAGCACAGCCGGCGCGGCGGCTCGTGCCTGTCCTCGCAGAACCGCCGTGCAGGCGTTTTTCTTCACGTACTCCTCTTCTGGTGAGTTCTGTGTGGTCAGAGCTGGCCCTCGGTTCTCTGGTCTTAGTAGTCACCCAGCCGTGACTAGAGTTACGTGGGTGAAATTAGCCGCTTTAAAAATCTTTTTCGCTAATGATATCTTCCTGTTACATCAGAAGGATGTAACTTCCTTGTCAGGACGTGTATGGTTCAAGAAGTCGGTATGGGGTTTTTTTTCCCCTTTAAAATTGCTCCTCGCCTGCTTTACGTAGTTAAGCAAATCCTATCTTTGCATTTATCATTACACATTATACAAAAGTACTGCAGCTAGATTTTGAATGTTTTTTTTCTGCTGACACCCTCTAATGAACTTTGACAGATCGAATAAATTAGTTTCACTTCTGTTTATCCAGTTTCATTTTCCTGTCTCCATAAGTCCATATAGGGTTTCAAATGTGCCACTGTAATACTTGTTTTCAAATTGCTTCCTTTGACGTTTAAATATGAGATTACCAGAAGACTGTTTTTGAAGATACAACAGAAATACTTTGGAATTTATTTTTTACGGATAGGTCTCTATTGATGACCACTTTCAACTTTTAAGAATAACCATCACAATGCAGATAATTCATAGTAATCAAGTTTATAAAAGCACATTTAAAATGCAGTGGATGCTGTCCTGAGAATTATGTTTTACAGATCTGTGTTTGAACGTACGTGATTGTGAGGTGTTGGAACACTTGATTAAAATACACAAAAAAACCGTAGTGGAGCCTTCTTCCCCCTCTAATGTCACATTATTCTGGCTACCATACTTTCTCAATAATCCTTTCAAGCTGCTGACTTTTCATTTTGTATTTGGCTGGGAGAACAAGGCAAATATTTTTCTTTTTAAGCCAGTGCAGCTTTGTGAATTAATTGTCTGGGTGGTCACGGAGGGGTATGTGTGGAAAGGGGCTTGGACTGCGGTGATAAAGCTGTCCTACCGCACAGCTTTCCTTTTGTGGCAAACAGTCTTTGTGATAAGCTGTCGTTACCATCATCTGCTAGCCACATTGTGTCTTTTGGATTGCTTCCTGTTACTTCATGGATTTCTGAAAGCTGTCTCGTTTCTTTGATGCTGGAAGCATGAAGCAATACACAGCCAGGTAGATGTGAGTAGGGGCCTCAGTTTCTTGTGTCTACGATGTGGGCATCTGACAAGCACGGCACTTCAGCTACTCATGAGATCCTGTGTGTTTAACTGCTGCGGGGGGGAAGAAAAAAAAAAAAAGAAAATCAGTGTGTGACTTATAAACACGTGCTGCAGTAACACTGAACTTTTGCAGTAAACCCTAAATTCAGCATGGGAGAACCTTCAGATACAGACCAGCAGCTTACATTGATGGGAGCCTTGGAGCTTTGTCCAACTGTAAATCATAGGCTGCCCTACCAGCAGTGGTCTGCATTTTCTTGTTGCGTTAGCAAAGGATGGAGATTGTCCTCTTCTGGTAGAGAACAACATCGTGTCCAGTTATTGATAGTGGTGGTGGCACTGCAATGCAGTTTGTATGGTTCCTTCTTGACACCGCACTGAAGGCATTGCCTAGCACATACAAATAGAGCCTGGAAGTGACACCTTCTTGTTCTCTGCTACTGATTGATTCTCTGTGGGGCTTCGGGCAAGTAGCTTAGTAGTATCTTTACCCATATGTAAAACAGATTTTCCTAATTCTTCGTTCGTGGAATCTTAATGTGTTCATATTTGTTTATAAAACACTTGAATACGTTTGATATCCTAGGTTTATAGTTATTCAGCAACGGAGCTTAAACAGAGGTTGAAGATGAAAAATACTGAGTCTTTCTTTAAAAGCAGCTACTGACCCAGAGGAAGAAATGGTAGCAAATGTCCCTGTAACTTAAAAAAGTCATAGGGCTGGTCTTGGGAATTAGACAGGTAAGCGTTATATTTGTATCTAATAAACAGGTAGAAATAATGGGGGGAAAAAAAACCAACCCTTACCTGGAAGAAATGTTATGATGCAAGGTCTACCAGTATCACTTACATAGAGGAGAATTCTATGTTGCTGATAACGTGGGGTTCCCCCCCCCCAGTTAATACATGAATAAAAAGCTAGGGTTGACTTTAATCATTCTAATAAGGCTCTTCATAGGAGACCACAAACACCCAAACTGTAAGCGTATGTCTGTCCATCCTTCAGACTGAAACGTCATGCAGGAACGCTCAGCTGGCTCAGGTACCAGAGGTGATCTGGCTGAGAAATCAAGGGTTCCGCAGAGGCTCACGTACTCCGTGGCCCCGCAGGGAAGTTGAGCTGCATGGAGTCTATGTTGCAGTTAGACTACAGGAGCTCACTCCACGTCGCTGTTCTGCAGACTCTGATATTATAATGGGTCAAAACCTGACCATGTTGGCCTATGGAATCCTGTTTTTCTCACTTTCATCCTGGGAAAAGTTTAATGACCTCATTTAACCCACTTTTCTCTCGTAGGTCCGTCTAGGGCGTCTGCTGCAGGGCTGTGGTAGACACTGCATTTACCAACATCCTGGAAGAACTTAGTAAATTGATTTGCTCAGATTTAAGTTATTCAAAGTCAGAGGAATGTGAAGAACTCCAAAAGGACAATTAATTAGGTGAACGGGCGCGATAGTACTGATATATGTGGCTTAATATTGCTAACAGAATAGCACAGATCGGTTTTAGTACAGCATATTAGAAGTATATATTTGTAATGGTGGGGGGAGCCATAACATCACTGTAAACTCAAAGTTATGCTTGTGAAAAGCAAACAAGACATTACAATGCAGAAGAAACTGCGTGTTGAAGGATATAGAAGGTGTACCCTGCCTCTGCAAATGGACCGTGATGTCTCCTTTGGAGTGCACTGCATATAATAGTCATTGTTATCTCAAAATAAATATTGCCAGCCACCAAGTACTTTCTAAGTCTGTAAGTAAAATATTCAAGGGTAGAGAAAAAGTAATTGAAGGGTGACTGGGAAGATAAATTATGCCTTCTTAAATAAGATGGACTATAAAAGCACATGAAATAGCAGGTGCTAAAGGAGTCGATTGCAGAGCTTCTTTGTGTATTGTAATGGAAGGATGCAGTAAATTAAATAAACAGGTGAATGGTTCAAAATTCTTACAAGAAGAGACTCAGTTGAATCTTCTCGTGTATAATGATATAAATTACATAATATATTTGAAAAATGCCATTCTGGCTGAGAACTTAAAATGATTCATTAGGGTATTAAATATGTAAGTAGGTAAGGATCATAGAAGATATAATACTGACAAATTTTGTAAGGTGTATGAAGTTGGGATTTTCAGGTTGTAAGGGTGTTTTTTTAACTATTGCAAGTCAAGATGAAATTACTCTGTTTCCACCTACTGATTAGTTTGTGCACTTGCCTCCCAAATCTGACCTGGGCCTAGCCCAGAAGCAAAGTCCGGGGCGGCGTGCATCCTGCCTCTGCTGCTCCCCGCCTGTGCTTATCGGCTCTGGTGTTAAAACTGGAGTCCTGTATGAACAGGTAACTTTGCCTTAGTCTGTCCATGTGGTGTCTTGCTCTTCAAAGCTTATCTTAAAATCAGTGAACCTACTTGTGCATTCACCCCTTGGTGGGTGGTGCGAATTTAAGAAAACCTAGCGATATTTTGTGGGTAGAAGAGGCAGCTGGAGAAGGGTGCTCAGCTCTCGGTCAGTAACAACCGTTTCTTTTCACAACACAAAGAGGAAATGGTGGGTTTTTCCCCGGTGAGATTTAGTGTAAAGATTTTGTCCAGGACGCTAGTTCAGGGTGACTTATTTTCTAGAGTAAATTCTAGCTGAGCTGGTAATGTTTTGCTTTTCAGCTGTGATACAAGCCACAGAATGCATCTGATTTTAACTCTTCTGCTGCTGGAAAGCTTTATTTGGCTTCAGACCTCAGTGACACTGCCAGTCTGCCTCAGACAAATGTTTTAAAGTGATCTCTTTCCAAGTAACATACTTAAAGTATTGAAAGACAGAACCAGCACTCTAGCTCCCACAGAACAAAAAACACTTCAGATTGTTTCAAGTGCTCAGGAAGTTATTTTGGATCTGCAGAATATCGCAGTACTTGTCTGCATTATCGGAGTAGAAATTGTGACTATAAAGAGAATGCAAGAAATTTAAAGTTCCTGTCTCCTGAAAGTTTTTGTGACAGTTGCTGAAAGCCTTTTATTCAGTTTTAAATATTCCATCAGAATTTCCATTAAATATTTCCATTCAGAAACTTTATATACCATTGTGACAAGGAATGATTTACTTATTTTTCACAATTGCAGTGCTGCAAGGGTAAGCTATCAAATTTTCGATAGTTGCAATCTCTGCAAAGAGATGAGAAATACATGGGAAAGGCTATAATTAAGGCTGAGTATCAAATACACAAAAACAAGCAGCAGAAGGGGCTTTAACATACTAAGCAACAGAGGTGTTTAAAGCTACTGGATTTCAGTTCATTTGAGTTACTGTAAATCAGGAACTAGTACAGAAAGCAGAGTTAAATTTGGCCTGAAAGGCCAGTTTGATAAGTTGCCTGTTATTGGTGAAGATGTCAAGAAACCTTCAGCAAAAAGAAGGTTCCTCTTTTTAGAGCCCCTAACAAGTGAAGTGCGTTTTCTGTGTGCTTTGCTGAGGTGTTCTGTGCAGTATATTTGTGCTTTAATCCTGAAGAGAAGTGCTTGTAATTTGATTTCACTTTAGAAAGGAAAGAGAAATGTATTCTTGAAGTTTTTGTGAGAGGTGTGTATTTTGTTCTACTGACACTGATGAAAAAGATTCAAGAAGAGGATCTATTCTCAAAGGCATATTGTCCACCTTGTTTCACTGTGCTGTTTTCAGCTTGATAAGGATTCTGAATTTGGAATTGCTTCCGCTATATAACTGGGGAAAAGTAAAAGATTAAAAAGTATAGTCTGTCAGAAAGTGTTGTTTTTAACTTGTTAAAAACACACTGTGTACTTCACATGAATGTAAATTTAAGATGAGAAAAATCTCAGACTGGTAAGATCACTCATAAGACACATTCAGTTGTGTATCTTTAGTGGTGCTGTGATATAAAGTAAACCTGAGAGTGCTTTAAGGTCTTTAAAAGTCCAAGTTGGCATTTAACTGTCTTCCAGGAATAATTCTGTTCTTTCCTAATGCAGAACTTTCCTCAGTGAGATTCTGACCAGACACGGTCAAGCTCCTTTTGTCCTCATTTCAGCTTACTGTCTCAGCCTTGCAACTCACTGCTTAGAAAACAGCTGAGTTGCGAGGTGCCGTGGTAGCGAAGGCTCATCAGTACTGGTTCGCCTGGCAGCACTGGTATTAGGTGAAATTTTTGACAAGGAAAACAGAAGGTCCTGATTCTGTTTGAAGGCTGAAGAGGATGCCGCCCAAAACCTAGCAGCTTCTTAACTGCAACTTTAAACTATAAAGTACACATCCTGACTTTCTGGAAAACTCAGTTTGTGGTTTAGTTTTGTTCTCTAGTTTGCCATAAAAATATTTCATGAACTTTTTGTAACTGGCGAACTAGTGTGCGGGGTTGAGGCTTCACAAATGCACACTTACTAAAAGGTGAACTTTTAGAAAGACTACAAACCTGTGTGATTGGTGATCTTACCTTTTCAGTACAGGTGTAATTTAGCTTTCATAGGTTTGCTGTTGCGATTAATAGTAAATACCTCCTTTTGCTCTGAAATGTTTTTTCAGTTCCATTTCTGGGAGTATTTCTGTGCAGTCAGGCAAGCTGCAAGTGAAGCAATTATCTAGATATTATTGTATTTTTGTACCAAATGAAGCTGCTATTTGAGAGTCTTCTTGAACCATAGCGAAGGCTAAATTAAAATGTGTAACTGAAAGTACTTTCGACAACCTGATTACTTTTTAATGGCCTCTTACTTTATTTAGATTTTCTTGTGTTAAATGAAGGACTCTTAGAAAAACAGGTTTGTTTGGTTACTGCCTTGAAAGTCTCCATTGCTACACTGAAAAGATTATGCAAGGTATTTATTGGGGGGCGGGAGGATGACACGCAGCTGACTCATGGTTGTGTCAGCTGGCGCAGGACATCTCCTAACTCTGAATCTGCCATGGTTTAGCCATGGAAGTTATTTGGCAAATACTGTGTATGCCTAGAACAGATCAGATCACTTTCTAGGAATCTTAGTGGACAGCAAACATGATGATGTGTTTGCCTATGACCATGAGTGATAAAGCTTGTGTGGTTTCTGAGGTTCGGGTCCCAGCAGGATGTGGTAGCTGACCATGAGTGCTCCAGGCCATTGCAAATGAAGAGGAGACAGGGTTGGCTTAATGGCTTCATGCATCTTTCCAGACTGACCAGAAGGGTGAATCTGGTCTTTTATTCTGCCTTGCTTAAGGGCAGGTTATTTAGAAATGATTTAAAGCATTTATGATCATATGGCCATAGTCTTTTATATGTATGTGTGTGGTTTTCTTCCTGTTGAATCTCCTGAGAACATGTCAGGGAGGGAGCTGAATTACCATCTTTGATGTGACTCTGAACTTGCCTTCTGTAGTGGCTGAAGGTGCTGGTCTTCCCTGTTACACCTCTGAGCTTTAGCATAGGGATAAAACATTTTTAGAAGGCAACAATGCTGTAGGACAGGGTGGTTTATTGTAAAGTGACCAAGCATCTCCCATGATCACTTTATTTTCTGTGAAGTGCATAAAAACTCAAATATATGTACTTCACTTTTCGCATCCCCCTTTGCCACTGATGCTCCTGTAGTGTTCACAAGTGAGCAGTTGCTGTGGAATTAATAATCATTTATGTTAACTTTTTCCATGTGATAGGAGTCAGTGCACGGTATGACTAGCTAGCTCTCTGTAGACCTCAGACTTACCAGAGAAGTCTAAAATCTGTGTGACTCTTTTATGGCTCTGATTCATGCTGAATCAGAACAGCTGTATCTGGGGAGAGCTTGGAAATAAAGTTGCCTTCTCTTCCTGTAAGGTTGTAAAGCCAAGCCTAGCTCTGGTTAGCAAATGTCAGAATTAAGGCTGCCTTTCAGCCTTGGTTGTGGCCTCCTCAAATATATATGTGATGATGTAATTTTTAATTACATGATCACTTAATTTTTTTCATGCAGAATTCCTACCTCGCTTGGTGAACAGGGTGCGTGATACTCAGAGGAGGGGTAGACAGGCAATATTTTTGGCTTCCTACTTCGGTGTGTGGCCTCTGTCTGCTTACCATAAAGCTGATTGCTCCTAGGTTATTTGTTTTGGTCTAAGTAAATATCAGTAAATTATCTTTGCACCACTGATAAATATGAAGTGGTATTATCAAGTACTGGCATACAGAGGCTGAGATGGTGTTTGTTAAGCATCGTGATGTTGCAGTCCAGGAGAGTATTCTCTCCCGATACATTCGAGGCAGGTCTTCTGCTGGCTTCAGCTTATTGCTTCTGTGAGCAGGGAGAGGCTCAGGTTGGGTTTCTAATAATAGCCACAGACGGTTTCATTTGCAGCATCACCTGCACTGTCGAAGAGCTGCTGTGACAGACTGAAAGGTGGAGTTCCAGAAGGACCTTTTGTTTGTCTTTTGTTTGTCCTTCTTCCCTGGCCGTTTCTTTCCCAGGGCGTCAGCAGGCAGGGCTGAAGCCCAGACAGCAGCTTCAGGCATCGCACAGCCGTGAGTCATTCCCCATCACCAGCTCTCCCGTGCATCCGCTGCAGCAAAAACAGTGAAATAGGTAGTGTGTGTGTAAGTAAAGGTGGCACCTTGTCCTTCAACTCGTACTCCATCTCTTTCTCTTGTCCCCCAGCTCTCTTACCCCCTGCGTTGGAGCTAGACTGCTCTCTTCTCTGCCTCCCCTAACTACAGCATGGAGAGCGTTGGGAATATAATTAAAAATGGGGTGGCTAATCTGTCATGATTCAGGTATGAACTGCATACTTGAACCTTCATATGCCCGGGGTACACAAGATACATACTTCATGCTTTCGAGACCTTCTGGGAGGGGAAACGCTGGAGTTTTTCGTGCAGGGGAAGTGACAGTGGTCTCCAAGAGGTCCTGTTACAACCGAGGGTTTGGGGCTCGGTTAATCTTATGGCACTGGCTTCACCAGCCCCAACTGACTCATTTCCTTTTGCAGCCAAAGATTTGTATTACTCAGCAGCCATGGTAACAGCCTGGTCTCGCTGGGAGTTGAAGATATAGATTTGGCATGGAGTTGTATTTGAGTCGTGCTCAGCAGCCCCCATACGTGCGCTTTGGTATAGCCAGTGCAGGTCTGGCGCCTTTGGACGCCACTTTTCTGATTCCGGGTTTCTCTTCATACTGTTGCTACAGCTGTGTTACTGAATTGTGTTTCCCCAGAATATTCTTGAACATGATTATGTTAGATGTGTATCAAACTGGCCAACAAACTAATTCCTCTAGTAATTTGCTTTTTTTTTTCGGTTGTTTTTTTTTTTATGCTTGCTTTGTAGTGAATGAAATTTGGGCAACTCTGATTCCACAGCAAAACCATCATTGACATTTAGTTTCTTTCGGTCATTAATATATTTAAAAGGGATTTTAAAGCTACTGGAGTTACTCGATTTTAAGCGCTGCTACATTTCACAATGCCTTAGGTCCTCTGTATTTTCCACATTGCCAAGCAGCTACAGAGATGATTTTCAAAGCCCTTGGTCCCTTTTTGACGTCCTCAGAGCCTGGCGCCCCAGCCATGCTGGAAGCGCTGGCTTCTGACCGAGAAGTTTGCTGGGTTCACTTTATACACTGAAAGGCTGATTTCCCGTTCTCTTTACGCTGTACTAAATAAGTGACAGTGAAGAAGGGGATTAATTATTATTTTCTGTTATTACATGTTGGTGAATAGTTAACTTCGTACTACTGGGGGGGGAGAGAAAACTCCAAAGCCCAAATCCAACTTTTTTGTATGTTAGGTAAAAATAACTTTATTAAATATATCCTGGCAATAATTTTGTTGCTGTTGGAGAGAGACATGCTTCACACAGGTACCTGGAAGGATGTGGTGGGTTGACCCTGGCTAGACGCCATGTGCCCACCAAAGCTGCTCTATCACTCCCCTCCTCAGCTGGACAGGGGGAGAAGAAATACAATGAAAGGCTCATGGGTCGAGATAAGGACAGGGTTAACCAGTATACCACTCAGCAGTTACCATCACGGGCAAAACAGACTCAACTTGGGGAAATTAGTTTAATTTATTACCAATGAAATCAGAGTAGGGTAGAGAGAAAATAAAAACCAAATCTTAAAACACCTTGCCCCCGTCCCTCCCTTCTTTCCAGGCTCAACTTCACTCCCGATTTTCTCTACCTCCTCCACCCCAGTGGCACAGGGGGACAGGGAATGGGGGTTGCGGTCAGTTCATCACACGTTGTCTCTGCCGCTCCTTCCTCCCCAGGGGAAGGACCCCTCACACTCTTCCCCTGCTCCAGCGTGGGGTCCCTCCCACGGGAGACAGTCCTCCATGAACTTCTCCAACCTGAGTCCTTCCTCTGTGGGCTGCAGTTCTTCACGAACTGCTCCAGCGTGGGTCCCTTCCACGGGGTGCAGTCCTTCAGGAACAGACTGCTCAAGCGTGGGTCCCCCACGGGGTCACAAGTCCTGCCAGCAAACCCGCTCCAGTGTGGGCTCCTCTCTCTCCACGGCTCCACAGGTCCTGCCAGGAGGCTGCTCCAGCGTGGGCTTCCCACGGGGTCGCAGCCTCCTTCGGGCATCCATCTGCTCTGGCGTGGGGTCCTCCGTGGGCTGCAGGTGGATATCTGTTCCACTGTGGACCTCCATGGGCTGCAGGGGGCTGGCCTGCCTCACCACGGTCTTCGCCACGGGCTGCTGGGGAATCTCTGCTCCGGTGCCTGGAGCACCTCCTCCCACCACACTGACCTTGGAGTCTGCAGAGTTGTTTCTCTCACGTAATCTCACTCCTCTCTTCAGCTGCAGTTGCAGGTTTTTTTTCCCCTTTCTTAAATATGTTACCCCAGAGGCGCTGCCACTGTCGCTGATGGGCTTGGCCTTGGCCAGCGGCGGGTCCGTCTTGGAGCCGGCTGGCATTGCCTCTATCGGACATGGGGGAAGCTTCTAGCAGCTTCTCACAGAAGCCACCCCTGTTGCCACCCTGCCACCGAAACCTTGCCACGCAAAACCAGTACAAAGAAGCAGCGGTGGCCTAGGGTGCACTTACGTTTTGCGATGACTGAGGTACTCATTCTTGAAGAAGAATGAGTAATTAAGTGCCCTGTGGCCTGGGTTCAGGATCCTCCTTCGCCACGGCCTTAGGGTGTGACCTTGGATATGTCACCTAAGCTCTCTGTGCCATTGTTTTCCATTAATGTAACGGGGATAAGAAAATTTCCCTGTTTTGCTGTGTGTTTTGAGGATAAATGTGCCAGCAATTAAGTAGTGCTGAAATTCCTTGGTGGTGGTGGTCTTAAGTACAAAGGGTGCTATTGCTGCTGACAAAGCCCACTTAAATTAACTTCAGATTAACCTACTAAAGTTATGAAAGAGTTTTATTTGCTTTGAATGGTATTTTAAAAGCTCCGAGTGACTTGAATGATATTAAGCCTCTCATGGTGTCATTTTGTAGAATATTCTAAATTTTTCACTATAAACCATGTAGACAAGTGCTAATTAGAGCTCCATAATACCATGTGTATCTCTGAATGGACAGAGATTTCCTTTCATTTTACTGCCTGCCCTAATAACTGGCCTGTCAGCCTTCTAGCATGTTTAATTGTGGATACCTTGATTTTGCTTGTAAAATCCAAGCTAAATATGGGGATATCTTTTTCATAGTGTTGAAATATTGTCATTCAAAAAATAGTGATTTTTATGTTTTTACCCAAAATGTTTTCTGTAGAATGACCAAAAGTATCAGTGAAATCGCTTTAGCTTTATTTCTTTACTAGATGTCTCAACTGAAAATATTTTTCTGATTGTTTTCAGGAGTAAAAGTTCCTCGTAATTTTCGTCTGTTGGAAGAACTTGAAGAAGGTCAGAAAGGAGTAGGTGATGGAACAGTTAGCTGGGGCCTTGAAGATGATGAAGATATGACACTTACAAGATGGACAGGAATGATTATTGGGCCTCCAAGAGTAAGTATCCACTTAAATATTAAAATAGTACTGGTTTTTTTTTTTTCCCTCTCCCTTTTCTTCTCTTAATCTAACTACTGAAGTAGAAAACAAACAAAACGCAAATGAGTGAAAAAACACTTGAGCAAGTGATTTATGTTGAAAGTTCAAGTTCCGTATAATAATGGGTTTCATGTATCTATATGTCTTTTGGCTTATAATTTGGAATATTTTTAATGCCTTTCTCTGGTTAGTTCTGTTACATGTCTGCTTTATATTTACAGATTCATTAAGGCATAGCTTTTGAGATTCCAGGATTCTAGTATCCTGTACTCTTGAATACAGCAAGGTTTAAAATCGTTCGGCTAGTGAGATTACATACGGAGCTAATGTAGGTAAAACGTGGATATTTTGTTCAGTACTGCTAGTCTTTCTGCTGTTTCTTGTTGAGTTTATGGGTTGTTTTTTACTGCAGCAGTACTGACTTGCTCTTGTAGAGTTTCAGCTAACTCGGGAAACTCAAATTTTAATGAATTCAGTTTCTTCTCTGAATGTTCTCTCCCAAAGTACCTTCTTACAATGCTACTGGTCTTCGTGGTAGTATTGTCGCGTTCCCTCTCTCCCCCCCCCCCCCCCCCCCCAACCCCTACTAAACTGTGGGTCTCCGCTCTGGTAGTGAACTTGAGGACTTAATTGTGCATTGTATGCATGTATTCTAAAAACAGAACTTGTCTGTTGTCTGCAGTTTCACTGTGTATCTCTGTTCTGTTTCCTTAATATCCTTACCATGAAGTGCAAGTAGCTGATTCTCCATCCTGCAATAGTAGATGTTGCCTTCTGTACCTGGCCTCAGTATTGCTTCTCAATAATTCCAGTGTTCTCAATCTATTATACGGAAACCTTTACAGACCTTTAATCATGCTACTGCCCTATGTGTTTCCATTCCATCAGTTGCCTTTTCTGACATACGATGAGGTTGTACAAGAATTTATATTATAATGGCATTACACGTGCAGTATTTTCTGTCTTATCCAGAAGTGTTTACTTTTTGTCTGCCATTGTTTAACATCTCCCCATTCGTGATCATTTTGTTTGTTTATGATATGCCAAAATAATTTTCTAGAACAGCATTTGATTTTAGAACATTAGGAGAGTGTTAATGAGCCTGCACTGAGACTGTGAAGAAAGCTCACTGTGTGCATACACTTTATGGAAAATTTAAGCAACCTTGAAATCTAATTTAGAAGATTAAATAGAAACTGAAATGTGCTAACAGGCATGTGCTGACTTGTCAGCAGTGATAGAGATTTGTAGTTCATGTCATACTGCTAACCAAGGCTAGAGGACTATCACAGAAGATGATTCAGCTGTGCCTCTTTTGTCTTTCTGACACTTTTGGAAAAAAAAAATCTATATTCATAAGTGTCTTGACTTCTTTTGAGCTTATTGCTTGAAAGCAACAGGCTGTATTGAGAGAGACTTTCAGTCATTCTTGTTTGCTAAGTGGCTGTCCTGCTTTTTAGCTCTGTTCATACTCAGTTATATTATTACCTTTTTTTTTTTCATAATAGGATGTGGGAATACTGGCTCTGGAAGAAAATTTTAAAATCCTGTTTCCTTCTGGGTAGAAAGCAGTCACACTTCTAGCAGGTGGAAGAATCTTATGTTGGGCATCCTGGAGGGAAAAATGAACCATGGTGCAGAGTTAGATACGTGCTGCTGCTCTGAGTGTCCCTGCTACCATACATGGAAGCATGCTTCTCCTTCCCAGACTTTGTGCGGATGGTTTCGCAGCCAGTGATTCATCTTGTTTATACAAGCTATTTAAAAACAGCGGCACTGTCAAAACTTCAGCTTTAGCTGCATATATTTTATATTGGCTATAGACATGCGCACGGTCAAGGCTTTCCATTCACTAGTTTTAATGTGCTGCGGTTATTTGCAAAAACCCTAAAAACCTGCACGAACCTCTGGGCTGTTAGATGCTCTGTGCACAAGGCATGCTCAGGGACTTGGTCAGGAGACCTGGGCAGTCTGAGCAGAGCTGACAGATGATTTTTTTCCCCCAAAACTTTGGGACAGCATTCAGTTTGTCACGACCTTGGCTGGACATCTGAAAGGCTGTCTGGCCGAGGCGCTGGAGGAGTGACCGAGGGATACCACTGCCGGCCAGCCCTGGCCAGGTGCTGGTCCTGCTGCGGGGGGCTGCAGGCTGGTTTAAAGCCACTTCATTTGCACAGATGCGAAGCAGCTGGATCAGGAAGTCAGTTCTTATGTTTTTGGTAGTGGTTTGCATCAAAACACTCATTAATATTAAGGTAAATATTAAGATGTTCAGGGGCATAACAGGCCCTTGAAAGGGATTGCATGGAGTTTTATACTGAGAAGTTTTTGTATGTTGGGCAACTGTTCTTAAGATCCTGGTGGAGCCGTGGTGCTCTGCTGCCACTGGTGAGCAGGAGCTGCTGGCTGCTTCTGGGCTTCTGCGCTCACACATTCACCTGGATTTTTGCTCTTGGTCACTGCCTTGTAAGTTTGATGTTCATTGCAATGTTGAAGGCTGCAGGAAATTGTGTCAGAAGCTCTAAATCTGGAGATCTTGTCTGCCTAAACTTCCCCATGATGATCCTGTTCCTGTTGTATACTTCTGCCGGCTGCCTGCATTGCCCAGCTTAGCCTGAGCTCTGTGCCAGGCTGCACCAGATCAGCACATCAAAAATAGTTATTCTCAGAATGCAGAATAACATTAACTGTTGTTTCTTTTAATTAATTTTAAATATTGAAGAATCAGTGTAGCCTTGTTACATTTGTGTCTTTTCTATACCCGTTGATTGGTTAGTTAAAAATTCATGATCCAGGATTTCTCTCTATTAGCTGCTAAGTACAACAGAGTGTTACTGCTGTGGAGACAAAGGGATAATGCTGTTTGGGATCAGCATGTACTTTGCAATGTGTTGAATCTTGGAGCGTTCCCCTTTCTGAGAACTGGCACATTGGTTTATGACCAAAGAATATTTTTCAAGTGCAGTTCTAGGTCTCTAGATAGTTGCCTAAGCTAAAGCTGTGGCTTCAATTTCAAGGTAGTGTGTCTGATTAGTAAACTGATAAAACAAAGCTGCTTTATAAAGATTGGTTGAAAAGTAGGTATCTGAGCTATATGATGATTAAAAAAAATCATTTCAGCTGGTGAATGGGAAGCAATGCCAGTTTCAATACTTACATCAAAATTCGATGCTTAAAAGACCAGTAGAATTTATTACCCTGAAGAGGTGATGTTTGATAATCTGAATATTATAAAATGAACCCAAAACAGAGGTAGCCAGCATAGTATATAAGTGGCTGCCCTTATGTTTAGTAGTTTGCATGTCCCTAAAGTAACCACTGTTTTAACCAAATACTTACTGCACTGCCTGATGTAATTGTTCCCCCCTTTCTTTTCCCCTCAGACAATTTATGAAAACAGAATATACAGCCTTAAAATAGAATGTGGGCCTAAGTATCCAGAAGCACCTCCATTTGTAAGATTTGTAACAAAAATTAATATGAATGGAGTAAATAGTTCTAATGGAGTGGTAAGTTTTTGGTTTTTATTCATTTTAACGTGGTTTTCATGTGCAGCTTCGAATTAATGCTTTGTTTATACTTGCAACTTGCTTAACTACTTACTGCTTGCTGGTGCCATTTTCTTTGAGTAGAAGGAGGGGGGGGGTAGAAGGGGAAGCATATGAGCCAAGTATGTTCTGAAATCAAACCGTGGAATTTACTTTTCCTGCCCTTTGCAACTCACAAACATCATGCGGGTATTTATTATGCTTTTAGGAAACGATTTGCTCGCTTTTGCTTTCTTTGGTTTTTCCCACTCAGATTCCTTATAGGATTTTTAGTTGGAGGGTGTGGGGGGGAGTTAAGTGTATCAAACGTATCGATTCTGACAGGAATGGTATTTTTGTCTATTTTAGGTGGACCCCAGAGCCATATCAGTCCTAGCAAAATGGCAGAATTCTTATAGTATCAAAGTTGTTCTGCAAGAGCTTCGGCGTCTAATGATGTCTAAAGAAAATATGAAACTTCCTCAGCCACCTGAAGGACAATGTTACAGCAATTAATTAAAAAAAAAAAAACAAAACAACATGCCCCCCTTATTCAATTTAAGCTGTCTTCATTTTCCACAGTAGTAAATTTTCTAGATGCATCTTGTAGACCTCAAAATACTGGAAAGGAAGTTCCCATTCAAAGGAAGTTTTTCTTGAGATACTGTAAATGATACTAATTTTTTTTTCATTTGAAATATAAGTTGTGCTATAACAAATAATCCTGTCGTGTAACCACTGTCCACATAGCTGAACTTCTGGTATCAGGAAAAGTCTATTTAAATTTATTACTGTCAAGACCAGTGTGGCACATCTAACTTAACTGTGAAAGCATACATCCCACAATCACCTTGCTGTGTGTCTGGCCTAGGTTTTTTTTTTTCTTTTTCTGTCTTTTGCAATAGAGTCGAAGCTCAGGGCTATTTATTAGAGTAGACACAAAGGTTTTTGCTTCCAGTACTACACTGGGCTTTATGGACTACTAATGGGGATGTGTGCTAACCTCAGTCATCCCTCCCTTTGTGTTATCTCTAGTAAAGGCTGAATGTGACTGTGGTCGTTTTTGGTTTTTTATTATTTTTTTTTAAATGCCCTGATAGTCTGGGGCAAGCTTTCCTTCTTCTCTTTGGCCAAGGCATAGATTGTATTTCTCTTCCTGGTCCCCCTCACCGGTGACATGGGCTTTGGGTGAGGGATTCAGGGTTCTTTTAATCTCTTCCCTCTTCCCCTCTTTTTAGTGGGGGTGCTGCTTTCTTTTTGCCCCTCTTTGTGACTCTTCTCACCCCTGGCCGGCAGGGGTAAGCATTGGGGCAATAACTTGACCTGTTCCCTCCTGCTTATCATTTTGGTTTCGCAACAAATTTAGTCTTCACCAGCCTGGGAAATGAGTATTCTGCTCACAAACTTGGATTTTCCCTGTCCCTCCAGCACTGCTGCCACACCGCCAAGCTGGCCACAGCTGATGTTATTAGATAGGCTTTTGACGTGGTGAAAAGAGCAGTAATTTACCAGGATTGCCTAAATCTTCTGCTGCCAAACTTTAATGGGGAAACTCTGCACATAGAGATTCCGAACACACACTCCAGCTCAAATAGTTGTGTTTTGGTGCTTTGGATTGACCCAAGAATGTTAATTAACGAAATGTTGCACTTATGTTTGGCCCTTCTAAAGATGTGACGACTACAGACAAATCAAATCAATGTAGTAGATTTTATTAGGAATCTGTAAGTCTTAGAAGAGAAATCTCTTCAGTGAAGATTTTGGGGAAGCGGTGCATACAGCAGATTAAGGACCTTCATTGGCTTTGCATCCTGGCAAATCACTGCCTTTTCTGGTTTACTGTTTCGGACCACTAACTGCTGAAATGTGGATGCAAGCTTACATACAACCAACCTAGTGTGTCCTAAGTTTTATGAAAAATTCAGTGTTTGTGTAAAAAAAGAAAAAAAAAAAGAAAAAAAAGAAAGAAAAAAGTAAAAATAAACACATTTTAAAGCAGCAGCTATCAAGTCAATGAACAATTGATGTTTCCATTAACTCTTTTGAGGAAAATATTAGTTGTAAGGATTTAACATCCTCTGTAATTAAAGTTTAACATAACAGTATTCCATAAGCAGCCTTTTTATTGTATCAGACCATTGCCTGATTTTAATATAATAAAAAGTGTGCATTAATATTAGAAGGCTTTAATTGTATTTATGTTTAGAATTTTGATCCCTTATGGAATTCTTGATTTGTTGGAAGTATCTTCCTACAGATCACATTTAGCTAACAGTATGTAAATTGGTGGCGAAAGGCAATTGTCTTTATCCAGCTGCTGCTGCTGTGCCAAGGAGAATCTTTATTTTCAGACTCCCGTAGACTTGGCAGTTGGTAACGTTACAAGATGCGAAGGAACTGCTGAAATTAATTTCTAGATACGTGTGCTGTCTGAAGGTGCTCTGTCATTGCAGTGACCTTTATGTGCTGTAGTCCTGAGGAAATCAAATCCCCGTACAGTTGCATGTTACGCTGTCTGTCAAGTTCAAGGAGAACTTCACAACCTGAAATTTCACCTGTTTCCACTCAAATAGCGAAGTGTAAAAAGCTGACCTTCTCTCCAAATCTGGATAAAAACGGGGCTGTGAAATTTTTGCCTTTTCCAAGTGTAAAGTGTCTCCACTTCAGAGGATTGCCGGAAGGTACTCGTTGTGCGTTCACTTCAGCATTGTGGTGAAACAAGGTTCTTCCTGGGTTAGGAATGAAAAAGGGAATGACCTTTTGTGAAACTTTGTGAAACTTGCTGCTGGCTTCTAAGCCTGGAATACTACTCAGTCCTTTGGCGGCTCGGAGGGTATCTGAAGACAATACGACTAATACTTTGTCAGCATCGTGTGTCTGTGTTTATTTAAAATAGCTTGGTATCTAAAGATGTTAAATGGGAATCGGAACAATGCTTGATAATTATAGCGTGCTGCTTGATAATCTCTGTTTTTCAGAGCTGTTGTAAGAGTGCCATTGCCCTGTTCAGGAGGATATGGTTGGTGCATGTTTGGGGCCTTCCCCAACCTTCGTCCTTCAAGTAACGATTTTAAAACCTTGGAACTGTCTGTTTTGCTTTGCAAGTTGTACAGGTTAGAGCACTCCACCCTGACCTGGGCCGTGCTCCGCCGGGAGCTGTGCTGGCAAGAGCCATGTGTTAACAACATTTGCCATACGAAGTTGGGTGGTGCTTCAAAAAAAAAAAAGGGGGGGGGAGTTCACTGTAAATTTTCTCACCTAGGAGTTGCATTCTTTGAACACTTCAGTGCTCCAATGCATTGCTGTTCCACCCTCAACCAAGTAGGAGCGGTATGGAAGAATAACACCCTAAGAGTCAGCTACCATTGAATCTACGTGTTGTAGCTTTCTCAGTGTATGCAACCTACACCCTACTGGAAGAGACCAGTCATCCCACAGCCTGGTTGCTTGTTTGTGCTTCAGAAATGAGGTGGGGAAACGAAACCGTGTCTTACCTGTGTTTATTCTAACTCTGGCAGTGTAAAAGCAAAGTGTTTAGTTGATACCCACTGACCCTCAGTTTATGTCCTGAACCAGTGTCACTTAAGAGAAAGATATGAAGGGATAATAAATAAAATGAGTGGGTTGGCTGTAAAATAAATGCTGTTCCTTGGAGCAGGTGCTGCTGGAGGTGGCTGAAGCAGCGCTCAGGGAGGAGACTGGTTTGAGCAGGAGGTCTCCATGCGGCTGCCCCTTACTGCTTCCTGCAGAGGTTATATGAGCCATCCTTGGACTGGACGCTTGCAATAAAAAAACCTCACCTGCCAGTGCTTTCTGTGGGTGTGGAGCGAGGTTTTGACTCAGCTCGTAGTATGATAGACGGTAGAGGGAGCTAGCAAGCTTTACAAGGCTTGGGTCCGAGTAAGGTGCAAATGCTGCTCAATTTAAATTTTAAGTCCTCTTGTGGGAACCACTTTTCATATTTATCCTGAATCAATTTCAATTTTAAAAGCCTGTTTATCATGACTTTCTCACTGTACAGGCATTAACTTGCTAGGCGAAAAACCGGCACTGCAGTGAGGTTTTAATTGTTAATAAAGACTAATTGTTGTTTGCTTCTTTGTTGTAATTAAGCTCTGTGTGTGTATGTAGGGAGTATATATTTAAATATGCCTTTTCTGTACTCTTACAACTTCTTGCAGTGCTTTGGATTTAAAATTTAAGTTTCTTCCACTATCGTTAGAGTAATAATTTTTAAGCCAAAAAGTGTCATCAGCTGCTCTATGAGACGCCAGTGCTGCCTGTGGTTCACCCTAGGGCCGTACAAGGATGCAGAGTAGGAAAAGCAGCCGGGGAGCGCGGCCGTGCCCATCGGTCTCGGGCAAGCAGCCTGACTGAAGGACGGGCTGCTCTGAATGTTTTACCTTGGTGCTGCTTCAGAGCCGTGACACCGGAGCTCCCTGTGGCCCTACCAGGCAGATGCCATGCAGAGGAAGAGCGTTAAGTTATGCCAGTTTTAACGCGGGAAACAAACCCAACAGGGCTATACAGTGGACATGCTCTTACTCCTTTGCCGAATACCAGCCTTTGTAGTGTTTTGCCAGAATTGTAGGAGCTGTTTGTGGCTTACCTTGCTGTTTGTGGGAATTGGCCATTAGGCGTTTGAGGCCGGTGCTTTACCTACAGGACAGTGTTTCCTACATCAAGAAACAGCACAGTGAATTCAATATTTTTTTCAAGCTGGCACCGGCTTACACTGAAACAAGGGAGTTCCAGTTCTGCACATACCTGTAAATGTGTCTCCTTCAAGCTCTACCTACTTTGAACGCAAAGAAGGTAAAGAGGATTTGATAGTGATATTCTTAATATCTAATTTTTTTTACATATTATTTTATATTTAAGAAGCTTTTTCTGATGGCTTAGAGTTTTCCTAAGTCAGTGGAAATTGCCATATTGCATTAATCTTTGGCTAGGGTGCTTTCCAAAAGCATGCTAACCTTGCTGTTATGTAAGATTCAGCTTCTCGTTTTCTCTGGTCTTGCTGTAGCAGATTGCTGGAGAAGGCTTAAAAGTTAAGCACGTGTGAAAAGCCCCAGTGAAGTCGAATTTAAGTTAGGCGCATGCTTAAGTGCTTTGTTGGACCAGAGCCAGCACACTCGGCCTCTGCTAGGAAAGAGACTTTTTTAGTCTTTATTGAGCATCTTCTTCCTGGTCCTCCCTTCTTGGTGCTACGTCCTTGGTGCTTGTGCCTTTACATTTTCCCCCAGTGTCTCCCACATTTGTTGTAACAAAAAAGCAAAGAGCAGAAGATGACGTGGAAGATAAGGAGATAAGCTAGATTCTCATCATTTTATATCTGTCAAGCATCTTGTAGTCTTTTTCATCCTTATCTCCTTTTAAATAAAGCCTACAAAGGGTTTTCAGAAATGTGGGTCCTGTCCTAATTTTCTGCCTCTCGAGCCAGGTTGTTGGTGGCTTTGCCCTGACATGTATAGAAAGCCCCGTGGTACCTTGATGCGTAATAGGAGGGGAGAACAAATGGCAAATGGTCTGTCTAAAAGTCCCTTTCCCCTCTCTGTTGCTCAACATTTATTCTTTCATGTTGTATTATTTCATTAGCTCTCCACTAACCAAAGAACGTTTCAGGATAGCCAATGCTGAAGTTTCTTTTGGAAGAAAAACAAGCAGGAGTTTTGGAAGGAAAAGGGAAGCAAAGTTCTGAGCCATCTTCGTCAGAAATGATGAGTCCGTTTTCCCTTCTGCTCGCTCTTTTTATAGAGCTGCTTTAAAACCACGTGTTCATAATTGGCCTGATAGTGGTCTCCAGACTTACAGAGAACAGGATTTTTGTTTGCCTTATGGAGGCTTTCTGGGGCAGATTCGTGCTTATTTGTTGGTAGTAAGTGCAGGCAGAGGGAAGATGGAGCGGAGGGAAGGCTGGAGGGCTGGCGGCACTGATCCTGTGCATGCAGACTGGGGCAGGGTGATGGAGAGAGGTGTGTTTTTGTGAGCTGGCAAACAGCTGCTTTCTCCCTCCTTGGGGTAGGGGGAGCACACACAGTCACACACCTTCAGGAGTATTCCTGGAAATTAGGAGTAATTTTTAATTACAGCTTTTTGTAATCACTGGGACTCAGATGCTGTGTAAACGGGATCGGGATGTACACCGGCTGTATGTGTCATCCCGGAGCGGTGAGCAGGACTTGAGAAACAACTGTAGCAGAACAGAGATCTCGGTAAGGTATCTGCCAAAATTCTGTCCCTCCAAAGAGACCTCTTAAATCCCTGGGCTACCAGATTAGATGTTGTCCAAGGTTAGCGGCCAGATGTTTCTCAGCTGTTTGGACTGCCTTCCAGCTGAGACCAAATGAGTGGCTATCCAACATGTAAGTATTAATATAAACATTTTAGAGGCCTTGCCTTGAGCGAGCCATTAAAAACTTCCCACGATACTGTGAGCGATGCTGGCTTCCTTAGAGAGCATCAGTATTTTGTATATCGCACTTGAATATCCTGAGCGGGTCAGACGCGGGCTGCCACCTGCTCATGCAGCGCTGGGGCCGGGCCTCCCCCTTGTTTTAGTGGCGCCAGAGCAGTGTGGTCCCTGGAATTTGATTATTTGTGTTAGCAGATAATTTAGGCCAGAAGGCTGAGAGTGTTCCCTTCCTTCCCTGGATGTCATCATGCTTCCCAGCAAAACACAGTCCCAGGTCCTTTGTCCCTTCCCCTCCCCTTGCCCTGCAACTACAACAAAAACGCTTTCAACACCCCCTCTTCTGAAGGGTCACTGTCCACTCGTTTTAAGCTTGGTTTTGGCTTGTGCAGGCCTGCCAGAAGGGGAGGATTTTATTAAATCCAGCATGTAGAGCCATGTTTTTAATTATTACATGTACTAAAAAAAAAAAACCAGAATGAGTTTTTAATGTGTGGTTCTTCTCCTGAAATATTCCTAACGCCACCCATGAGCTTTGATGTTTGAACACGAGTGATGGGAAATGACCCTCTCTAGTCTCCCACTGGCGTGAAACGAGACCCTTCTAATGCTCTCCATCACTTTCATTGGGTTTTAACGCTTCGGTTCTCCAAGACCTGGCCTGCTCTAGCCCTAAACTGAATAGCATCTTATGCCAAAGCTAGGTCCTGCTGGAGGTGCGGGATATTTATTTGCAGAGGCCGATGCTGTTCCACAGATGAGAGTATCGGGGCTGGGTCCCAGGGGGTGAGTTTGCACCTCGGGGCTGGTGCCTGCAGTGAGTGCAGCAGCTGACCTTGTTCTCCTGCCTTTTAAGTTGCTGTATCACAACCTGAGAAGATGTCACGGGTCTGCCTGGGTTACTCATTGGCGTGAGCCACTGCTGCAGCGGCACGAGGAGGGTGTGCGTGGGGAGGGCGACACGTGGGCCCATGTTGTGGTGGCTCCGCTTCCTCAGATAGACCCTGCTCCGAATTATCTGTTACCCGGGATTGCTGCTGGAGCTGCTCGGGGCGAGATGCAGTGGGGAGAGTTCATCTTATAGAGGTGTTTTTTCCTATGAAAGGTTTGAAAGCCACAGGTGTTAAGGGCATGGGCAAAAAGGGAGGATTTAACAAAAATAGTTCTGGCATTTAGGGTGAAAGGGTTCATGTAAGGCGCCTTCATCCAGCACCTGGCAGCTTCACTGGGGACAGTCAACCTGGCCAAACGCTCGCTGAAAGAACGAACCCCTAAAACACATAGCTTATTTATAGCTGCGGTTGAAAAACCAAAAAATATCACCATGGGAGATGTTTGCTGTATTGGGCACTGAATGGGAGCTCCTGAAATCGGGGCCCATAATTTAATTTACTGACAGCCAAAAAAATCCAAACCTGAGAAGGCCAGGGCAGCCTTTGCTTCTCGCTTGTTAAAATCCTCCCTGTCACTGCAGAGCAGTGGGGGAAAAGGGCTCTTTATTAACGAATCGCATTCCCTCGGGAAGGCAACGCTCCCATCGGCTGCTCTGTTCAGTGCCCTCTGCTCCCGCCCGGGGAGGCACGGTCCTGCCTCTCCCTGCCAGGTTTCACGTTGTTTGCCCAGCAAACAGTGCGTGATCTGCAGGTTGAATCCATCCTTCTGATAGCCTCGTGGCATTCCTACCTGGTGTGTATAATTACCTGTAATAATAATAATAAAGTTTGAGAAATAAGACTTAAATCAGCTTCTCAGAGTAGGGTGGTGTCCCATCAGTTCGCGTGCTGTGGTTTAAATCAGTTATCTCTGTTTACAGGTAATGAAATTTTGTAAGGCAGAAATGTGCCATTATAACCTATTAATTTTTCAGGGTTTGGGCTGGAGTGACTCTGATAAGCCCCACGTGTGGCTTTTATTGTACGATCCACAATCATGCTGCTCGTAAGTGAGAATCTAAGACCAGCGATTGCTGTTTCTACCCTGGGCTTTTCGTGTTGATTTTTCCCCTACTCCGTTCTTGTGTTGCTCCTGACCTGCCTACGGGCCAGCTCCTTCTGTGCCTTGTGTTAAAGTGTGAGACACGTACAGCCCCGAGCCGGGCAGCATCGTGGGGTCAGAGGCATGAGGACCGTGCTGACACACAGCTGAGGAACGGGCAGAGGGGCCGGGGGGGATTTGTGCCCGAGGAGGTTGTTTTACACCTCTGCCTCGCTTGGCCAAGAAGTGTATGTCCGTGTGCCTGCATCCTTCAGTCTGTCTGCCAGCAGCGCGTCTGAGCCGGGGAGTCCTCTTTCTCTTCTTGTGCAGCAGTTCACCTCAACCGGAGATTGCTGAAGTAAGTGGGAGCCAGTGGTGGCCTGTCAAAGGGCAAAACGCGTGAGTTTGCTCAGCGTTCACATGACGCCGGTCTGAGCTGTGAGGCACCGGCGGGTGTGTGGGCTCTGCCCGGCCGGGGCCGTGGGTGCCGCCTGGGTGCTGCTCGCCCCTGCTGCTGGCTGTGGTCCCCCCGCCGCTGGTGCACACCTCGCTGCATCCCCCTCGGAGCATGGTTTGCAGGATTGTTTTGCTGCACGTCTCCACTGGCTTGATGCAACTGTGACAGTTGTGCGTGCTGGGCAGAAGGGAAAGGGAACCAGAAAGACTGTAGAGTTATATTTTGGGTGAAACCTGCAAAATAATGAGATCAATGTTGACAAAGCAAAGATTCCTGTTGTTACCTTGGTGAAAGCATGAGTTTCTCCTGTATCCTGAGAAGCAGCAGTGCAGGAATGGGTTCTCAACACCCTCTTTCTTATTAACAAGTATTCAGCTAATGCAAGGTGTGGATTCGTTACTCCTTGCAAAGACCATCCCTGTTTTCTTCATGGAGACCACCTGGAGGACATGTGATCCAGACAAATCGACCCGCTGCTTCTAAAAACATCCTCAAGTTGCTTTACAGCCCTGATGTTCAACGGGGCAGTGGAGCTCCTGCACCAGGCACTCTGTTCCTGCTGCTGTACGTGCCTCGTTGCCGAGTCATTTCTCTTCGGCGTCAGTAAAAGTCAAACGCTTGAGTACGACCGTGTTGGACGTGGACTCCACGGCATGGAGTAGTGTGATTCTGGTGCTGGTCTGGAAGTGGGAGAGCGGCTACGGGAGTTCGTTAATAGAGGATGAGGGGGCCTGTTGCGTTGGGTCTGAACTGCCCTGGGTTTATGGAAGGGAGAAATAGTCAAGCCATGTTTTTAATGAGATTATCAGATCAGCTGGTAGAAGCAGCAGTGCTGAGATAATGTGTCCTGGCTCATGATGTTTCTTGCCAAAGAGTCTCGGGTATCCCACCGCCGGCAAGGCGCTGGACTGAAACCTGGCTTGTCAGCCCCCGCTGTTACTAATGGGGGGGACTCTGGTTTGGGGTGTCCCTAACCCCGCTGAGTGGTGCCTCTGCCCTCCAGCGCGTTAATGCTCTCGCCAATAACTTGCAGTGAAAGGCAGAAAGAGCTGGGCGATGGGCTGACTGACTGCTTTTTAGCCACTTGGGAGCTCTTGCTCCAAGAAGGGTGATGTGAAGGAGGAGGGGGAGCCCACCTCCAGCCCCCGGGGCAGGCACTGCTGCAGGGACACCAAGGGGGGCAGGCGCGAGGGGTGGCACGGGGTGCCAGAGCGAAGGGATGCTCTGGGCCAACCCACCCCGTCGGGCAGCAGGTGAAAAGTTGCTTGTCAGTGTGCCCACCCGTGCGTGCAAGTGAGCCCGAACTTACCAGATGCTTCGCTGTAACTCGCTCTTCGTGTCTTCCCATGTAGGAGCCGAGAGGTCTTGCTTTTGGGAACAATTCTAACTTAATTCCACAAGCACAATTTTTTTAGCATTTGTGTACAATAACACCTATATTTTTGACGTGTCCTGGTGTGAACAAGACTAGCATGCAGCTTCTCTGTTTTTTAAAGATTAAGAATGTCGAGTAATTGAGATGCTCTGAAAAGAGCGGTGTAATGAAGCGGCCCGTTCCCAACCATTTACCCCCTGGGTGTGCCTGCTGCTGCCCCAGCAGGACCATGATTCATGTCTGCAGCTCCCACGGTTCAGTCGTAACCACGGACTTTTGGGCCCTTGTCCTTTAACATCACTCCCTGCGCATCCTCTGTAATCCCGCACCCTGTGCCGATCCCCTCTGTGCATCCCGGCCCTGCCTCTCGCCAGGAGGAGAAGCAAAGCCAGCGCCTCGGGACCTGCTCCTGGGGCTGCTCCTACCGGGGGGGCGTGCGGAGGTGCTGCCCCAATAACCCTTTGCAGGGTGACAGCGGGCTTCTGGTGGCACTGTCACCCGCCGTTTCTGGCTCGGCCAAACCCCCGCCGCAGAGCGTTGCTGCAGAAACTGCTCGCCCGGCTCTCATGAGCTGGCGGGGTTTTCAAACGCCCTCATGGGCACACAGAATGCGCTGGCTTTTGCTCGGCGGCCATCCGTTTTGCAGCAGGTGGTGTGCCTGTGAGATGCTGCACTCGCATCCCTTGGTGGGAGCGATCGTGTGCCGGCACTAATCCCGGTAGGAGTCCAGGAGCGGTCGGATCCGGGGCTGAAAGTTGGATCTGTTCCTCTTTCCATTCCCTGCAGCTCGGCATCCCTGGCTGGGAAAAGGATGCAGTTTGGTTGAAAAGAAAAATGAGAAGTTCTTTTCCCTCTCTCTAGCACAGAAGGCATTCCTGCAAGCGGGAATTGTCGGCCCTGGATACTGGGATGGGTGTTTTCAATCATTCCGTTTCCTTGTATTTCTTGTTCATTTTTTACCCGTTTCGATTTATTTTTAATGGCCCTGACACCCTTGTTTGTAATAATAAATAGCAAACGTGTGGACACAATGAGACTGTTTCAGGTTCAAGTGTTTTTAATAACCTTGCAGCAAGAAATAGACCCGAGCTGAAATCTAGAGAAACCCGATGAAGACTCTCTGCTGCTGCAATGAAATACGATTTCGGAGTTGCTGCTGTGCAAACAGCCCCGGACAGCGGTCGCTTCACTGCTTTGACTCCCAGCCAGTCTTTTTAGACAAGACTCCTCTTTGTATCGCTCCAAACCCTGACTTCTAAGCAGTGTTTTTGTCTTCCAGACACGGCCTGATTTAAGCAAAGGAAAGACAAGGGGGTAGGTAAAGATATTTTTTTAAATTGTTATTATTTACCTGTGCCTCCGCAGCCCTCCTCAGCGCACACCCCACCCCGAGCAGGGGCCAGGTAATTCCCATCTGGGATGCTGCAGCGGTGCAAGGCGAAGGGAAAAAGTGACGATCAGCATTGTGAGGCCTCGCGCCATATAATTAAGTAAAACCTTATTAGCTACTTTCAATGGTTTAACAACTTTGAGGGAGTCATCATTTGCCAAGAAAAATAATCGGGCGGGTCTGCCGGCAGCCGAGGCAAGCTCCTCGTGCCTGTCGTTTGAGGCAGAAAACCGGGGCCGGCTGTTGGAAAAATGCTGCCCTGGGTTGGAGATGGGTATCTGCCTTTCAGGAAAACAAGGATTTGTTTTTGGGGAACCACAGGATGGTAACGCAACCCCTGGGGAGGGGGCCAGCCCCCCGCGGCCGGTGGGACCCCCTGGCAGGGCTTTGAGGCGGGGTGGCAGAGGGCAGCAGGGCTCGCTGGGCAGTGGAGGGGCTGAGCACGTGTGGTACCTGGGTCCTGGGGCTGAGGGTCATGCCGGGAGCCCTGGGGAGGTTTGGACAGGCACCTCCCGCGTGGCCCCAGCCCCAGTGGCTTGTCCCATCTCCCTCTCCCATATCTTAGGGTACGTGCCGTGGTTTCCCTGCCCGTGCAGGGGCAAGTCTGGACTTCCCTGCTTGCTCGTGGTGCTGCAGCATCCCCATACCACGGGGCAGAGGCCTGCCCAGATCTCCTCTTCCCTATAAACCCCCTGCAAAGAGATGCCGGGGGGTGAAACCTCCTTGGCTGTGCCCTTGCAGGGGTCCCCAAACCTTCCCTTGCAGGAAAGGTCCCTTTCCCTGAACCTGGCAGCTCTCCCGTAGGGGTTTCCCCTGCTCCTGCCCGCCTGCCTCCCTGGCATCCCTCCCAGGGACACGCATAGACAGTAGCTGTAGTCATGCCACACTATCGTCTGCCTTGGCATCGAGCCATGCTTTCCTGACCAGTTCGGGGAGGGGTGTCATGTCTTATGCCTGGCAGGACTTAGGGGAGAGAGAGTGGTGATGGCGAGTAGTGGCCCCAGCGCTGTGGCTGGCAAAGAGGTGTCGGATCCCGGCGAGGAGGGAAGCGTGGGGCACCCCGCAACCTCCACGGCTCCCTCCTGGATGCCCGGTGTGCCACGGCCCTGCTGCAGTGGCAGGAAGGAAAGGGGTGCGCGTGGAGCCGGGGCCCTGCTGTGCCAGGGGATTGCCTATAAATTATCATCGTCCTCGTTAGCAGAGATGGAACCCGTCCAAGTACCCCTGTGCTGGAGCAGTTCCTGCCTCCACCGGCACTGGGGCGGCCCAGGCAATGGCCTGGGGTACGGCTGGGAGCAGCCCCTGGGTGCATGCACCGAGCTTTGCACGTCCTCAGCCAGAGCTGGGAGCCAGGAAATCCCCTCCTTGCTCCCTCTGCAGAGAGCCGCCCTGTCCCAAGGCCGAGCGGGGCCACGCTCAGGCCTTTGTCTTTACGGGGTCTTCTGCCCTATTTATCTTCCCCAAATGACATCTCCCCTCCCCGCTCCATGCAACACCCCCCGAAAAATAATAAACGGCGGCAGGCTCTGTAAACAGAGCCTATCTCCAAAGCTGTTTGAAATGTAGACAGGCTCAAGTGAATTAGTTCAGCGAGGACTTAATTGCCGTCCTGTCTGTCAGCGTGCGGCGCTGAGGGTTAGCAGGGGAGCGCTGTGGCAGGGAGATGGATGGGGTCCTGTGCCGGGATGGCAGCCGGGGTCACTGCTCCAGAAACCACGTCCCGGCATGACCCCCGCTGAGATAAGCAGTCTCTGCGCCGTCCCCATCGCTGGCTCGTCCTGCTGCTCTGACCTTCCCTGGCCTCCCCCAAAATCCAGCCCGGAATGAAAACACAGGGAGAAGAGCCTGGGTTTGCAAAAAATGATCCATGTTCCCTTCCCTGCGCCAGCCGGGTGGGGGGAGGTTGGCCTTGTTGGGGCTCAGGGCTGCTGGTCCCCTGCCCGCGGAGGGGAACAACGGGGGCGTAGTGGCTGCCGATGGCAGCGTCGTGTGTCCCCAAAGCACGAGGCACTGCGGAGCGGCTGGCCAGGAGCTTTCTCCATTGGTCGGGGAGGTACCTCAGGCAGGAGAAAATCCTTCAATCATATCTAAGAGGAACAAAATATTAATCCCCCTGTCCCTTCCCGAGCAGAAGCAGAGCTGTATCGCTCGTGCCCTGCAAAACAATCCCGGCAGTCCCCCAGCCCCGCCGGAGCTGACTGCATCCCTTTCGCACGCTGCTCAAGTCAGCGTGAGTGCAGCTGGTGGGCAAAGACGCTGGAAAAAATCATGGATAATCATCCCCCTGCTTAGGCCTGTCACAGCACAAGGGTTTTCGGAGGGGGAAGGTGGGAGACTTCCCGGGGAGGGCGGATGGGGGGCCCAGCCGGGTAACCGGGGGGGCCAGCACCCTCAGGGTACGGTGCAAATGGGGTGTCAGCGCAGGGAGCTGCCGCCTCGCCACGGGGGGACCGGGCTTTGGTGAAGGCAGCCGTCAGCAAGGCGTCTGGCCGGGCTCTTCCCCACCTCCCCGTTAATTAAACGGCAGCCTCTTATGCATGTGGAAAAGGAAGGAGAAAGAAAAAAGATCAGCAAGCCCGAGCCCTTAGATTACTGTTTACCCCCTCGAGGAGCACAGAAGTATATTGTCCATTTAATAGAAGCCTATAAATCACTGAAAAGCATTTATAAAATAATTGAAGGTAATGGGAACCATTTGTTTAAATAACATCACGTTCATGCCCCAGAGGTGCAATAAAAGTTAGATTAATTGATAGGATTTTATATCTCACTGTGAAAAACTGAGTCACATTCTAGACACCGACAGTTTGGGAAAGTTGCAAATTCATCAGGCACCCAGCTACTATCAAAATAGTCTCTTCCATGCGAAGAGGCACATTTATATGACCCTGAAGGGTTTTGGGATGAGAACTATTTACTTAAACTGTGAAGTGAACTAGCCAGTGTGAGATCCTGACCCAGACTGGGGGTTTTTTTCCTTCCTTTTCTATCTGCTGTTTCATTTTTTTTCCCATTATGATAAAAAGCAAATAAATATCTCTAAACCAGAGGCTTATTCCTAATCCAGGGCTAAAGTGTCCTGTGTCCGTCCGTGCCCATGAGAATGGCACCTCTGAGGTACCGGGCGAGGAGACTGGGGCTGCACCGGGGACCAGGGCTGGGGGAGCTCTGGGATGCCTGGGCCAGTTGCCCCATCCTGGGCTGCTCACCCCAAACCTTGCTGGGTGCCTGCCAGCTGACGTGCCGGTCTCCTGGCCATGGCCCTGGCCCCATGGCAGGGTTTGCTCTCCTCGGGCTCCTCTCCACTGCCAGCCAGGGCCGGCAGCAAGCTGCTTTCAGGTTGTAAACTGTCCCCCCCTCCTCCCCTTTTCCCCTGTAACCGTGGTTTGTGGTTTGTTCAGTTAAAGGGCAGAAAAATGAAACAAAGCATGGGTTTTAGCAAAAGGGCAGCTGACAGGGCGATGGGAGCCACAGGCGGGCAGGGACTCCCCAGCTCTGCCGCTGCTCTGCCTCCCCCGGGGCTCCCCTGCTGCCCACGCTCCGCTCCAGTCTTGCCCTGGTTTTCCCCAAACTCCGATTTCACTTCTTTCCTCTCTTTTCAGCGACTTTTGCGTGCTGGAGTGAGGCCAGCAACAAGCCCAGGCTCCACCTGGGGAGAGGGTGGCACGTGGGACTGTCACCCCCCCCAGCCACCCATCATCCTGCCACCCCGTGGCACCCCAGTGCTGGCATCAGGGACAGCTGACCCCTGCCCAAAACACCCTTCAGGGCTCGTCTCTACAACAGCTCAATTAACCCCACTGCAGAGGTTCACCCACAGCACGGGTGCCCCCAAATGCAGCCCCCCGGGGGGCACAGCAGAGCGGGGACCCACCTCTCCGGGAGCCCTGCACGGAAACAATTTCAGAAAGCCCATCCCTGGGGAAGGACAGGCTCCCAGCCGCCCCTCGCCGGCCAGGCAGCCACACCGAGCCCGAGTGCGCGGGGCAGCCAGGCTTCGCATCAGCTTTTGATAAAGGCGCCCTGTCAAACAAGGGCTGAATAAATCATGATGTGTTACCAAGACGCATTACAGCTTTTAAAACAACCACCATGGCATTCTACCCCACGGACTGATGAGTCTGGGGATGCCAGATCCCTGGCGCTCCGCAGCCTTGCTGGAGCCAGCTCACATCTGGAGTGCAGTAAACGTACCCAGAAGCAAGAAAGCAGCTCTGTAAGGGTCAGGAGTACAGAGAGCGGCTGCTGACTCCAGGCGCCACCCCAAAACCCACATGCATTTCCTTGTGTAAACACATGTGGCCAAAAGGCAGCCATGGTCACCTTTCTCCAATGTGAGCCCTATAAAACCGCCAGCAAAGTGAGGAACAATGTCACTATTATTGTTTTAGAGGAATTCCTCCGAAGCAGAAAAGCATAGCCGGGCTGCCGACAAGGGTGTCTTTAAAAGCGGGGCTGACAATTGACTCCAGAGCCGAGGGGAGAAAAAAAAAATCCCCCTGGGGCTGATCATTTGCAGTCGTTGGGGGCTTCCAGAGCCTCCCGTTAACCTGCTGGGTCCTGCTGCCGCAGAGGCACAGCCGGGTGCGGGGCTGCACGCAGAGCCCTTACGCACTCATCACCCCAGTGGGGCCATTGCCGGCACCAAGGCAGCCCGCCCTGGGGATGGGGTGCTTTGGGGCCAGTCCTGGGGGATCCGGGGGTGTTGTTTTTAGACGTTGGTGGGAAGCATCCTTGAAGCTCCTTCTGTCTTAGCAGTGCCCGGCAAATTGACCCGCCGAGAGCCAAGCATGCCCAGAAACCGCTCCCAAACCTGTCTGGGTTTATTGCCTGTGAAAGAGGATTTCTCCATCCCCACCCCGTATCAGCTGCATCTGCAACCCTGCTGATGCAATCAGAGCTCCCAGGGCTGGCATCGTTCGGGGTGAGAGCTTAACGTACCTGGAAAAGAAAACCACTGGTGCCTTCTCCAGGGGGCCGAACAGAGCAAATATCTGGGGTCTGGAGCTGCTTTCTCCTGGGGGGGGTGTCCATGATCAGTTGGATCGAGACCTTATAGCTGCTTCTCTTTGGGGATTTATTGCCTGGCGGCAAAGCCAGATGTGGACTGGCAGAAGCAGCAGGAGCGATAACCTGGGGCCAGTTCCTGCCCATAAATCGGGAATCGCAGCCTGGAGCCACATGGACACCCTCGGCGCTACCTGGGGAAGTCTGGGAGCTGGCAGCGGGCACAGGGCTCCTGCCAGGGGGGCTTTAACCCTCCATCCAGAGCCCAAGCTGAACAGGGCTCCAGCACCAGTGGTACTGGGAGAGTCCTCGGAGGCCTGGCCAGGAGAGTTTTGGGGACAGGGCTGAGAAAGGGCTGTGAATATGTACTGAGGCAGGAGGGGTGCAGATAGGGAGAGTCTCCACGCTTACCACCTGATTGGGATGACCTTGCTCCTGGATAAGGGGCTGTCCTCCAGTGGACATAGATGAACATTTGAATTTCAGTGATAAGCCCATCAAATAGTTAAGTGTGTTAGAGGCTGTACAAACGCCCCGCAGAAAAAGTTTCTCCAGTGAGTCAGGGTCCCAAAACCTTTCTTTGGGGAGCTTATCTTATCGGGCAGGGGCTGCAGTGCTCCACAAGGAAACGGGGCCAGCTCAACCTGAGTAATGGGGCTCTGAGCAAAAGCATTGCAAAACTAAAGGTGCTGTTTAAAAAGTCCTGACATCGCAGACAGAGGGGTGAGGAGAGAGGAAGAGGAGGCTTAGTCACATTGGCCATAACCCAACACTGTGGTGCTTCTCCAGGGCAAGGTCTTTAATGTCCTTCCTAGGACAAAGCTTTACATCTGCCTTCCCCCCTTTCCCTGCGAGAGCAACTTGGGGGCTGTTCCCAGCCAAATCCGCTCCTTAATTCCCTCCATCGGAGGCTGGGGCCAGTGAGAGGGATGCTGCCGGCATCATCCCAAGGAGCCAGGAAGCCCCGTTCCCCCACGGGGCCGCCGAGCGAGGGGTGCCCGTGAGGCTGGGGTGTCCCTCAGCTGCCAGCCATGGTGATGCTGAGCTTCCCGGGGATGCCTCCAGCAAAGGCACAGCCTGTGCCCTCCTGGAGGATGAGCTGTTGGGAGCCACCGAGACAAGCAGCGAGTGCGATCCCAAGTAAAAACAAACCGGCTGGCCAGAAAGCTCCCTCCTGCCCCTGAGCTGAGCCTAAGGAGAGCCTGAAAAGCCCCTGCGGTCCTTCGGGTCCCCTAACCAACATGAGCCAGGCATCATGGGAACCCAAAAGCCGGTGTAAATAACATGCAAACACTGGCCAAATTTTTAAAACAGCTAGAATTCCCAGGAAAGAGGAATATCAGTGGCTGGGGAATAAATACCCAAGACCGTCCCCAAAAGGAGGAATATTAGTGTGGAAGGGCAATGCCTTCCCTGCTCCTCCTTTCTCCCCGTGTTGATGGAGATCATGAATTTCCACCTACTTGGGAAATTCTTCCCAGGGTAAGCACCAGCATTAAATTAAAACCTGCTTGGAGCCTTCCCCTAAAAGCCAGCGTGTCCCAGCCGACATCCGAGCGTGCCCATGTGCGGAGGGGCGCCTTCGGGAATGCCTTGCGTATGGTCCCTATAAGCGCGCGTTGGACAGGATTCCTGGGGGCTGGCGGGACAGGAAGCCTCCAAGCTGCGGGAAGCCTTTGGTTTCTGCCCGCCGCTTGCGTAAATCCCCGGACACCCACACACTGGGTGAGTTTCTCGTGCTGGTTTCTTCTGGGAGGGGGGAAATGAGGAGGAAACTGGTGATTTACTGCATGTAGATGGTATGAAATTGAGGGAACGGCTCTGCCACTTCCAGAGCAGCGTAACCACGCTCTGATCTCGGGGTAGGTGACCAGGACAGACCAGTCATGATGTGTCCCCAGCGCTAAGTGGAGCTGGAGGTGGGCTGGTGTGGGCACCTCGGTGCTCACTCCCTGCGTGGGCGTGCAAGGGTTAAAGCACTTCACCTCTGGAGGCTTCACAGGCAGCAGCTACAGGACACGTGTGATTATTATTGTCATTCCCTTCATTTTTTGCATTTCAGAAAAGTAGCTGCCCTTAGGACGGGGATTTAGAAGAGGCTGTGGAGGAGCCGGCGGCGTTTGCTGCTCGGCTTCTGTGAAGGTGCAAGAAGAGGAACTTTTTAATGTGGATTTTTCATAGTTAATCAAAAAAAAGAAGACGGGACTCTTTAGCCATAGAGGAAGGAAGTGTCACAAATGATTGATGACATTTTGAGCTCCTTGTTGAAATATGGTCAAAGCCATCGGGTGGGAAATGTTTGGGCCAGTTCTGCCACCTGCCCGCTGTTTGCTGGGGACCCAGGGCTGGCACAGGGCTGCTGGGGGGTCAGAGCCTTGTCCCCAGATGTCCTGCGAGATTCCTCCTGCTTTGCAATGGCTCAGCATAGGGAGCATTTGGCAGTCTGCTGTGATGCTCATGTCCCTCAAGCCAGCCGTGCGCTATGGGACCTGCACGTCAGCTGCTTTCCCCGGGCTGGGAGAGCTTCCACCGCGAGCGCCCGGTGCTAAGACCCACGTCATGGTCTGCCCTACGTGAATGCAATTTTGGGGAGGGTCCAAGAGCAGGTCACAGGCGAGCCTTGCCAAGGGCACCACCTTGTGCAACAGCACGTCTCTTCTTCAGCATCCTGGGGAGACCCAGGCAGCCCCAGATCCTCACTGCGGTGGAATACAAGTGCAGAGGACCTGAAGACCAGCTCTGGGGGACACCCTCCGGCTCTGCAGGGACTGGCCTGTCCCCAGCGCCAGCCTGGGGCACGGCCCTGCTGCATCACGCCCCTCCGAACACTGCCAGGATCCCAGCCTGCCTCTCTTTGTAGTGCTATTTTTAAAACACCAAAGGAGAACTCCCACCTCCGTCTGCTGGAAACGTGGCGTGTCCCCCCTGATATCTGCAGCAGCCAAGAGCCCTGCTCATTTTCAAACCCGCCGGAGTTAGCTTTAGATATAAAACCAAACAAGCAAACTGAAAGGGGCTTGTTGTGTAAAAAAGTTCCTCCGAATTAGTTATATCTGGCTTGTGATCCCTTTTTGATTGAATACTTAATAGCAGCCAGGTGCAAGCAATAAGGGACGCTCGCCCGCGCCTCTGGAAGCAGCCTGGGAACGCGGGGCGGTGGGGCAGTCCACGGGCGGCTCGGTGTGTGGGCTGCTCCTGCCCTTCCTCTGCCTCCCCTTTCATCCGCGGAGATCCCAGCCTTTGTTTCCTTCCCTCGGCGCTGAACGAGCGCGGGAGATGCACACATATGCATCTATAAGTTTGCATGCGTGTGTATATGCAAACGCAGAGCTCTTTGTGTTGGGGTGCATGCAAAAGCGTGGGCACGTGTGTGTGTTGTTAATGCAGTTGGGCGAGTAACACGCACATTATACATGCGTGTGTATGTGCATTAATGCATGTGCATGTATATAAACATGTTCTCTTCAGCAGCTGAAATAATATGCCCTCCTGACTCGGCTGAGGGTGCAGGAGCACTCCCAGCGCTCGTGCAGCAAGACGGTCACGTGGCGCTCGGAGACATTTTTCCATCCTGGCACTTCCAAATGCGTCTGCTGGTGTTTAAGCCCATTTCCATCCCCAAGTACATATGTGTGCAGTTCTACTGCATTAATTTTAGAAACATACTGCCTTCGTAGACAATAATAAAAAGTGGATACCAGGGTGAGAGACTGTCCAGAAATTACCAACTTAAAGACATTGCTCTTCTGGAGCATAATCTGTCCCTGAAAGCATAAGGCATAGGCGTGAGTGCTCCTGAAGGCACAAAAATTAACTGCATGGGCCCGATTCTGGGTGAGGACACGGCAGTGCTGCTGCACTCGGTGGTCCTCGGTCCCCATCCCCACGCCAGACTGTGGGAGCAGCACTGCCGGGCAGCAAAACTGCCGCGGCTGAAGATGTCCAAGCTGCTTCTGGCTCGGCATGGCCATGGGGTCCTTTTCTATCCAATGTCCCTATTAAAAATGCACTTTTTTTTTTAAACTTTTTTTTTTTTTTTTAAGCTTTCCCCCTCATTTCTTTTTCCCAAGTGATGCAATTTCCACCCAACACTGTTCTGGAGAAAGATCTACAGCGTATCGCTTCTGATTATAACTCCTGTAGTGTTGGCTGTAGCCTGCCTGGTTACTTGATTTATTGAACTCCCAAATCCTCCAAAGAAACTTGATGATTTTATACAAACAATTCCCTTATGCCTGAAAATACAGCATTTGCCAGAGCACTTTCTGGGTGTTAGAATCCAAAAAATCATTGGTGCCAATAGGAGAAAGAATTGTTACGGGCTCTTGAAATCTGGGGCAAACACTTTGTATGCTGCAGAGGTACGGACCAAGCATACACATGTGCTATAGCTCATGCTTTCTTGGGCTGCAGAGATCAGTACTGGGCTGGTCCCACTGCTGTTGCGGGAGGTTTTGTCGCCTTCTGCGGGCGGTGGAGGCCAGGCGAGAGCTGGTCTGGCGCGCAGCCGGCGTGGCACAGAGGGGTGAGATGTCAGCTGGCAAAAAGCCAGCCGGGCAAAATTAACCTGGCAAAACATTTTGAATATATACGCTCCGGCAGAATGCGTTTGAACCGAATCAGCTTCAGAAAGAAGCGCTGAAACCAGATTTCCTCCATCGCTGCACCATAACTCCAGTTATTCAACCTGTGAACGGGGCCAGTAACACTTTCAAGCTATGGAAAGGGTGATAAGATTCAAGGGGAAAAGGCGCTGTACCAGAGCCAAGTCATTCCTTATTATCCTGAGGTTTCAGGTGTGCGCAAAGGGCTGCAGAGAAAAATCCGTGAAAGGCCTGTTCCTTCTCCTGGAGGGGAAGTGTTTGTAGGATTAGGGCATATTTAGACATGGCAGAAATGGGATTCCTAAACAAAGGGCCGAGGGAGGCGAGACCCCACACCACTGCCATCGGTTCCCACGCCGCAAAGGGTTTCCAGAGTCGCTGCCTACCTGCCTGCGGAGTAAAGCTGTCCAGACCCGCCGCCCAGCGCTCACGACTTCCATTTTAGGAGGTGGTGGAAACAGGGTTAGGCATTTCTAACCCCCCCGCTTTCTTACCGGAGTGGACAAGGTGGGCTGGGGGGGCTGGGAGCGTCTGGGTGCACCTACCGCTTCTGGGTGCACATCCATTGCCATGCACGCTAACGAACCCAGATGTTGGTTTCTGCACGAGGACCCCCCCCCACTCCGAGCACCGTTGTGATGGCCATGCTGGCCAAAAATCTGGCACGTGCACGAGCCGCGTCCCCCGGCAGATGTGCCTTTACTGCCCGGCTGGGTTTGGTGCTGGGGCCCTTCACCTGCGGGTGCTTTGTGTTGGTCACAGGAGGAAGCCTCTTCTCCATTAATGGCCACAAAATAAATTGGACTTAAATGCTAAATTGCAACACGGTGAGCAATCTATACAGATTTACTTCGGGATTGTGTAATTGGCAGCGGGGGACATGCAATTCTCCAAGAGTTGGTATGCGGGAGCAAGAGCAGGCCGTTTCCTATGGAAGAAATCAGGGCAGGCTGAAGAAAGGTGTCAGTGTTAGCTCTGCGAACAGTGGCGGGTCTGGGCTAATTAAGCTTTGGCCCAAGTTTAGGAAATAAAGATGCGTGATGCCAGATTGCTGCTGCAGAGCGAGGAGGGGATGCTGCCGAGGATTTTGAGTGTTGGAGGTGGAGAGCGGGGGCTGCACCCGCAGGGACAGAGGGGATGGTGGGCCACCTCCCCTTGGTCCTTGGAAACCTCCCTCTGAGCAGGGTCCTCGGAAACCTCCCTCTTTCTCCCCCTTGTTCTGTTTGTCCTCAGCTCAATCCCCGTGCACGTGCACGGATGCAGGCGTGCGCGGGGCGAGTCACTCGCAGCGAGCATGAGCAGATGCAGGGAGGCACATGTGCTGGGCTTGGCTTGCAGCAGTGCTACATATGCAATTTTTTTATTTACACCCACAATCAGTTTATAATCTCTGGCCAAAACTTCATCTCCTGTATGGGAAGATTTGGCCCGTGGAGAGACGTTAACTTGAAGGCGAGTGGGAAATATGAAAGGGCCCTCTATGTGGAGAGCAATTCAGTTCGTCTCCAGTACACAACTGTGGTTTTTCCATCTCTCCAGGTTTCTGCTAGGAGACGTCTCCGCGCCGTGAGCTCTGCCTGGGCTGCAGCGAGTGCTGCCTGCGGTCGGGCGGCCGTGGCCAGGGTGAGCTGACGATGCTGCACTGACGCCAGCACCGCCGAGCGGTGCTCCCACCGGCGCTCCGCTCGCTCAGGGGGGTTTACGGTGCGAGAGAGCCGGGCTGCGTCGGAGCCACGGCTGTGCCCTTGTGCGAAGGCAAAGCTGGGATCTGTGCTGTTTGGCTTTTCAGCCCCGGGGCTCTGAGCATCCATTTGGGAGTGCTGCCATGTTCCGTGGCTTGGGGGGATGGAGCTGGCCCGCATCTGAGCGGTCCTGGTAGACCGGCTCTGTGTCAGGAAAGCACCAGATCCAGCAGCCCCGGCTAGACCCCGGCCACCCAGGGAGCACCCTGGCTGGGCTGCTGGGCTCCCTCTTGGCCCTGGAAATACAGGGTGCAGGCAGCATGCCGCCGCCCTGCCGGTTTGGCACTAAATTTCCTTGGGAGTTAATGAGAAAGATAAGAAAATGCATCTCGCTGTAAAACTCAGAAGAATAAAAGGGGGTGGGGGTGTGTGAAAGAGGCTGCTGATGTGCAATTGATCTGCTGACTCAGCCACCTACCCAGAGGATGGAGGAAAATCCTCCGGCTACGGAGCTGCCAGGCGCTTGGGAGCCCGACGGTGGCCTTGCTGGCAGCGAGCGGGGGACCAGCCTGGCCCTGGCCCAGCTTGGCGTGCCGAGGCAGATGCTGCTCTCACACATGCAGCGAAGGTGTGGGGCCTCAGCTCACAGCCCAGCAACTGCACTCGCCCCTGCCCTGGCAAAACTTAATTGTTTTCTGCAAAGAAAAAAAAAAAAAATCATTTGGGGAATAGATGGAAAAAGGAGATAGCGTCAGGCAGTCATGGCCTGTTCTCCACCTGTTGTTATTTTGGTCTGGCCCAATCAACCTGCTAGCCAGGCTGGAGCCAGAGACCATCTGGAAAAACTGCCGTGTTTATAAAACTGACATGGAGCAGCACCCCAGGGCCCTGACCTCCCACACAAATCTGGAAATGATTAAAATGGCCCTGGCTGCCTTCGCGGCGGAGAGCTGCCTGCAGAGAGCAGCCCACCGACCGCATTTGGAGTTCTCATCAGCAGGGCTGGGAACGCGCACCCTCCTCCCGGCGCCCTGCCCGCCCTGCCTGGAGGCCCCCGCAGGCAGGCGGCTCGGGGGGATGCTCTGGGGAGCGGGAGGGCTGCTGTGGCAAAATGTGCCAATCCGGCTCGTCCTACAGCGCCTTTCCCCACTCCGAGCTGCCTCGCTCGGCACTGCCGGACCAGCTCGGGTAGGAGCCTGCATCCTGGGCTGGGTGATGGGCACCCACCCCCCGGCTGGGGCAGCCCACCCGTCCCTCCCTGCCCTGGCTCCGGCAACCATAGGCATCAATCCCTCCATCTGCAGTGGTCCTCTATTTTTATAGCTAGCTGGAATTAAAAAGTGAAATAGTATCGGTGAGTCTGATTTCAGCGGGAATTACAAAGGGAGCCTCAGCGCCAAAGGCAGCGAGTGCGAACCCCGACAAGCTGGCTGTGAGCTCCGGTTGAGCTCCTTCTGCAGGCGTATAGTTAGATGAATGTACTGCACGGCTCCAAGTCACTGCTGCAGGACCGGAGCTGCATCCAGCCCTTCCCCAGGAGCAGAAAGGCTCTGGAGGGGCTTTGGGTTGGGCCCCAGGTTTGGAAAAACCCTCCCCAAAGGGCTGCCCTCCCCTCTGCACTGCTTTCAAACCTCCCACCTCCAGGATGTCGCTTATCAAAGCAGTTCTGTGTCCTCCGTGTAACAAAGGGTAAGCGACACCACGGCCAAAATTCAAGCCACATTGGACCTTGCTGACCCGCACCAGCCAGGGGACATTCGGCTGGTTTCAGCTTTGCCTCGCCTGCTGGGCAGCGGTTTAATTAGAGAGGTGTGAATAATGAATTATCCGTGACTCTGAGCCATCCATGGAAAATTCAAATCAACCTGCTTTTAGTTCACAAGACGTCAGCAAACTATCTGCCAAGAGAAAGCGGGGGGAGAAAGAAAAGCAGACTGCGTCTTGGTGGTGGCTGAAGAGCGGGTGAAGACTGAAGAGTGGGCTGGAGGTGATGCTGTGTGGTGCAGCCCTGAGCCCGGTCGGTGCTGGCTCACCGGTGTGTGGGGAAAAGGGATGCTCGGCCCCTCGGCGTGTGAGCCAGGGCTGGAGCTGCCAGGCCAGCATGACGGGTGCTCCCCACTGCCTCCTTGCTCCCCACCAGCGGGCGAGCAGCTGGGTGGGCAGGGGTGGTAAGTGCAGCCATGGCCAGCAGCATGGTCCTTCCATGCGGGGTCCCGCTCCCTGGGTTCCTTCCAGCTCCCACAAGAGCAGGTGAAGCACTGGCCCCGGTGTAGGGGCAAAGCCATCTCTCATCCCCCCTGACGGGTCCTGCTGGGGCAGAGGGCAGCTGGCACTGCTGGCACTCCAGTAGAGACAGGGAGCAAGGGCAGGGAGAGGCCCCGCCCGCAGCCCCACGGCACACATAGGGTGGACCCAAACCCTTCTTGCAAATGGGGCTGCTGGGATTTATAGTGACAGCTTCGGTAAACGCTTGCTTCACCTCAGCTCAAGGGGACTTAATCCCTGAAAGGGCCCCGGCCTTGGGCCTGGAGGAGCCCTTTTTGCTGTGTTTGTCTTCGTCCCTCCTCTGGTTTACCTGCTCGGCTGCGCTAAGCTCTGGCCCTGAGTTTGCTGCCACTGCTATTGTTCCCTGCATTATCAGGGGAGGATGATGGGGACAGGGACAGGAGCAGGAGGGGCCGGCTGGGCTGCAGAGAGCCTGGCCAGGTACAGCCAGGAGCTTGAACTTGGCACCACCGCTGCCGGGCACAGCTGGGCAGGATGCTTCGGGCAAGGCTTCCTGGCACTGCGCTTCCCCTTCCCTCCAGGTCCAGCCCAGACCTGGCTGTGATGGTGGCAGCTCCCTTCCCTCCTCCCCTAACCCGCCCCACAGTGATGCTCATCCTGCTCCGATGCGCTGGGGCAGGGATGGCGGGAAAAGCAGAGCTCCCGCGCCCCCCTCCCAGTGCAGGCAGGATTTTTGATGGCAGAGAGTGCACAAATTTTCAGCCTGAATTTCAGATGCTTTAATGGGCTGCTGATAGCGAGGGGGATCCCTGCGCTGCTGCTGGGGCCGAAGGCTTTGAAACGGGCAGAAAATAGACCTGTCACATCTTTTGTCCGGGGCCAGCTCTGCTCATTGATCTCTCTATCAGATGAGTAAACCGATACATATTAACCCGGAGCCAAAGCAAACGTATTCTGAGTGTTGAAGAAGTTCAGATAAGTCCTTTTCTCCCCTCCGGGAAGCTGGAGCTGAAGCCCTGGGCGGGGGGGCACAAGTGGTCCCAGACTGGTTTCTGGCACGGGCTCGCCTGGGGTGTGTGGCTGTGTGTGCCTCAGTTTCCCCTGCCCTGGAAAAGGGATGGGACCCTCTGCCATGGGTTCATCCCGGGGGGGGGGGTCCAGCCCCCACCCTGGAGCCTCCCGGCTGCTATCGCTCGTCTGCACCAGGGGACGTGTGCCGCAGGAGCACGCCAGCCCTCCCGTCACCAGCCCCCTCCGCTTGTCGAGATTATTAAATTAACACACACACCCCCACACCCACCCACCCCCAGTTTGTAAAAGGAAGGGCCGCTGGCTGATAAACCCATGTGAAAGGACGGACGATAACATCAGGTAGTGCCGCAGATAAACCCTCCTGCCAACCCCAGCAGCAGCGTGGCGTTCCCTCGGCAGCCCCGGCACGCGCTCACCTGCGGCTGCCAACTCCCTCTGCGGACTGCAGGTACTGCAATGGATTATCAACCCCCTATAGACTATAACCTCTTATAAGACTGTGATTAAAACCTATTACACAAATAGATTATGGAAGTAAATTGTGCTTCAGGGAAGTTAAATACTTGAAAACACAGAAAATACCTGTGGCTGATTCAATTACTGGCCATGGACAATAAGCACCTTGGCCACGGCAGTGGGGCTGACCAGTGGTAAGTGAGCATCACTCAGGTTTGGGGGGCATTTCTGGGGTGCTGGGACCTGCCTGCCTGGGCAGGCAGAAGCGAAACGCTTCACCAGGACACGAGCATTTTGGTGCTTTTTCCCTGGGAGAGAGTCGAAATGACTCATGCTGATGGGGGGTTTTGGTACGATGATGTCTATGCCTGATTTTTTTAATAAGTTTCAAAATTTCATTTCCACATGATTGCCTTGGTTAATCTTCAATTTTTGTATTAAGCACTGTGCTAGATGCTAGATATTTTTACTTCAAATTTTCTATTAAATGGTGTGCTAAATACATTGTGAATGCAATATATTACATGGACGTGGTCATTCGGATGGTACAAAATTCAATTTTATATAAATTGCAGTCCAGGAATGAGAAGGAGGGTGTATCCCTGCGGTGCCACATGGAGACCTCGTCCCCTCCACCGGCCCCATTGCTGGCCAGCCCCAGCCCCACTTCCCCCACCCTGGGGGCCGAAGGCAAATGAAGACGGTGGTTGTGGTGCTTCATTAAGGACAGAGGGGGGAGGAGAAGGGAAGTGACTCGTCTCTGTCACCACCGGGCTGTGTGTCACCGGGGAAGCTGGGAAGCCATCCACCTCTGGCCCAGCAAGTGGCCGGCCCTGCTCGCCCTGTCCAGCTGCGCCCGACCCGGCACCGCGTTTCTGCCAAGCAAATAAAACCAAGACACCCACGAGCTAAATAAATAGATGCCACTTTGGTACGGGTGGGTGGGAAGCTCTCAGGCGAGGGGAGACGGTGAGCGGGACCACCGTTGATGCCAAGTTTTGGTTTGCACCTTGCAAAGGCTGGGCAGGAACCAGAGGAAACCGTGGCGGCCGACAGCGTCCCTGGGAGCGGGGAGAGGAAGCCGGGGCAGCCCCAGCGCCGTGACCTTTCCTCCCTCTGGGAATGTGCTGCCTCAGCAGGAAACGCTGGGGGCTCTCCCGGCCGATGGACTGCTGCTCCCCACGATGGCTGAGGGCTGCGGGAGCCCGGAGGGTCCAGGGAAGAGGTTTGGAGATGCCCTGGCCAAGGGCATCCTTTGCAGGGGCTTGGGAGGGGAGGGATGACTTTGCTGCATAGCGGCTCACCCACAGCGGCTGCAGCAACCACACACCGAATCATTTGATTTCTCACATGGGTAAAAGAAAAGGGATCTGGAGCGAGCCTCGGTGCAGAACAACCCACCATGCGGGTCAGGCTAGCTCTCACATCCTACAGCGGGGTTTTTTGGCTTCCGAGTCCCGGTAACTAACTTTTAGCATTTTTCAAGCGGTAAGGAAGTTACCTGGGAAATTGGGGCAAAGGATGGGAAAAGCTGACATTGAATCCTGGTTTCTGTTCTCCATCCACACCATGATGCATTTCTGGGAAAAAGCAGCATTCTGCTCAGGGTGCGGAGCTGCTGGCCCTGCTGCAGGCACCTGGGCAGCCCGCGGGGCTGCTCTGCGTCCCCCAGCCCCTGTCTGCTCCTGAGTTAGCAGAAGGAATGAAATACAGGATTGCCAGAAGGACGGAGAGCCCGGCTTGGCTGGCAGAATCCACCGGGGGGGGGGGGGAGGAAGATCCTGGGCTCAAACACTGCGGAGCAAATCTCAGCCCCAGCTGTGGAGGACGGCGTGGTGCAGGGATGGGAACCACGCTGTAAAACCTATGTGCTCCTCTCCAACTACAAAACAAAATGCTTGCTCAAGGAACAGCCCGTGCTCACTCGAAACTCAGCCCAGGTGAGTCCATAATGGGGTCCAGGTTTCCACTGAGTGTGGCTGGAGGTTCCCAGAAGTTCAAGCCGGGCTGGGGTTCAGGATTGTGATGAAACCCGCAGGTCTGGGGGCTGCTCATAGTGACCGAGCGCAGGGACTCCATAGCTGCTGCCTCTGCTTGCCTTCAGCTAAGGATAAACTTGGAAAGGGTTTTGGTTAGTGTGGCACTGCTGCCGTTGATGGCAATGGGGAGGGGAGGCAGTTTGATGGCAGCAGGATCAGTCCCCATAGGTGAAATACCGTGAGGAGCACCGGCACACACGCAGCAGAGGACACCCTGCATAGGAAACAGGAGCCCATTCTGGTGAGGAAACGGTGTGAATGCTGTTTATTTGCAGAGTTTTGTTTTCATTAACTCCAGCGTGAGTCAAACCCTTCCTGCCAGCATTTTGCCCGGCGCGGTGCCTCCGGCTGGCACAGCCGTTTTGCAAACGCTTCTTTTCTTGGCGGGTGGAAGCCACGCAATGGGGTGGGTGCAGGAAGGCAGAACAATGCGGCCAGCGGCCCCCGGCGCAGGTGCTGGCTGGCCCGGCGTGCCGCTGGCAATTGTGCCGCCTGCACAGATGTGTCCATGAGCTGTGCCTCCTCGGGGGCTTTCCAGGGAGGCCCTGATGAGCTGTGTGCGTGAATCATGGGCTGGCTGGGAAGAGGGGAGAAACACAGCGATGACGGGGGGGGGGGGGGGTAGGCTGGGAAGTCAGGGGAGCTGCAGCAGCCCCCTGGAGGGAGCTGGGGCCGTGCCTGTGCTGCCTGCGGGATGGTTAGGGCTAATTTTAGGGGTGGGATCAGGAGGACACCCTGGGGCCAAGCTCTTCACGCCTTTGCTGCCATGGGTAGCGTGGTGCGCTGAGTCGGAGCCACCCAGCCCGTATCCTGTCTCCTGTGGCCAGCCGGGAGAGAGGCAAGGGGTGAGGGTAAGAATAGCACGGCCGTCCTTCCCGGCGCCCCGGCCCCGTGGGCCAGGGATTTCCTGAGCAGGGCGGTGCCCCCGCGGCCGACAGTGGATGCGGCGCCGCGGCTATGCCTGGCTGCACACAGGCTGGCTCCTAGCATCCGCACCATCCCATGCAGCTCGGTGCCCTGCTGCTTCTGTCCCATCCAAAAGCAAGAGCTGGTGGTAACCAGCTGCAGGTGTTTCAGGTAGCAATGCCAGCGATTCATGGGGTAGCCAGGGAACACGATGGGGAAGAAGATCCAGCCGGAGCTGCCATGGGACCATCCCAGCTCTGAGCCGTTTCAGCTCAGAGAAGGGCTCCGTAGGGGTGAAGAAACAGGGACATTTAAAACCAGGCTGGTGACAGCCATCAGAAATATCCTGGCAGGAATGCGTGCTGGTTTCCTAGCCGGTTTGCTTCCCTCCAGAGATGCTCCAGCGTGGGTGAAAGCAAACTAAAGACAAGTTGTAAATGGCTTTTACTCCTCCAGCTGAGAGACACAGCCCCCGTGCCCTCACCCACACCCTGCCCTTCCCCTGCAAACACTGGGATGCTACACCAGATATTAAATCCATAGCCAGCCGCTCATGAAAACGCGTCAGAGAGAAACAGGGGCCGCTGCAAACCGCGCAGTCCTGCAGACCAAAGGTCTTTGTGTGAGAAGAAGCCGGTTCCCCGCTGCTTCCTCTGCCCTGCTGCCTGTGACCCACAGCGTCCTCTGGGCCCGGAGCCGGCCCAGGCAGGAAACAGGTGGGATAAATATTTGTGCAAACCAGAGTGAAATTTCCCTTGAAGGCCATGCAATGTGTTTCCCTTGCAGTGGTTATGAATGGGAAGGTAACGGCCGGCGCAGCGGCAGGTGCTGCCAGGGTGGTGTGGGACCTGTGCTGCCGCCTTCCCAGGGAAAGTGAGCGCGGTACTCTTACTTCACCAAGAAAGCAGGCTCAGAAAGCTGCTGGGGGCTGCAGGAAAAGCGATCCTGGAGAAATCTAGGCATTTAATTGCTGTGGCTCAAACCCGGGGCCCACGGGAGCCCTGCAGAGTAGGGGCCAGCACACCCCGCCCCAGGAGAGCTTGGGGGCTGCGGGACCAGCATATCGTACCCCATGCCGCTGGGATGGAGCAAAAGCTGTTACAGTCCCAGCATGAAGTTTCTAAAGAGCCATGCCTCGCCTTTGCAAGGCTGGTTCAGAAAAAGCACTGAGGGCCACATCCACCTCCCCGCCCTCCCACCCAGTGCTGCAGGGCACAGCCCCAGCGCAGCCAGTGCCCAGCCCCAGCACAGCCAGGGCCCACCGCACAGTGTGAGCGGGTGGACACAGTGGCAGCACACTGGGGCCAGTCAGCAACAGGCTGTGCATGCGGAAGCAGGTGCCAGCAATTTGGGGCCAGATGTTACCTATTTCCTGCCATGGGCTGTTCCCCTGCCTGCTAGGAGGGGGCCGGTGTGTCAGAGCACCAGGGGCTGCGTGGGTCCGGTGCCCTCTGCAACTAAGGCGTCGCTGGAGAGGATGTGCTGGTGGGGTTGGGGCAGATCCAGAAGCTCTTGCTCTCCCCTTGGAGAACAGTGGTCAGGATTTGACCCTCTGAGCCTACCAGCGTCAATACAAGGAAGGAGGGGAAAACGCACTGTGGCAATGCTGCTCCTTCTCCCCGAGAATACACTACAGTGAGAGCCTGCAGCTGTGGCACCCATTTCTGGTAGTGCCTGGGTAGATTCAGAGGGCTATCTTCAACTAGAATTAAAATTGAACAAGCTTGAGATTCCAGACAGCTTCATCTGGCTCATTTCACAGCCAGGCGGTGGGAAAGGAGTGGGAATTTTCTTTCTAAATAAGGGGGCGAGGGGAGCCCAGGCAGCACAGGATACAGGCATCTCTGAGCTAACACGCACTCATTACAACCCCGACATCTGCTCTCTGACCTCTTGAGCTCTGATTGCTGACAAACCTGCTGCGGCTGCCTTCCCCCTCTTGGATTTCCTCCTCCTGCCTGCGGCAACCACGAGCTCCCCGGCCGAGGGCAGGTGGGAGCCGTGGGTGCCCGCTTCCCCCCCACAGCGCTCTGGTAGCTGAGCCCTGTGATTTGAGGGCTGGAGGGTGGGGACAGACTCTGCAAACCGACAAGGGTTTCACAATAGTTTGCTTAAGGGCTTGTGACTTACAGGCTCATGCTCAGGTGCTCCAGGCAGGCAGGGAGCAGCCCTGTCCCAGCTGCCTGCAGGAGCCCGGCTCACACTGCCCCGGGGGGGGGCCCGTGGGCCCTGCATCCCCCTCGGGGCACAGCCACACCGGGGATGCTGTGGGAGGACTCAGGGAGCTGCCACTACCCCACTAGGCACCAGCTGCTCACACACCCTGGACCTGCTAGATCCAACCACAGCATCCTTTCCCCTCCTCTAGATCTTCCCCTTTTTTCCTCCCTCTCCTTCCCCCCTTCCCCCAAAAGCTCTTTGTCTCTGGGCTCTGCGGAGGAAGCAGACCTTCTGAAAATAAACTCTTTCTGCTTTGATCTGGTTTATGGGCACGCACTGTTTATAGCTCCGTGCGTACGACTTGACACCTTCCCACCTGTGGCCCCAGCAACTGCTTCTTATCACAGCCACTTTGGATATTAACAGGCCGGCGGGGAGGGTGATCTGGAGGTCCCCAAGGCTCCCAGCCCTCCCCACACCCCACCACCCTCCCTGACGGCTCCCCCTCCCCAGGCAGGAGGGAGACAGGCTGGTGTCCCCCTGCATGTGCTAATTGCATCAGCCCATGTTTATTGGGATGTTTATCTAGACTAGGATGATGGGAGGGTCCTCAGAGGCCGGATCCATCCCTTCCCCACAGGAATTAGCTCATTTTGACCTATGCTTTCGGCATAGCCTGGGACAGTATTGGGTTCCCGTGCCTTCCTTCTGACCTGGCGGATATATGCATTCAGGAAGGGGGGGCAGGAAAGGCCTGGAAAGCCCCAAATTTGCTTTATTTTGACCTGCTAAAGTGTATATTGAAGCAGGTGTCACCCACCTGGTCGGGGGACTGGAGCTCATGCAGGTGGCACAGCCTGGCTGGGGTCAGCACTGCAGCACCCGGCTGCAGTGGCTTCCCGGCAGGGCCATCACCGCATGAAGGGGTGCTGGGGGGGACAAGCTCTGCACCAGGGTACAGGGGGCTTTGCTTCAGCTCACCACAAACCTGACATTTTGGGAAGGAGCTTTGCCATGCAGTGTCGGTCCTGCTCTTGCGCTGTGGCGCAGTGGTGACACCAGGAACAGCTGGGTCAGCCCCATCCCTGGGTGCTGCATGCCACATCTCGCTGCAGAGGAGCTGCTGAGCAGCTCTGCTTCTCCAGTGCCAGCGGGAGGGCAGGTACCGCTGCTTTCTCTGGAGCCTGTTTCCTGGAGCTTTCTGTTGTACTACAGCGTCCTGGAAAGGGCCTGAGATGTTGCAATAAAATGAGTCTGTTAATAAACAACGTCAAGCCTGAGCTGTGCTTACAATCATCTTTTATCCAGGCTTGCCTTCAAAACATCCGCCAATGGGGCATCTCTGCTGGTAACACATGAGTCAGCAGCACGTACCCAACAGCGGATCCAGGCAAGTCCCCTGCGAGGCCTGGCCCTGCACCGCTCGGCTGGGCTGGCTCACCTGCACCAGCAGGGACCAGGGTACCAGGGGGTTTCTGTCGGCACTGCCTGAACATCCCGGCCACCCCGTGGGGGCATGCCCCAATATCCCCCCGCCTCCCACCCCCAACTCCTTCACTGCCCCCAGGCAGCCGCTGTCCCAACCCCAGGGCTGGCCCCAAGTGCCACATTTCAGCGCTGACCCTGCATGAGTCTGACGCACCGGTCCCTGTCCCCCCACCACTGCATCCCATGGGTCTCTGGCTGCATCCCCCCTGCACAGCCCAGCACCAGAACAGGTGACAGCAAACACTCACCATGGTGCCCAGGTCAGTTGACAACACAGAAGAGCAGCTGAGGTTTTGGAAATCTCCCCTCCAAAAGGTGGGGCAGAAAAAAAAAAAAAAAAAGAGAAAAAAAAAAGAAATTTCAAGGCTCCTTCCCAACAGAAAGTCTTGAATGAGATCAGCTTCCGTCAGTTCTTCCATGCTCCTTCAGACACTTCATTTTCACTTTGAACATACAGAACGTTTTTAAGTGCATTTAATTACCTTATATTTCATGGGGCGGAAAGTCATTTGGGATTGGAAAAAATGAGATTTGAGAGAGCTGCAACAGTGGGGGCATATTTTCAATTAGAGAAATTAATCAAAATCAACCCTTTTCCAGTGTATTGATTGCAGCTCATTGACAGTTTCCAGTTAACAGCGTTTCTTTAAAACATTCTCAACCGGCTCCGGTAGCAGCACTTACTTCATACCTCTCGCCACACAAAAGGAGACGCTAGGTAACACTTGAGACTCCCATTTAAAACTGATAGACAGGCGTAACGGGGGGGGGGGACGGGGACGGGGGACTCCTTGCCACAAGATACTTCTGAGGTCAAGCACTGGAGACCAGCACGAGGAGTGAGCTCAGCCCCACCGCTCGCAGTCCGAGGCAGGGACCCCCTCAGGGCATGCTGTGCTCAGGGGAAGGGGCTCAAAGTCACAACCCTGGGCTGGCGTGCCTGGGGGGAGCGGGGAGTTCTGCCCGCAGGGCACGGGCTCTGCAGGAGCACCTGCTCCAAGGTCTCGGGACAGGGTTACCTAATCTCCGGGCAGGCTAATGCAAGCAGCGTCTTGCACAAGTAGCTGTTATCGGCATATTTTGGGGCTTAGTGGTGGTGCGCAGTGAGGGACGAGGATGGGGATTGCTCTTGGCTGTCGAGCTCTCCAGGCTGCAGCCAGGCGCCGAGGCTGGGGGAGCAGCCCGCGCTGTCGTGCTACAAGCCAACAGCTCCAGTGTATGGAGACGCATGGAAAACAGCCCAGAAATCCCGAGGCTTGGCCTGGTGTGGGGAATGACTCACCCTTGGCATTCTCCCCCCAGCACATTGCCGCCTTCCCAGCAGCCTGTGAGGGCAGGGGACCCTGCCGCCATGCAAACCATGGTCCCCCCCCTCAGCATGGCAGGAGCTGCACCTGGAGCTGCTGGCTGGACTTGGGAATCACTGGGTTAAAACACCCAGGGGAAGGTCTAATCCTGCCACGCACCATGTCTTACACGGGCTCTGCACCATGCATTTCTCACCCTTTGCCTCCCGCCCCACCTGGCTGCAATCCAAGCCCCGGGTGAGGGTCCATGGCCGGCTGGGCTGAGCGGGGGTCCCTGCCACCTCCCTGGGGAGCGTGTTAACCACAACATCTCTGTCAATCCCAAACCCTCCCCCTCACAGGGAAACCCAGCCGACCTTTCGGGCAGAGGCAGCACCACTTAGGCAGAGACTAGTCATGCTTCACGTATTAAATATTTGGGGAGAACTCTCCGGGAGCAGCTGCACCGGTGCCACAGGGACCCGCAAAGCCGTGTGCACCCAGAGGATGAGTTCTGGCCTGACCAAGGGGCTGCAAAGTGGCCGGTGTGCTTCCCCCCACTCTGCTATCAATTTTATCAGCGTAAATCGCAATCGTTTGCTGCGGTTGCGGGATAACACTGTGGGAAGGCCCTCGTGCTCTGCCACAGCATGTGTGCACACAGCTTCACAGCACCCGTGGGAGAGCTGGGTACCCATGACGAAGTACAACCCCCCCCCCCGGGCCCCAATCTCACCCGGCCGTCTTGGGAGGAATTCAAGAACAGTCCTATTTGCAGGAAAGACAGACACCAAAATGAGAGCAAACCCGAGGTTATTTTCAAGGCAGGAGGAGCTGGCCCAACTGTCGGAGCAGGGGAGCCCCACACCCACCCCAGGCACAGAGCCAGCCCAGCCCCGCTCCCCAAACACAGTCACCATATTGGGGAACCGTCTGTGAAATAAGGCAGGGGTTTAATTTCTAAGCATCACCTATGAACCCTGAATAGCTACAACAGCAGAGGAAAGTGAGGCAGCTCTTGTTACGGAGCCTTCTGAGGACACACCATCACAGATAATGGAGAGTACCGATATCCAGGGATTTTAGGGCAGCTCCCGGGCTCTGGAGCACACAGAGCAGAATTGAGCAGCATGCCCACCTCCCACAGGGTGTGCAGCAAGGAGAAACCAGGCATGTGTCCCCATCAGCCACGGTTCAGTGCAGAGGCATGTCTCCCTTCTCCTCCCCAGCCCCACGTTCAGGTGGCGAGGGCCAGAGGAGCATTTCGGTGGCCACATGCCCAGCCCAGCAGCGTGCATGGGGAGAGCAGGGCTTGGCTGTGCCCCCCGGAGCCTCCATCCCCCCCGTGCTGCCAGCATTGGGGTCTTCATGGCCAGGAGCAGCGATGCCCAGCTGCAAGCTAGCCGCACGCTATCAATCACCATTGAGCCACGCGGTGCCTCCCACCCTGAGAACTTCTTGAAAGAAACTCCTAATTTTCAACACCTACTTAAGGCTCTTCAGGCTGCGTCGCTGCCGGCAGACGTGAGCTCATGCTGACGCTCACGGGCATGTGCCGCCCTGCTCCAAGGCTTATGCCCGCAGCAAAACACCTCCCCCAACTCCCCACTGCACGAGCGGACACCAGGCAAGCACCATCTGAAAAGCAAAAGGTGGGGTCACAGGCAACCCCCCCCCAGCGTGGATCCCAAGGCAGGGCAGCCTTATGGTTTTAAATAGGAAAGCCTTAAAAGGACCTGGCTCCTCCTTTGTGCTCACTCAAGTGTATCTTCATAGTTCACTTGAAGATGCAGATATTAGCAGGTGTCCCCTAACCAGAGGGGGGCCTGTGTTTGCATCCCCTGCTGATACAAGGAACAGCCCCAGGCCCCACAACATCACCGAGTTGGTGACTCACCAGCACAGGGATTGGGAGAGGATTTCATGCTGCATCTCCCCAGGGAGCTCCTGCTGCCCTGGGGTGCCTATGCTACAGACATGGAGCGTGGTCCTTGGGATAGTGCTCCTGCCTGCCCCAGTCTGCCCTTGGGGCAGCCGAGACCTTCCCTCCCCAGGTGATGCCTGACAGAGGCAGAACGAGCGGAAGGTCCAATTTCAGTGGGAAGCTAAAAGGCAGACAGCTTTCAGCTGCTCCTGTACCAGGGTGTGAGCAATCAAGCCTTGGGGGTCCTGCTAAAGGGTGCCTACACTTAAATGCCACCACCCTGGAGGCACTGTCAGCCACAGGCAGCGTGGCACCCTGGGGTGTGTGTGCTACTGTGGGGGCTCCTCCAGGCATGCAGAAATTGGGTGGGTGGCACCCAATCGGACAGGCTGTCCCTGGCACTCAGCCCTGTGCGTAGGCTGGACCTGGGCATAAGGCAGGAGAAGCCCAGCCCTGCTCCCCTGCAGGCACCGCCGCGGCCCGGCCGTCCCTTTCCCCTGGCATCCTGGGCTGGATGAGCGCGGCCAGGAGGAGTGGATGGCTCTCTTGGTTTCTCACCAGTCCTTGGCTGCCACAAATGTTTTCTTCTGGCTAACCACAGCCCTGGCCACGTGTGAAGGTCCCAGGCCCCAGGGGAGGAAGGCCTTTGGTGATTTCCTCCTGCTTCACGCAAGCCGTGCTCCTGTGAACACCACATGAAAGAGCTGGGAGGGGGAGAGGGCACAGGAAAGGTCCCAAGAAGAAAAAAACTTTGCTCCCTGGAAATGGGCCGTGTTGCCAAGCCAAAATAATGCTGCCCAGCCAGAGACGCCAGGTTGTCCTACACCACCCGGGCAAGAGATCCCCTGTGTGCAGGGCCACTGAGCAGCCTCGGTGCACGGGTTTCCAGGACATTTATGTTGTGTGAAACAGAAGAGGTGTCTGATACCGAACACACATCTGGGGTGAGGTCCCTCATGGGGTTGTACCCTATGGAGTCACCACGTACCCCAGAGGAAAGGCAGGAGCTGGGGGGGCTGCTCAGTATTGTGGGACAGACTGAGGCTAGGTGGGGATAAAGGGGTTAAAAATCCAGGAAAAAGCTGCAAATGGATTTCACAGATGGCCCTTTAGCCACAACTGCAAACCTTCACAGGTTGCACGCTCAGGTTGTGCGGGTCCCTGGACACCAGTGCTACCCTGCAGGCACTGGGGTGAGGGGGGGGTGGCCCATTCTCAGGGACCCCCGTCCCCTCCAGCACCCCCAGAAGACAGTGTGGGGCAGAGGCTGGGACACAGCAGCGTGGCCTTGGTTTCAGCAGGAGGCATGGAAAAAAAAAAAGATGAGGTCACTGCAAAGCAGTAGTGTAGGATGTGATACAGGAGTGGGGTGTATGGAGGAACAAGGAGCTATTGTAACCCTGCAAAGCAGGGGAAAAGCCAGCTGTGGGGATGGCCACTCACCTCCTGCTCACGCCAGACACTTGAGGGGTTAACTTGTCTGAGGTCACATAAAATGGGTCTAGAAGAGGAGTGGGTAAAAGGAGGTGGCTGAGGCGGGGTGGGATGCTGTGGCAGAGGCATGGACACGGCTTTTATTTCCATTGCACCAGCCCTGCTGGGGGAAAGTACAAGAGGTACCGGTGCAGCCAGCTCAGGTACAGTGAAACAGCTGGAAAACACCTGGCGCAGCACTGGGAATGCCCCGTGCGGAGTTCTGTCCCGTTCAACCCGGTCCTCCCGGCCCCCAGGGCATTCACTGGCAACGGGCCATGGGGTGCAGCTGCTCGGAGCCTGTGGAGCATCTGAGCAGTGGCAAGGGCTGGAGCAGGCTCTTGGGGACAAAACTAAGAGACTTTCCCTCCTCCCACCACCCTTTGAGCCTCCCAATTTTACACTGTGCCTGGTTGGCAGAGGGTGGCTCCGTGCCGCGGGGTTGGGCATGCCTGCCCTGTGGCACAGAGGACCCATCAGGGCTCTTATCCCAGGATGCACGGGAGGTGCCCATTGCTCCGGCCAGGGCCACACGCTGACCTGAGCCTCCAGCCCCGGAGCAACCCCCTTCCCTCCCTCTGCCCCGGCACCGCTGCAGCCCCCCCAACCCTCCCATCCCCGTCGCCCGGGCCCGGGCCCTGGCCGGCCCCTCGGTGGCACGGGGCAGCCGGTGCGGTGGTGCTGCAGACTTTCTGTCTGCACGGGGACTTCCCGTCCCCGCACGGCGCTGCCGGCGTGAAACCAAAGACCGGCTTGTTCGGCTGCCTGAGCCGCCTCCGCGCTGACTGCCCTTCTCTGTTCCCGCTAGGAATAATATACCCAGAGCTCTGAGCATAAATTGAGTTTCCCAGAGCCAGGCTGGTGGGGAGACTTTAATGGGAAGGAAAATAAACTGTGTACTCGGCGTGTGGGGAGAGGTGTGGTGCTGGCGGAGGGGCGCCGGGAAAAAGCTCCTCTTGGTTTTCTTTTTTTTTTTTCCTGACTTGTTTGCTGAGGGAGCACACGTATGCATGCCCTCCTGTGCAATTTGTTTGCTTCCCAGGATGCCAAGGAAAAGAAGCATTTTAAAGTAGCTGGTTGAGAGCTCTGGGGCCTCTGATCTGCCAAAGCATATTGGTGGCTCAGCACCGAGCCTGGCCCTCAGAGGAGGCATTTGCTTCAGGAGAAGCTGCTTCTTTTCTCCCCAGATTGTTCCTCTTGGGCCTGAGCTGCAGGGCTCCGAAGAGGCTATCGTGGCATGGGTACCAAGGAGGGATGTTGCCGTGCCGGGATGGTGACGTCACATTTCTGATTTCTCAGCACAATGCTGCAATTCAGGGACTTGGGAAAGCACATGAGTCATGCTGTGAACTTCCCCGGCCAGTCACCACTGGGAAACACGCTCACGTCTGCCCAGCTACCCTCAAAATGCCTCCTGCTCAGGAATAATCCCTGCTGCTTCTCCCTTCCCGCCTGCTCCCGGTGCCGGCTGGGGCTGCTCCCAGGAATATCGGCAGCCCAGGGGCAAGGGTGCAAGGACAAGGCTGCGGGGGGAGTAGCGAGAGCATCCAAGGGGGGGAAACAGCCCAGGATTTGGATGTGGGAGAAGAAAAGTGCCTGTGTTTAATCGCTTGGCCGTGCATGGCAAACACCAGCAACCCTGGGTGCTTTTGAGGTGGCTGGGACCCACGCCCCCTGCGTCCCCCCCGGCGGAGGAGGCTCTATTGACTTAACTCTGGGGCTGCACCTATTTATGTTTGTGAAGCCTTTGAAGTCCTTGGGGAGAAGAGCAGGGCCTTCGGATGTGCCTGTGACTCAGGAAAATCCACCCCCTCTACGACCAATAATTATCCCGAGTGGGAGTCGGGAGAGCCGGGGGGTGGCGGGCGTCCCCCCACCCGCGGGCAGCCCTGGGTGGCAGGAGGGACATGGATGGGCTTCCCCGGGGCCACAGCGGGGCTGGGAAAAGTCCGCAGATTTGGGAAACAGTGTTTCTCTTTGAACACGTTCACTATCAGCTTTCACCAAATGTCAGAAATAGAAATGGGAAGTGAAATCCCACTTTTATAAAAATATTTGCTTTGAGCTGTAAGGAGGCTTATTAAGGGAAAGGGCGGGTTTGAGTTCCTTTTCAGTGTGACGCTCCACTCGTCCTGCCCCCCGGGAAGGCAGCCTCCCCACGTCTTGACGTGTCCCCAGGGCCACGTGCTGGTGGCCATGTCCCACCTGTGTCCCCCCGCTTCTACAAAATCCGGCTGAGCCGGGGTGGGCGGCCGCGGGGGTCCCAGGGAGCGACCCCGGCACAGCTCGGGGCAAGCCGCCGCTCGCAGGGGGGGTGAACGGTGCTTTTCTGCCCTGCAAAGCCCAGCCGGCTGCACAGGGGTGCAGGGAGGTGCCCCCTGTCCTGCATCCAGCTTCCTCCGAGGAGAACCATCCCCCGGCGCCGGTGCCTCTGTCTGTGCCATATCCTGCTGAGTAACGCCGGTCCACATCCATACATGGGGAAGAGCTGGGTGAGAGGCTTTCTCCTCTGTCAGACCTCTCCCTCGCTCAGTAAATAACATTCCTGCTAATGCTGGTATGTAGAAAACTTTCCAACTCTCCGGCTAACGTCAGTGCCGCGGCTCCATCACCCGCCCCCCACCAGCAGGGTCTGTGCTCCCCTCGGGGCGAGGGCTGCACCCCAGCCAGACCATGGGGTGCAGCGGGGGTCCCCGCTCGCCCACCACTCCCAGCTCTGCCTGCATGGGTGACATTTTATTTTGGGGGAAATGCAGATCTCAGACAACTTGTGGTTCCCTGAGCCCCACTGGGGGTTGATGAGGGGATGCCTGTGAAGTGATGAGTTCTCCAAGTGACTAATGCACCAGCAAAAACCTTGGCTTGCGTTGGGTCCCCCAGCCCAGGCTGCGCAGCCACCTCCCGCCAAACCCTGGCTCCTCTGCTCCTGCTGCAGCAGCTCCAGGGCTGTTCACAGGGTTGGAAAGAACCAGAGAGAAAGGGCAGCGGGTGCAGGCCAGGACCCGAGTGCCAGCACAGGGTGACCCGTGTGTCCCTGCCCGGCCCCGCTTTGGGCAGCCCGTGGATGACTCAGGAATGATTCCCTCCCTCCTGCCCAGCCTGAGCTCAGGCTCATTCACAAATCGTCTCCCTTCGTGTCCAGGTGGAGGGGTGGGTTGGGGAACACAGTGGGGGCTTCCCTGCAATCCCCCGGGCTCCATCTGCCACCAGCTGCAACCCGCAGCTGTGCTGCTGCCCTGTCCTGGTGTAAAGCATTGGTGTGGGCACCGGCAGGGCTCTGCTGGAGTGGCCCATCGTCACTGCCGCTGCCATTGTCACTGCGGGTGGCACTTGCCTTTGCTGTTCTGTGCTTCAACAGCTGCGGTAGACAACGTCCATCTAACACGGGGCTTATGCAACACTGTCCCAGGTTACCCCACGATGCTCTTTGCACAGAGCTACAGCACTGGGCTGATGCTGAGGTATGATTTTGATTGCTAGTTAAGGTAGCAATCTCCACACCTTCACAAAAAAGAAGGTTTAGATTTGTCCAAGAATTGCTTGGGACAATTTAGCAGTGTTAATTCAAAGAGTGATCCACTCCCCAAGGCTGTCCTGAGGACCTGACAAAAGCCAGCTCGGGTTTGGCAGGCAAGGATGGTTGGGGTCGCTCACCCTGTGCATCAACTAACCAGTGTGGGGGAAGCTAAAAACTGACCCCAGGCCTGTGGCGGTGGGGATGGTCTTGGCAGGTGGAGCTGGGCTATGAAGTCCACACAGACTTTCATCCATGAGCATCCTCAAAGCTTTTGGGTTTTGGTTCTGGGTTTACCCCCGGCTGGGATGCAAACGCACACAAAAGCAAAGTTTTGGGCTGTCTCCAAATGCCCAGTGCTGAGCAGCCAGGCCGGGCTGATCCCTGGGAGCGGGTGCCAGGGTTTTCCTCCCCGCAAGCGTGGCCCTGGCCTCCCCTGGCACCTCCCCGAGCTGCTGCCGCACGCCGGGGCCACCTCCCCGCAGCCACACCTCGGCTGCATTGCTGGTGCCCTCGGCAGTTTGGGGAAGTCCCGGCCGCAGGCAGGGTGCCTCACGCGGCTCTGTCCCACCCCGTGTGCCCCCACGGTGCTGCTTCGTGGTGCTGCTTCCTGCAGCGCCCGCCCGCCGGGAGCCAGGAGGGGAATTTTTGCTCTTTTTCCTCAGCAGCCATGTGTTCCCCTGCGTGGGCATGGCGTGCTGGCTGCCTCCCCGCTCGCCAGGCTGCTGGCACGCGCTGCCTGGGGAAATCACATCCTCTTCCCAGGGTGATGCAGTGAGGCTCTGCCCTGGTTTTGGCAGGGATAGAGTTAATTTCCTTCCTAGTAGCTGGTACAGTGCTGAGGTTTGGATTTAGGATGAGAACAATGTTGATAACACACCGATGTTTTAGTTGTTGCTAAGCAGTGCTTACGCTAGTGTTGTGGTTTAACCTCAGTCAGCAACTGAGCACCACACAGCCGCTCGCTCACTCCCCCCCCACCCTGGTGGGATGGGGGAGAGAATTGGAAGAGTAGAAGTGAGAAAAACTTGTGGGTTGAGATAAAAACAGTTTAATAATTGAAATAAAATAATAATGACAATAATAATGTAGTAATAATAACAATAATAATAACACCACCACAGAAAGCAAGTGATGCACAGTGCAGTTGCTCACCACCCGCTGACCGATGCCCAGCCAGTCCCCGAGCAGCGGCCCCCCCCGGCCAGCTTTCCCCCAGTTTATGTACTGAGCATGACGACACATGGTATGGAATGTCCCTTTGGCCAGTTTGGCTGTGCCCCCTCCCAGCTTCTTGTGCACCTGCAGCCTTCTCAGTCGGCAGAGCATGGGAAGCTGAAAAGTCCTTGGCTAGTGTAAGCATTACCTAGCAACAACTAAGACATCGGTGTGTTATCAACTTTGTTCTGGTCCTAAATCCAAAACACAGCACTGTACCAGCTACTAGGAAGGAAATTAACCCTATCCCTGCCGAAACCAGGACAATATCGACCCCTTATTCTATACCATCTACGCCATGCTCAAGTCCCATATTTTCCAGTACATTTCCATTAATCACCACCCCTTTTCCTGGGTTTCTTTTAATATATATATACACACAGATATCATTCCCTTAGTCTATGAGCCATCCCTCTAAAATGTTTGGTGAATTCATTTAGTCCATGACTTCGGGCTCCATCTGTCGTAATAATCTTCCAGGGCAGGAAAGATGGAGATGGTATGTGGTGTTGGATTGTTTCATGTTGAAGTCAGTTCTGGCACCATCATCACTGTGCTTTGCTTGGTTTCATCGAAGTTATTCTTCATTAATCTGGGTGATTCTTATTGTAATATCATTAGTATGGCATATAATATTATGTAGCATTTAACATCACAAAATTCAGATCATTGGCTATTCTCACCCAAAATCAAATCCCCTTGAGGTACACATCGGACTTCCCCATCCTTCTGCATTATCCACCAAATGCACCCAGGTCCTTGAGCAAAAGCAATCCCACGGATGGGTTTGCCTTTGCCCGAGGCAGGAATCACCCAGACTGTTTTCCCCAACATATTTTTTTATGTGCACTGCAGGGACTTTATTCCCATCTACAGTACATGAAAGTTCTGACTGGGCAGGGCCAGCTCGATTGGCAGATCCCCTCGTGTTGACTAACCAGGTGGCCTTTGCTAAATGTGTGTCCCAATGTTTGAACGTCCCGCCAGCCATTGCTCTCAGCGTAGTCTTTAACAGTCCATTGTATCGTTCGATTTTCCCGACGGCTGGTGCATGGCAGGGGATGTGATACACCCACTCAATGCCGTGCTCTTTGGCCCAGGTGTCTATGAGGTTGTTTCGGAAATGAGTCCCGTTGCCTGACTCAATTCTTTCTGGGGTGCCATGTCGCCATAGGACTTGCTTTTCAAGGCCTAGGACAGTGTTCCGGGCGGTGGCATGGGGCACGGGATATGTTTCCAGCCATCCGGTGGTTGCCTCCACCATTGTAAGCACGTGGCGCTTGCCTTGGCGGGCTTGTGGGAGTGTAGTATAATTGATTTGCCAGGCCTCCCCATATTTATATTTCAGCCATTGTCCTCCATACCAAATTAAGCCCAAGGTCAATGTTTTAAAAATAAACCTCCCAAGCGGAACATCACCAATCACTGCAGACCACAGCAAACTGCAAAAACCAACACCAATCTTTAACATGTACAGCAAAAAAAGGAGCATGATGCAGATTAGACAAACCAATATCGAGAACAGAGGAACCAACATTGTGACCCACAACTATTAACAGATATAAATTCCTTAATACGCTCCGGTTAATCTGTTATTATCTCAAACCCTTTGTGCCCCACGTTGGGCACCAAAACGGACTGTCATGGTTTAACCTCAGTCGGCAACTGAGCACCACACAGCCGCTCACTCACTCCCCCCCCACCCCGGTGGGATGGGGGAGAGAATTGGAAGAGTAGAAGTGAGAAAAACTCGTGGGTTGAGATAAAAACAGTTTAATAATTGACATAAAATAATAATGACAATAATAATAACAATAATAATAACAACACCACAGAAAGCAAGTGATGCACAGTGCAGTTGCTCACCACCCGCCGACCGATGCCCAGCCAGTCCCCGAGCAGCGGCCCCCCCCGGCCAGCTTTCCCCCAGTTTATGTACTGAGCCTGACGACACATGGTATGGAATGTCCCTTTGGCCAGTTTGGCTGTGCCCCCTCCCAGCTTCTTGTGCACCTGCAGCCTTCTCAGTCAGTAGAGCATGGGAAGCTGAAAAGTCCTTGGCTAGTGTAAGCATTACCTAGCAACAACTAAAACATCGGTGTGTTATCAACTTTGTTCTGGTCCTAAATCCAAAACACAGCACTGTACCAGCTACTAGGAAGGAAATTAACTCTATCCCTGCCGAAACCAGGACAACTAGCCAAGAACTTTTCAGCTTCCCATGCTCTACTGACTGAGAAGGCTGCAGGTGCACAAGAAGCTGGGAGGGGGCACAGCCAAACTGGCCAAAGGGACATTCCATACCATGTGTCGTCATGCTCAGTACATAAACTGGGGGAAAGCTGGCCGGGGGGGGCCGCTGCTCGGGGACTGGCTGGGCATTGGTCAGCGGGTGGTGAGCGATTGTACTGTGCATCACTTGCTTTCTGTGGTGTTGTTATTATTATTGTTATTATTGTTATTATTATTATTATTACATTATTATTGTTGTTGTTGTTGTTGTTATTTTATTTCAATCATTAAACTGGTTTTATGTCAACCCACGAGTTTTCTCACTTCTACTCTTCCAATTCTCTCCCCAATCCCACCGAGGCGGGGGGGGAGTGAGTGAGCAGCTGTGTGGTGCTCAGTTGCCGACTGAGGTTAAACCATTACAGGCTCCTGGCTCATTTTATGGCCTCAGAGGGAACTCCAGGCTGCAAAGTGCTGGGGGATGAGCCTGTGTGCGGTTCTATCACAGCCCCACATCCTTGGAAGAGAGGCATGCCTGGCTATTTCGGCTGCAGATCCAGGTGGAGATGCTAAAAGGGGTGCTGGTAGCCCTGGGGAGCCAATGTGCTTCACGCACCATCACATGCCAAGGTGCAGTCTCCCTGCTGGAAAACAGGAGCAGGAGCCAGAGCTCCGGGACTCGTCGTGGAGACGGTCCCGCCATCCACCTGAGCCCTTCCCAGCCTCTCGGCAGAGGAAATGTGTGCTGAGGGCTGCTGGGGACGGGCCATTTCCTCCCCTGGGTTTTTCCTTCTCTTTCTTTGCCCTGTTTAGCTATGTAAAGATCAGTGGAGGAAAGCTTGGCTGGCATGAGGCAGGGGCTGTGCAGAGCCGTGGGTCCTGGTGTGGGGCTGTCCTCCCCGCGTGGGGCCACCCTGCCCACCTCCTTCTCTCTCCTTTTGGCCAGAGATGCTGCGACGCATCCCCGCAGCAGGTCCGACCCTGCACCAGCCCTGGGGCCATGGAGCATCCTTGGCTCCACGCTTTGAGGTCACTTGGCACTTCCCGCGGCGGGAAGAGGCCGGATCCTGGCGCAGCGGTTGGGCTGCGCTCCCTGTTGATACGCCTGTGCGAAGTCAGCAGTGCTTTAGCAGCAGGGATCTGGCCCTCTCCGCGCGCCTCCCTGCCAGCTTCTCCATGAGTAATGACACAAACGTGCTTCTCGCCCTGTCCCCGGCGCTGGGCTGCTCACTGGGGCATTCGCAGGCTCCGCTCTCGCTTCCCCGTCTGTTTTACATCAAAGCAGCTCCCGTCTGTCTGTCTGTCTCCTCTTCTCCCCTCGACGCAGCTTCCAGACAGTGTTAAATGCCCAAAAGGAGAAGCAAGCCAGGCAGGCAGGCTGCAGGCAGACCTGGGGTCAGGCAGCTCCCCCAGCACCACATCCCAAGGGCCAGCCCTCTGTCCCCACCAAGGTGACAATAAGGACGTTTGCTAGATGGCAAGCGCTAAGAGCTAATCCTGCCCCCGAGTGCCAGGAAGCCACCTGGGGACTCGCCGAGAGGGTGAAAAGTATTGGCGGGCTCCCGTGAATGTGGGGAGCACCGAGGGAGACCAGAGCAGCCCCTGACCCGGTGGCAACTGCTGTCACGTCCACTGCCATCAGGGGATCAGCCATGCCGGCGTCCTGCCCCGGCTGTGCTGGAGAAGGGCTGTCTCTGCTTGCAGCGATCCCGACAGCGCAGCCCCAACCAGGCAGCTGGTGGGTAACACTCAGCCTGAAATGGGATGGAGGAAGGATACACTTGGATGAGAAAAAGGAGCTTCTCCCAGAAGGATGGAACTGCAGGTGGGAGCCCCGTGCTGCCCCGCATGCTCCCGCCCCACTGCCAGGCATCAGAGGACAGATGTTACAGCTGTGGGCATGACAGAGCGACACGTGGATGGTGGGATCCCGGAAACTTTGCACTGGCAGCCTAATTGCTCGTTTGCTGTAGGTCTCCACAGTAAAATAGTTGTCTTAAAAGCAGCCCCTGGAGCTGCAGGGTTGTTCTGAAACACACTTGGCTGTTCACGCTCGAGAGGTGGGCTAAGCGCTGGGTTTCTGCTGCCCCTGGGACAGGGCGATGCAGCTGGCGAGGGGTGGCTGTGGGTGCTGCCAGACCCCCGCTGCGGCACTGCCCATGCGGGGAGGCTTCACGGCTGGCAAGTGGGTTCGTGCCGAGCTGTAGTTACGAGGAAGGGAAATGAAAATAAAAGCATAGTATTTCCAACCATCTCCTAACGTGTCCAAAAATGTGGTGGGATGGCTGTCTACGTCAGCACGCCTACAGAGCCTGTCCCGCTCCCCAAGCCGAGCCTGGAGAGGGAGAGGAGTGGAAACAGAAGGAAAACAGAGCATTATTGGGAGGGAGGCTTTAGGAGAGCTCAGAGACAAGGGGAGATGATGGAAAATGCCCTGCTTGTTTGAGGCCCCAGACCTGTACAGCCCCATGTTAGTGGTCAGTGCAATGTGAGGAGCCCACAGTGCCAAAAAACAGCTCAGAGAGTTCATGGAGGGATCCCAGAGCGTGGGCAGTCACATAACCTAGAGCCATCCCTCTTTCCCAGGCTGACTGGCATGTGTTGGGGTGCGGGGGACACTGGCCCTTGCAACTGGGAGGCTTCCCAGCCAGCGTCAGCACGAGGGATGTGTCTCTCTGCCACCACATTACCCAGGCAATGTGCTCATCTGTGCAAAGAACTGGTGCAGACAAACGACTGAGATACCCTGGGGCTTTTACTGCTGAGAAAAAGGGTGATCATTAGCATTCGAGCTGGGATGCTCTGCTCTGGTCAACAAAGCGGGGGTTGCTGGTCGGAGCCATACTTTATTGGAAAGTGGGACAGATGTTGAAGATGAGCTGCCAGTGTTTGGCTTATTCAGGAGTGTCAGATTGCCAGTAGACACATCTGTTGTGCAAGATGCGTGTTAATAAAGTGCCTTTTGTAGCTGGATGGAGATGGGATGCAGTTTTGTAGTGGCTCTGAAAGGTCCAGGGAGCCATGTGCATCAGACAACAACCTGGATGGAAAAGCCATTGGGATGGAGAAGAGCGCGTGCTGTTTCTCCTGATGGTCTCTGGGAGTCCAGTGGTACTGAGGGACCCATCTGGGGAATTAAAAGGCAAGGAGAAAGCAGGGCATTTCTGAGGCAGAGCCTGTGTGTACACCACCGCTGTGCAGGAATCAGCTCTCACATGACTCTCTGGCCAAAATTTGCCCAGGTCACCGGTACTGAACACCCCCCCAGCCGGTGTCCCCAGTCCCCGTGGTGCCTGAGGGCAGCAGGGCACACAGCCACGCCAGAACAGCCATTGCCTTCCCCCAGTTCAGGCACAGCAGCTTCGGTATCAGGATTTCCACTTGTTCACAGCTAGCCATGAGGACCCCTCCTGCTGACCCCAGCCCCGAACCCCAAATCCCCCAGCCCACTGCAGGATCAGCTTGGCGGGACTCCTCCGCCCTCATCCCAGGGGTATCAGGGGTCTGTGCGAGGGTTGCCCTGCCCAGAAGGGGCATGTCATGGCTTATCCAAACCCCGTGGGGACAATCCAGGCAATGGAGCCAGTTCGGTGATGTTTTCACCTGCTTCTGTACCGCTGGGTCCCCCATTGAGCTGGGGGTGAGCGAGAGGGCACCCCGAGAAAGCATTTGTGCATTTGTATCATCAGCTGTGTGAGAGAGACACCCCCCTCCACGCCCCCAGGAGCGATATGGGTCCTTGCCCCAAGTCCCTCTTGCAGAGGGCGATGCTCAGCATCCCTGGGGAGCAGTGGCGGGGATCAGCTGGCCGAGGGGAGGCGAGAGCCGTGCGGGTCAGCCAGGAGGGCGAGGAATGTGCGGTTAGCTGGAGGCGGCTCCTCCACTGCGGTGGTAGCAGGGGGGGACGGTCCCCCCCCAGCGTGGCGGTGCCGGTGGTCCCCAGCACAAGCAGCCCTTTAAGGGCTGGCAGGTTGCACGGCTCAATCCTCCCTTGTTCTGACCCCACTGGCAGAGCGGGGCGGCAGGCGCCCGTGCCAGGCCCGGGGTCATTTCCAAGGGTGGTATTTCTCTCCAGCCCTCCTTCTTAGAAAAATCAAACCCTTCCCAGAAGAAAGGGAGACGCTGGGCAGGAGCCTGCAAGAGGGGATGGCCGACAGCACCCGCTAGGGCAGCGACATGGGACGTGGGACGTGGGACGCAGGACACAAGGACCCTTCCTTCCAACAGACCCTTTGGGATGTCGGAATGGCTGATAATGCTTATTAGGGTTAATAAGTATTAATTATTAATAACTATAATACTTTGCCTACATAGAAGATGCTTTATTTTTTCACCCTTGAACTTCAAAGCTCTTCAGAACAAAATAGCCAGGTTCACTAAGGCTGTACTACAGATGGGGAAACTGAGGCAAGGAAGGGACTGAGGCCAGCACCGCATCTGCCTGGCCAGCCGCTGGCATCGGGAGAGGTCTGGCCTGTGGGGACAGGGCACCGAGGCTCTCCTGGCAGCAGGAGAAGCTCCGTGGCTCTCGCCCCAGGGTGGGACCAGCGCTGAGCTCAGCTCATAGCCTCTTCTCCTAAGCCCTGGATCAGGCTGCATTTCAAAAATGCTCTTAAGTGCTGCTGCAGCCCAGCTAGCAAGATGAGGACTGGGAGAGAAGATGTGGCTGGGGCCTGGCTGCAATCCCTGCAGGAGCCCGGGGATGCCAGCGAGATAATGAGAGGGGATGTTAAACATTACTGCAGTCACAGGGCTATTTATCTGACACGAACAGAGGCAGCCAGGAATCCTCCAGGGTGCACAGCTCAACTTAGACCCCATTAAAGTTCCTTTTATTCCCTGTGTTTTGGCTGACGTTAAAACAGCGCCTGAATTGCTCCTGCGGGAGCCGGCTTCCACGCCTGGCGTCAGGTCTGCTGCTTGTTCCGGCCAGCAGCTGTGGGGCCGAGCTGCCTCCACTTCGTCCATCTCCCCTGCACCCCCAGGTCCCCCCAGCACCCAGGCCTGAGCGGGCACAGCAGGGGCTGAGCGGGGCAGGGATGGGCAGCCCCAAATGGCAGGGAATCGCAGGTGCGGGCAGAGCATGCAGGAGAGGAGCTGATGTTCCCCTTTGACGCCAGCGATCCCAGGACTCGGAGGGCTCCCAGCTCTGGCAGGGCTCTGCGGGACAGGGAGAAGAGCCCAAGCCAGGAGGCAGAAGCCATTTTCCCAGGAGCCAGGCTCGGGCTGCCTGCGTGCAGCCGTCTTCCCTGCACTGGTGCTGCCAGGAAAGGATCTTTCTGTGCTCTGAGATTTTCTGGGGGATTTTTTTTTTTTTTCCTGTCCTGAAATAGGAAAAAACCTGAAAAATCTCACAGAGATCGCACTGTACCTGGGCAGGAGCACAGCAGGCTGAGCAGAGCAGAGCCTCTTAACTAAAGGGCTTACCTTTCCAAGCAAAGCCTGTTGTGAACTAGAAACGTATTTAGTTTTGGAGGGGAACACATCAAAATGAGACAATTCGGAAACTTTCCAAACGTTTTTTGGACCCCTGAGCTCCTGCCCCATGCCTCCGCACCAGCTGCTCCTGGACATGGCTTTGGGGCTTCAAAATGACCATGGTCAGGGACAGCGGTGACATGGAGCTGCTGTATACGGCCATGCTTTATATGGCCAAGCTGGGTGCCTGTAGCAGTGCCAAGGGGATGCCCAGCGAGCACATGGTGCCACCACGCCACCATCACCCACCCCTGCCCGCTGCCCGCTGCCCACTGCCCACGTAGGTGAGCAGGAGACAGGAGCTGTTCCCCGAGGCATGGCAAGGCAGGAGGGCAATGAGGCAGGCAGAGGTCAAGGAATTCGGATTCAGAAGTGGAACAAACAATTTCCAAGCCGTCGTGTCAGTGCGCGGTGATGAGCTGGGGCTGCTTCAAAAGGAACCAGCTTTAAATGGATCAAGCCCCGAGCCAAAAGCATAAACACTAGGAGGAAGTTTGGCTAAAGTTAAATCATGTTTTATTTAAAAATCTCCCTCTCCCTGTTGTAAGATGGAAACTCTCCATCTGAAAAGTGAAACTAAGATTGGAAACAGTCCGCAGTCATTAAGTTTATGCTGCCTTTTTTTTTTTTCTCTCCGGCTTCTCAAGTAAAATATCAACTGGCTCCACTGTCAGGGACAGGAAACATTAGTAATAAGTTCATAGATTTACATTTTCCCCAGGGAAATACAGGAATATCAGAGATCAAAAGTTGGAGAAAGGAGTTATTTTTATACAGAGTGATTTGCAACCAGCATTCATTGGGGGGAGTAAATAAATTACGGGCCCTTCACTTTGGGGTTGTTTAAGTTCTTTTTCTTTAATGCTGTCCCTTTTAACTACTGTAGAGAGTCCGTCAGGACTTACACAGAGCAGAGAGACTTGCCCGCCTGCGAAAAGGGCTGTTTTCCAGCAAAAAAAGTTAGCCACTGCAATTAGATGTCATAAGTGAACACCACGTACCGGCCTGCGGGCGGGTGGGTGTCAGGGCGGCTTGGGGCAGGACAGGGGATGGGCCAGCTTGGCATGGATGGGCAACGCAGGGAGATGGCTCTGCTGGCCAAAAAGGTGCTTTCTGGGGCTGTTAGACCCAGCAAGGTGTACCCACAGGAGGTGACACTGATAGTGGAGCTGGGTGCAGCAGGATGCACAGCACCAGGGCTGTTTTGACCTCACCTCCGCCTGCCTCCCGCGGGCGATAAGAGGCCCCAGTCGGGGCTGATTCAATCAGGGCAAGGCGATGACTTCGGGCGCCCTGCTCTCCAGGCAGGCAGGGACGGCCTTGCGGGCTTTGCTGCCGCCCAGGTTTGTCCTCATCGCAGCCTAGGGGTTGGCTTGCAGCATCCCCGGCACCTCGGGGTGTCCGCTCTCTCCTCAGGGTTCCTGCACCGAGCTGGTGCCCCAGCCTGGGTACAACCGCTGCTCCGTGCAGGGTCTGCTGCGGCAGCTCCCGCTCCCCTGGGAGCCGCACCACGGGGGACCGGAGCTCCCAGCGGCCGTGTCCCCTTCACCCTCCAGGTCACCCGCTGGGGCTGAACCATGCCGGCAGGGTCTGGGGTGGCAGGGAGCCAGTCCCAGTTGTGGTGGAAACACTGGAAACTTTGACCAGGCGTTTCGTCTCGTGTCATCAATTAAAGGTGAGGCATTCGCTGGCTGGGCAGGATAATGAATGATGGTTTTAAGTACAACTGGAAAAACAATAAAATACTCTATTAGGGTGACACAGCTGTGAACAATGAACATTAAACAACCTCACGGCTAGCGGAGCTGCTGCAGCAACACTTAGCCCTGGCGTTTGATGGATTCCTGTTTGGAGTGTGCCTTGCAAAGCGACTCTCCATCCACTCCAGGCACGGAGGGCTGGGAACCGCTCTCTCCTTCTCCTGCTTAAAAATACATCCACATAAAACGTGCTTTAAGAATCCCTTAAGGTTCATTAATGTCACAAGCAGGGGAGGAGAAAAGAGTTGGAAGGCCTTGAAGTACATGTCGGAAACACTCCAGAGAAAACTGTAAATGCTGCTGGGATGAACTGCAGGCTCTGGAGGATCAGTCGCACTGGAAGACTATTTATTTTCCAGTCTATTTTAAACACTGGACTGTTTCAGATAAGAGTTGCCTGCAGTGGCAGACAGGATCGTGGGACTGGTGTGCAGGAACTCATGCCAGATTCATTTCTGGGGAGTATTTCCTCCCTGCCTTGATAAATCTGCCTTGTCTGCTGTACCAGGTTACTTCCTTTGGAGTTCTCTCTCCTTATTATTACTTATTAAAATTGCCTGCAAATAGCACTTGGGCTTCATGCAACATCCTGTACGAACAATTCATCCTTCTCGTTATCTCAAAGCTGACAATTCCCACCAGGGCCAGAGAGGGTGGGTGGAAAAATGCCTTGAGAAGAAACAGAAATGGCCATGCCTTATTGCGAGGCTGGAGAAACCACACTGGGGAGACTGGACAGGGCAGGAGATAAGTGGGGACTTCCCCCCTTCAGAGGCAAAACCATGAAAGGGAAGAAAACGAGAAGAAACGAAGCCAGCAACACCAATGAGCATCCTCCCTTGCCTGTTGGCACTGGGGTCCTGGGCTGGTGTTCAGAGGGGTCATCGAGCCCCCCTGTGACCTGACCTTGCAAACTCCCCCCCCCTTTGCCTAGATCTTATCTAGAAAATCGGTCTCAGGTTACACAGCTTGTTTGGTGCCGGGCTTTTAACTCCCTGGACAGTGACTGCAGACGGCAAACCTGCATCTTCCCTCTGCACCTCCCAACACGGCCGTGCAGGAGAGGCCCGGCCGGGGTCACCAGCCCCTGGACTTTGAAACTTCGCTGCGTCCCTTTCTGCAGGGAAGAGATACGGCGTTTCGGTGATCCGGGGCTGCGGGGAGGGGGAAGGTTTGGGGAGTCGAGCTGCTGGCTGGAGCCGGATGCTTGTTCCTCCAAGCAGGATGCAAATGGCATTAGTGCTGGGAATGCTGCACTGGAGCTGCGCCGAGGACGGCTCTCCTCACTCTCCTGGCCTCCAGGGCTTTGTCCCCAGCAGCGCAACCCATCAGGATGCAGCTCCCCGGCCCTCGTCTCACACAGTCCTCTCGGCCTGATGGAGCCAAAAAGTTCAGCTTGGCTCTTGCAAGTGCAGGGCATGGCCATCAGGGAAGCTGCACTTGTGTATAAGACCATTTCCACCCTGAGCATCACTCACGGGGGACAGAGAAGCAGCTCCCGTGGCTCCATCCTGCCAGCCCTCCCCAGCCCAGGCCAGCAGCAGCCGGGCTGCATCCAGCCCCTCCACCAGCTCCCAGCCTGAGCCGTCCCTGCCCAAAGCAGCCTTTGCTCCAGCGCGTGCCCTCCGTCCCCCGGCCCGGGCACCACAGCCCTGCTCGAAGGACGGCGCTGCCCTGCGCATGTGGGCTTAATCACAGAGCATCTGCTTCCCATTGCGGCTGCCCAGGGCAGGTTTCCCCTCGCAGCCTCCTGCGAGGGTGCTAATTTTATATACGCAGGCTGCCTTCAGTGCGGCCGTCGGGATAGCTGAGGGGCTGGGCAGCAGTGCGGGGGGACGGAGGGCTCTGCCCTGGGCTGGGAGAGCAGGGTGGAAGGGGGCCAAGGCAGTACGGAGGGGGAGAGGCTCCTCTTCCCACTGGGGCTATGGGGAAGCTGGAAGCAAGTCTCAGAGATGCTTGGCCCAGCCCAGCAGCATGGAGGGGTGCCAGGGACTATTTTCAGAAACCTCACTTGTGGTAACATCCCAAGCCCGGGGTAATGCTAGTCCGGTATTGCTGGCATAGGCTGACCCATCCGAAAGCTGGAGGGTTTTGTGAGATGAATCCTCGCTGCTCGGTGATGGGCAGCCCCAGCGCCAGGCAGGCAGGCATCTTAACTAGCAGTTCCTGGCCACAGCTCGTAGAAATGGCAAATGCTGCTGGTGCCAAACGACAGATAACTCCTCCAGACGTTTTGGAGAAGCCTCTGGAAAACAGCCTCTTCAAGGGAGCTCAATTTTGGCTTTCTAAATTGAGGATCCCCAAATTACTTTTGGAAGCATTAGCCATTATTATTTTCCTTCTTTCTGTCTAATCACAGTATTTTCCCCAACACTCGGTGATAACAGGCGTCCAAGCGCTTCATGCCCCCAAGGAGGGTCCGCACACCATCACCCTCCCCAGCTCCCACACTGTGGCGGTCACCACTACTGCACCAAGCGCTGCCGTCACCATCTGTCCATGGGCAAGCGCAGGCGATGCCGAGCAAGAGGAGACCCGGCAGCACCTTAGCAAGGGGCAGGGGAGTGCTGCAAACCCAGGCACTGGGGCAGCCGGTGTGGGAGCTCAGTGCCGAGCGATGCCGAGGGTCCACAGACCAGGCCAAGCGCCTGCCCGCCTGCCCGCCTGCCCGCGGGAGGAGCAGTGAGAAGAAGGTGACTGTGATGGGGTGGAGATAACCCCATCCCCGCGGCCGGGGGCTGCTGACAGCAGCGCGTCGCCCTCTGAGAGCACTTCGGGCTGCACAAGGGAAACCTCAGAGCGCTTTGATCTGCGCTGGGGCTCCTTGATGTAAAGCAGGGACCGGGTGAAGGCAGCTGCAGGATGAGCCCTTCAGCTGCCGCCTCTCCTGGCCGAGGAGGAACAGGGCTGGCTGCCCCAGCAGCACTGAGCAGCAAGGCAGCACTGCCCTTGCCAACAGGGGCCAAGGGGGGACCTGAAATGCATGTGCATGACCGTGCAGGGCTGGGCTGCACAGGGATCAAAGGTCCCGGTGTCATCTACTTTAGGGGACGCTTTGCATCCGCCTCTGCCCTCCCTTGCAGAGCTGCTGAGGGCCATGGCAGACCTTCATGGTGAAGGGCTGGGGCCAGATCCTGCTTGGCAGCGCACCCCAGGCCCAGCACTGGGAGCCTGGCTGTGGGCTGACAGACCTCGCAGTGTCTGCACCCCATTTAATGGAGGAAAATGGGTCACAGGAAGCAAAGCAGCCAAGCCTGGCACAGCTGAGAAAGCGCGAGTCTAGCCTTAGCTAGAATGAGACCATGTTGGCAAGACCCCACGCAGCCCAAGAGCAAATGGGGCCCTTGCGAAGAGCCCTTCATGGTGCACTGGAAATCCTCCCCGGGCATTGCACCCAGAGGCCGGTTTAAATACCCGCTGGTGGCAGTTCCCCAGGTTAGCAACCAGCTCTCTTCTCCGTCCTCCGCCAAGAGCCAGCTAAAACCCGGGTAAAAACACACCCAGCCAGTGTGCGTGCAAAACTCAGTCTGCAAACCCAGTCAGCTTCGGGCACTGCAAACCACCCCTAAAGAAAGTTTTTGTACCAGAGCAGAGCCCTGTGTGCGGGGCAGGCAGGCCACGCCGCTGGCTCAGGGTGGGACTGAGCACTGCAAATGAGAGCATCTTTGTGCGGCGCCTCTGACTGGCGTGGTGCATATGGTCCCTATTTATTTGACTTCTTTCCTGCCTGGATCCCTTTCAGAATAGTTTTCTGCAATTACTTTAAGTTTCCCCAGTGCAGATTGGGAGTGAAACTTGTGCTTCGGGAGATAAACTGCAGACCGCTTGGCATCAAGGAAGCTGTTAATTTGCCAGCAGCAGAGACAGAGGGAAAATGAAAATGAAGAGAGATAATTCATTCCCATTGCAGCTTGGGTTTGAAAGAAAATAGGGGCTGTGGGCTGGAGAGACATAACTAGAGCTGGTTATTAATGGCTCAGCACTGAGGCCAGGCCAGCAAAGAGAAACCCACAGCCAGCTGAGCCCCGACCGGCAGGTATGCAGGGCCAGCGCGTCCCGGGCCTCCCCATGGGGCTGCTGGTGAGGGTCCCCCAGGAGGGTGCTGGTCCTGGTGCCCCTTCTCGTGCCTTGGCTTGTCTGCTGGGCACGCCTGCCCCCCGCCGCCAGGCTCAGAGAGCTCCTTAAGGCTGCAGCTGCAGTATGATACTCCCCACTGTGCATGGAAAAGAGTGCATGTGGAGATGATGTACCGTGACCGAGGATACAGTGTCGGTGTCGGAGCCGGGATGTGATACCTGCACCTGCCTGGCTGTTCCCTGCACTGCCAACCTGCCCTTGCTCGGTGCCACAAGGTGGTTTTGCAGGTCCCCCCCATCCAAGGCTCCTGCTGCAGTGGGGAAACAGCTCCGGGTGCCCAGGAGCCCAGGCTCGGGGCTCGGTGTGTGGGGCTCACCGCAGGGACTGCTCTCAGCACGTCCCCACCATGCTGGGCCGGCCGGCCAGGAGGATATTCACAGGAAGGATGCTCGGAGGGTGACAAAGGGAGGGCTGGGGGTGCCCCAGGTGTGGCCATGTGCGAGTGGCTCCTTGGCACGCGTGTGCACCGCAGACCGTCTCTGCTCTTCCGCTTATTGATGTTATCCTCCGGCCGTGAGCTGGAGCACTCTGGGAAAAGCTTTCTGCATCTGCCTCGCCTGCGCTCGCAGCCTCCCCCACGCTCCCTCCCACCTTCCTTTATTTATGGGACAGCTATTTCCTTTCAGAGAGAAGTAGCCAGTATTATGAAATGGCAAAAGGGTTTGAATGAAAACAAGGTGTTTGCTTAAATCATGGAAGATTTGGACTTTCCGATGGGTGATGGCGTGTGACGCCCCAGCCTTACCTTCCTTCCCTGCAGCCGGCAAGGACCGCAGTCCCTGTCCCTTAGGCACGTGCCAGCTGCTGTTTTGGCTCCTGGGATGCTCTGAAGACCATTTGAGGGAAGCCAGTTGCCATCTACCACAGTGTCTGCATTTAAAAACTGGCCTTCAGGTTCTCACCTGAGTCACAAGTACTAATAACCATTAATTTTTCCAGCAAATGGGGGCCCCATGTTGCTGCCCTCCAGCTGGGTAGAAGTGACAATGGAAGGCTATTGCTGTAAAGTGAGGTTTTTTTGGGGGAAATTTGGATGATATTGATCACAGACAGCAGCTGCCGTAACCAGGGCAGTAAACTTTCCTACCTCAGTACTTCTTTTGACCTAAAATAACTTCTGTGCTTAGGCTGCATCTTTTTGAAGTCTGAGCAATGGTTATTTTTTATGGGGGAGGGAAAACCCCCAAGCCCAGCTCCTCCCGCAGCAGCACGGCATGAAGGGGGCATCTGGCTGACGGACGCTGTGGGGAAGGAGGACGTGGCGTGGGCGAGGTACCTGCAGGCTGGTGTCCCGCTGGGGTCTGTGGCAGGATGAGGCCCCAAGCACCAGCTGTGCGGCAGCCTCGCACGGGGCTGTAGCTGAGGATGCTCTGGCCGTCGTGGTGGGGGGATTTGGGGGACCAGATCCCTGCGGGGCGCAGGAGCCCACTGGCTTTGAAGCCAATGGGGTGGGCAGGACATGGGGAACGCTTCCCAGCCCCGTGGTGCTACCCCGGCTGGGCACCTCTGCACTGACTGGGAGCTCCCTGCACCTCCGGGTTTGCTCTATCACCACCTCGAATGAAAGCAGATACCTTTATTTATAGAGGAAGGGCTCCGTTTTGCTTCCTGCCCCTCTCATCGGCGAGCCGCCCGTGGGGTGGGGGCAGCTCCCGCGCTGGCTGTTGGCCTCTCAGTCCCACCGCTGGCGCTGACATCCTTTCCTGACACACATCAGTTTCCTGCGTGCGGCTCTCGCTCCACTTCCTACCCCGCTTCTGTTTCCACCGAGCATTGCATGTCACAGAGCGGAGGAGGGGGGGGAAATAAAAAAAAAAAGAAAAAAAAAGGGGGGGAAAGAAAAAGAGTGGCTTTTTGGCTTTTCTTTCTGCCCCCACTGTGGACCAAAGCGAGGTACAAGCTGGGCAAGCGGTGCCCATCCCCGCAGCCGGCCCCCCGAGAGCATCCCTGGCGCTGGCTCACCCATCACGTCCAGCCAGGCAAGGAGGGGTCACGTCCCCAGCTGCGCTGCAGTCACCTATGGTTTGACACCAAAACTCTTTCGTTCCCTGGTTAACAGCCTGATTTCTGCAGTTGGTGAGAAGGGCAGGTGCTCTGCACCCCCATACATCCCCAAGCTGCCGGGGCCCAGCGCTGCTGGCCCCCATCTTGGTTTTAGGGTGGTGGGGGGCTGCCCTGGCCATGACAGTGGGATCGGTCCCCCCTGCCCGCTACGGGGCCACTCTCCAAACCCACTTTCTGCCTCTTCGGGAAAGCGGGAAAAGCGATCAATGGCTCCAGCCCTGTCTTTAGAAAGTGGATTAGGGCCAGTGAATAGGAACTGTCTCTCTAATGAAGTGCTATTACCAACAGGCTAATTGAGTAATGACATAATGCAGGCCCTTTAAGCTCTTTATAACGGGCCATGACTCTGTGCCACAACACGCTGCCACTTCCTCGCCTTGCCCCGCTCTGCCTCCAGCGCATCGCCGGCAAAGGAGGCTTAATGTGCAGCACCGTCCTCCCCGGAGCGGCCACAGACAAAGTGTCGCCAGCATAACCCTGCGTGGAAAATGCGGAGGTGGAGGGGAACCCAGATTAATTAGCTCGGGAGACGCCAATCTCCTTGCATGTGAAATGTGAGCCTTTTTATTGAGAAAAGTAAAACAGGCCTCGCATTGCTTTCAGGGAGCCCAGTAAAACAGAAGGTGATCCATAAATATGTATGTTATGCTGGATTTAAAATACTTTCTGATGATTTTCTAGGCAGATCTCCAATAAGTTACAGCACAGCATTGCTATTGTAAAGCCCTCAGCGCAGGCTGGTAACTCTTGCACTTCTCATTGTGGGGAGGACACGGGTCGCTGCTGTGCGTGTGCTTGTGTCCCTTGTGCCAAACTGTTCATCCTCAGGTGAAGAAATTAAATATAACGGCCTTGTGGCTTTCATTTTTAACCCACTGCCGTTAACGGAGTGGGTTGTGAAGTGCTTGGGTGGCGAAGGTGTCTCTGCAGAGGGGCTCCGTGGCCGCTCCTGGTTGTTCGCTCAGCATTACCCATCTGCCTGCACCGGCCCGGGCACAGAGACCCACTCCCACCCCACACGAGCTCACACCTGCCGGGGGGGCCGTGCCAGCGGCCCCCAAAGCTTTCCCCATCGTCGGGACCAGCTGAGAGCAAAAGAGGAGAAACAACCGTTTAACTCACAACAGTATTGGGCTTGTCCGTCCCTCCGCAGTCTCCCAAACCCCCACAAGCGCAGCCGGGTGCTGCCCATCCTCCCGCCGGCCACAGCCGCTGCCATGACATTTGTGTAGGGGACATAAATAGTTGGAGGGTGAGACAGCCCCGGGAAGGTGTTTCTCAACCCTGCGGGGTGAGCGAAGCTGCCCCGCACACTTAGGGCGAGGAGTTTGTGCTCGCTTCGCCAAGGAGAAAGCCAGCCTCCGCTGGGAGGATTTATGGCCTGATTTTTGAGCCAGTGAGGCACGCGCTCGTGCTGTTTTGGCAGGTGGCTGATGCTTTGCCAGGGCACGGTGCAGCCCTGGAGAGGGCATCGTCCCTCACCCCACCGGCGCGGGGGCAGGCAGGGAGTGACTCGCAGGCAGCATGGCCAGGGAGAGGCGATGCCCCTGGAAAGGCGAGCGCAGCTGGCGGCAAGTCCGGGGTGATGCTGCAATCCAGACCGCCTCCATCTGCAGGGAGAAATCATCTTTATTTTAATCCTTCAGCCTCGCTCCCCTTCCCCAGGTCTCCCTGGCTCCCTCTCTCCACATTTTTCATGCTCTTTGTCTCCATGGGAAGACTCGCACCTCCCCAGCCCCACACTATCAGTTCATCATCCGATTAAAGATTAATTTGAGATTATTGCTTGTGTCAATAGCCCAGAGCCAGAAAAACAATAGCTACACCTGCAGCTTGTTTGTGAACCCCGCTCCTTATGGCTAGCTGTTAATGGACGGAGGCTTTCACCAGGACTGCATGTTGACAGGGGCTCACTGAGCCTGCACCGGCACCTGCTGCCCTTCTTGCCCAGCCGAGGATAAATGCACGCATCTTCCAAGGCCTCCCATGGTCCCAGGTATCTTGAGTGGTGTCGTGGTTTAATCTCAGTCGGCAACTGAGCACCACACAGCCGCTCACTCACTCCCCCCCCACCCCGGTGGGATGGGGGAGAGAATTGGAAGAGTAGAAGTGAGAAAAACTCGTGGGTTGAGATAAAAACAGTTTAATAATTGAAATAAAATAATAATGACAATAATAATGTAGTAATAATAATAATAATAATACACAAAGCAAGTGATGCACAGTGCAGTTGCTCACCACCCGCCGACCGATGCCCAGCCAGTCCCCGAGCAGCGGCCCCCCCCGGCCAGCTTTCCCCCAGTTTATGTACTGAGCATGACGTCACATGGTATGGAATGTCCCTTTGGCCAGTTTGGCTGTGCCCCCTCCCAGCTTCTTGTGCACCTCCAGCCTTCTCAGTCAGTAGAGCATGGGAAGCTGAAAAGTCCTTGGCTAGTGTAAGCATTACCTAGCAACAACTAAAACATCGGTGTGTTATCAACTTTGTTCTGGTCCTAAATCCAAAACACAGCATTGTACCAGCTACTAAGAAGGAAATTAACTCTATCCCTGCCGAAACCAGGGCAAGTGAGAAACCCGTGTTGTCTCTGCTGATCGCCCCACGAGCTGGCCCAGCTTCTGCTGCGAAGCTCCGGTCATTCCCTTCCCCAAATCAGAAACAGCCGTCCAGCGATTGACTTTAATAACGGGCCTTTCCCTGGATCCTGCCCGGTTTCTATTTGTTTATTCAGCTTTTTCTAGGTAAGGTAAGAGCCAAAAGAAGAATTAGGCTGCTACACTTTGTAAGGGCTGAGCTTTGGCTGCCTTCTGCTGGGGCTGCACGCTCAGATGCTGGAAACTCTCCTCTGGAGGCTGCGGGGGATCCGGGAGATCACGAAGAGAACATTTCTATCAGACAGCTTTGCAGCGACAGGAGAAAAAGTGGAAAATTTTTTCCTTCCTACTGCCCTGGAGATGGGGGGAGGCGTTTTGGGAGGCAGTGGCAGGGCTGTCCCCACCTGCCGCCGGCTCCCCGCCTCGAGGTGAGCTCTGCAGGGAGCCCCCAGCTCAGCTGAGCATGAGACGGGCTCGGCATGTTCCTTGTGTTTAAACACTTTCCAGCCCTTCTTTTTCCCTCTTTCCTCTTCCCAATGCCTGGATGCCCCATGGGGGGTTTGCCAAGGACTTTGGGTGCAGAGTGGCCCCGGAGCTGCTCTTCGCCCTCATTGCACCAGGGCCAGGCGTGCCTCATGCCCATCCCCGAGAGAGATGGGGACAGAAAAGGGTGAAAAAGGCAGTTTTGGGAACTGCAGCCCCCAAATCACCAAGCAGATGAAGCTGAGCCTTTGCAAAGATGGCTGTAATCCACCCACTTCCCTTCTTGCCCTTCTGGGACGCTCCGGATGCCTGCAGAGACAGGGTGATTTCAAACAGCAGTGTGGAAGCCTTAAAGCCCTTTTTAACCTGGTATCTCCACGTTGGTCTGCCCCAGCTCCCTGCCCCGGGGGAGTCCCACAGCAAGGTGGGTTTCCAAACACCCTTAAATCTGCATCGGGTCAGGGAGGGGGAAAAAACTTGTCCTCTCTGGGAAGAAAAGGCACTTTGTGGTTTCCCCGGAGCCTTTGAAAAGGCTCCAGGAGCCGAGGGGACGTACGTGCTTGTTCAAAGGTCCTGTGGAGGTCCATGGAAATTAAATGGCGGAGTTCAAACGCTCGACGCCACGGCCGTGCTGCCGCCTGGGGAGCGCGGCAGTCCGGAGCCGGCACAGCCCGCACCCCGGCACCACGGCCCCTGCCAGCGGGGCCCCCCTGCTACCTGCCGGGCGCTTGATTGAATCCCGGCTTTTACGAGTGCTGACACCGTAATCTGTTACAGATGGTCACACAAGGTGGTCACCAAATGGTTCCTCCTGTTAATCACCGGCTGCCCCCTCGCCGCCGCCCCCACTGCCGAAACTGCAGCCTGCGCTACCTGGATGAAACAGCTGGGCTGCAGGCAGCAGCTTTACGGTGTGTTTAGTTCCTGTGGCATTAAAACAGAGAGGGGGGAAAAACAGGGAAAAAACCTGCTGTGGTTTCATCACGAACCCTCTGCTTCGCCGTGCAGCACTTGTTGCCCGGGCAAGCGCAGGGGACCAAGGGCAGGGGACCACAACACTGCTGCTGGCTGCCCTTGCTGCCAGGGATGCTGCTCTGGAGGGTTTCCTTCCGAAAATGAAAGGAAAAAGCAATTGCAGCACATCCTCAGGCCCAGCTCCTGGGTGCAATTCTCCATCACAGAGCCCCAAAGGTATATGGGGGGCAGAGAAAGGACAGAGGGGATTGCCCACATCTGCAGCAGTTTGAGCTGGACGCAAGTGTGTCCTTGTCATGGGCCCCAGCCCTCTGCTCACCCCAACAGTCCTCAGAGTAGAAATAAGAAATATTTTTGCAGTAGGAAAATGAGCAGCCAGTCAGAAAAGGAGGGCTCTGGGCCACATCCATCACCCTGCAACAGGGCAGCAGCTGGTCCAGAACAGGGCATAACCTGGGGAGGCCAGAGGCACTGCCCCAAGCTGCGGGACAGCATCTGAGTGGCCGTGGGTCCCTGGGGCACAGGGTGCTCCCGTCTGAGCAGCCGCAGGTCCCCAGGGTGCAGGGTGCTTGGACAGGGCAGGGAAGGGAGCAGATGCAGCAGCAGCCCAAGTGCCAGTGAGCTGTGCTTTTGTGATTCAGAACAGGCAGCGTTTCTTTTTTCCAGTGTTTTAAGGCTGCATTTGTGTTTGAATGCCAGCGGGATTTGTCAGTCGGAGCCTAGGCTGTCCTCCACCCGTTTTATACCTTCTCTCTAAAAGCCTTGCATCCCAGCCAGGCTCTGGACAAAGCCAGGAACACAAGTGAGAGCAGGAAAGATTGCTAAGGAGGAGGTTTCTCACAACTCTCATCGCCTGCCTAACCAATATTAGTCGAAGCCCATTGAGAGGGAGCTGGCAGGGTTCCCCGGTGGGCGCCAGTGCAGGGATGAAGCAACAGCCTGAATGACACGGGAAAGGCTCCCCATCCGAATCGGTGACAGCCGTGACACACGTGGATGGGGGTAAGGCACAGCCCGCTGCAGGGCCCTAACGCTAAGCAGTAACCGAGGGCTCTTGCATGTCAGAGCCGCAAAGCCAACACCGACCCGGGCTGGCGGGACGGCCCGCGCCGCCTCCCCGGCAAGCCGGGCTCGGCAGGCGTCTGCTCCCTGCTTACCCACTCCTCGACCCTCCTTTCCAGCTCCTGCAGGTGGTCCGTTCTCAAAATTGGTCTTTTTTTAACTGTTTAGCCGCTTTTGCGGCTCCAGGATTTTATGGATGGAAAGCTGAAAGTAATTAGTGCCCCTCCCCCGCTTCCTGTTGGGAAAAGGAAGAAAAAAGCACACACAAGAGCAAACCCAAAACTTCCTGCCCTGCTTAATAATCAAGTAATGAGTCCAACTCGGCTGGGAAAGTCAGTTTATACTGGGCGAGCTCTTAATTAAAGAAGGGCCGAGCAGCAGCTCTGCTCGCTTTTACAGCCACACACATCTTCCTGCTCCGTAACAGCCCCTGGGAGAGGCGCAGGGAGCCGGACGCCAGCGGGCTGGAGGGGGGATGAGTGCTGGGGGGCGCACGCTTTTATTCCCAGGTTAAAAGCAATGTCCTGGAGATGGCACTGAGGAAATGCGTGGGGGAAGAAGGACAAAATCCCAGACCCTGGGGGAGGCAGGCGGCAAGACCGGCTGCACTGTCCTTGAAGCACCCCAAGTTCGGAGGTGGCTGGGAAGGTGCGAGGCAGGTGGTTTGGGGCATTGGGACAGTTTCCTTATGGAAATCCTAGAGGCAAGTACCTGGGGTATCCCAGAGCACTTGCACCTCGGTCTTCTCCTGGCTGTGGGCACGCAGGGGACAGCCCCACCTGCGCTTGCTGAAGCGCTCTGTGGTGACAATAGGATGTGTCACCTCCATGCCACACCACGCACATCAGGTCACCCACCCGGAGGCTCAGCTCACTGAGGTACCTGGTGCTTTAGCCATCCCCAGGGAGGCTCAGGAGCCTGCCAAGAGCCGGAGGCAGCCCCACCACCCCAGCAGGGCAGTCCCCCGTGCTGCGGCACAGACCCGCTCCCCAGGGAGTGCTGAGGGACACGGCCAGGCTACGGGTGCTCCAGCAGACCCGTGGGGAAGCCAGCACCCACCCGGGCAGGCTGGGAGGGACAGGACAAGCCCTTGCGCTTTCCCACATGGAGCCAGGGAGATCCACTGATCCCTGATCCACCCCCCAAGCCTGCATCACTGCACAGCTGCCCCTTCCCCAGCCCCACGGCAGGAACTGACTCAGCCTGCGTTTTCCTCCCTCAAGAAGCAACTGCTCTGCAGATCCCCTCGTGTGAATGCCACTTGCCGTTCACCTGCAGCCAGAGGCCAGGAGCGCAGGACGGGAGCAGGAGAGCTGAGTCCCGCACCCCCACCCAGCCCAGCCCCCCGTCCCCGCAGCACTCCCCACCCACGCTCACTGCTGCATATTCACCCTAAGCACCCACAAAACCCTATTATAAATTAACCATTTTATTGAATATCAATAAACTGTATATAATTATATAAAAAGTTTCATCAGTACAAAATTGTGGCACAAAAATATAAATACCAGTGTACCTTTGAAATGTAAACATCCTCTTTGTAATGATTCCATGAAAACAATGTCCAAAGAAAGATGCATTCAGGAGGCACCTGTCAATACCCATAAATAGGGCTTTTGGCACACACCTGTCGATGGGCAGCCTTGGGACAGGCCACCATTGTATCAGCTGACAAGTGCCTGCTATTAGTCACAGTTCTCTTGAAAAGCAGTTGTTAAGAGTCATATTAACAGGTGCTTGAGTGCATAGCTGCTCTGTAAACAGGGTTGGTGTTTGAAATGGCTACCCATGCCTTTTATGGACACTGTTAATCTCGCAGGCATTGCAAATTGTCATTGTGCTGGGGAGAAGCAGCTGCTTCACAACTACTGGGATACTGTATTATTGCATAGTTACACCTTCTACAGGCGGCGTATATACACTCGGGGAGGGGGGTTAACATTTTGTCCTTCATTAAAAAAATATTGGTTCTTAAAAGTTACCAAGTGGTTACGGTAAAAAAAAAAAAAACAAAAAACAAACAAACACAAAAACCCCCAACCCCCCCAAGCTACATGTTTGCAATGTTTGATACCGGCGGTGGGGCCAGGGTGCAGGTCCAACCCTGCAAGGTGCCGAGTGCCTCCGGCAAGCGGGGGCACCTGCTGAGGGGCTGCAGCAGCAGCGGGTCGGGCTCAGGGCTGCGCCCCCCGAGTTTCACGCACTTGCTTTGCCACCCACGCTTTGCGCCGGAGTCCAATCCTGCACCCTCAGATGCCGGGATGGGAGAAAGATCAGGCCTTCGCGTTGCACAGGAGGCACCGAGCGAGGAGTGTGAGGGTCTCAAGGGCCGGTAGCTGCGTCCGGCCCGGTGCACGCTGCGATGGCGACGGAGGAAACTAACTCCTACAGAAACTAGTTATAATATAGGTATTTGCGCGGTGAGAAGCCTGGGGGAGCCGAGTCCTCAGCGAGAGCCGGAGCAGCCCGTCTCCTCGTGCTTGTGGAGCAGCGACATACGGGAGAAAGTCCGGGAGCAGGTTTTGCATTGGTACTTCTTTACATCTGAATGGGTCTGCAGGTGGGCTCGGAGATTAGAGCGGTCAGCAAAGGCCCGGTTGCAGTGTGTACAGGAAAAGGGCTTTTCACCTATGGGACAAAGAGAAACGCTCCCAATTAACCAGTGCATCAACACATGGGGAATATCAAAGAAGGAGCCATTCATTAGCCAAAGTTTGTGAAGAGTACAGTGAAAAGAAGTGCTGGCTGTTATTGTTCGGAGGGAAAGCCGGGAGAGGTATGTACAGCATTCACTTCGGGGAAAGCCACGGACTTGGGAATTTCCTACTCCCAGAAAAACCTCTCCTATGAGCCATGGAAAATTAATGCTGGAAACATCTGCAAGCAGCAAGGCAGTTGCACATACAAACGAAGACACGATATTCGTCTCCTGCCTGGAGCCAAGCGAACCGTTTGCAGAGAGGCAGGAAAGCCAAGCACTATGTGTTAATTATATCATAGCAGGCAGCGGCTGAAAGGCGCCAGCGCCAGGGTGAGTATAGCTATTTCCTCTGCCGAACCTCGCGCTCCCCCTTCTCCCGCCCGGCTCGCATTGAAAAGCCTGGCCAGGGCAAATTCCTCCCAGAAAGACTCTTTTGGAGGAAACAAATGTGTATGCTCAATTTGGAAAGCACAATTAAGTCTTCCCGGCTTCCTTCAGCCATCATCCTTAGTACGTTAAGAGGGTGTGAAATCAGTGCCAAGTAACAATTACACTATCCCCGCAGCCCCACAAAGGATGCTCAGGAGATGCATTGTATGGGCGGCCGTGGCAGCGGGGCAGGCTGCAGCTGCGGCACCCGGACCCGCACCAACAGGTGCAGGGGGTGGCCGGCCCCGCGCCCCCAGCACCTGCCCGCTGGCCTCGCCAAGCCTCGCTGCAGTGCATCTCGGCAGCGGGTGTGCTTTGAGCTGAGCTCATCGCTGCTGAGCGGGACGGCGGGTTGGAGGCCATGGTGGTGGGCAGCCAGGTCTGGGGTGCTGCCCTGGCTGGGGATCCTGGCCAGGAGCCCTTGGTGTGGGCAGGGAGGGATGCTTCGGGCATGGTGGGGCACAGGGAGGAAGTGCTCCAGCAGTCTCACAGCCCCAATTTATGAAATTGGGCTGAAGCGTGTGCCGTCACACCGCGGCTGATGGGCTGGCTCGCGGGCAGGCACGGCACTAACAGCAGTGGCACAGATTTACAAGCTAAGCCTTGACCCTGCGCTCGGTTCCAGCCAAGAGGATATTTAAAGGACATTTTAGAGATGTGCCAAGGGGGTTTGGGAAGCCCTTATCTTCCCAGATAACACCCAGCCCACCGATTTGCTGGGGGTGGTGGAGCTGGGAAATGGGAGGCGATAAGGGAGGGAGGGAGGGAGAGGGGCGAGAGCCGGCGTTACCGGTGTGTGTCCGGATGTGTCCCTGCAGCAGCCAGGGCCGGGAGAAGGCCTTGCCGCACATCTTGCAGACACAGGGCAGCGTGTGGCTCCGGATGTGCATCTTGAGAGCCCCCAGGCTCACGTACTCCTTCTCGCAGTACTTGCAGCTGAAGGATTTCCTGGCCTGGGCATCGCAGTGCAATTGCTTGTGCTTGGAGAGCCCGGCGAAGGTGGAGTAAGCCTTGGCACACTGGGCGCAGCGGAAGCGCTCGGCGGCGGCGGGGGCCGAGGCCGGGCTGGGGGGCCCCGAGCTCTTGCCTTCATCCTCCTCGCTGGAGAGCGCCGTCAGGTCCAGGGCGGGGGCCGCACCACCCGCCGCCTCGCTGCCCGGGCCGCCCGGGAAGAGGCTGGAGAGGAGCCCCGCGTCCCACACCAGCGGCGGGTAGTAGGCGCCGGGGCCGAGCACCTCGGGCGGGGGGATGACGGGCAGCGGGCACGTCTCGTACAGCAGCGGGGCGGCCAGCACTGCGGGAGGCGGCAGCGCTCAGCGGGGGCCCGATGCTCCCCATGGGAACGGGGGCGAGGGGGCCCCGACCCACCCCCGCGGGGCTCCGCATCCTGGGGAGCGGGGTGCCCAGTCCACCCCCGGGGGGGCTCCGCCCCACCCCCGGGACAATGGGACCCGATCCCAGGCCATCCCGCGGGAGCCTCGCGCCCCACCCCGGAGCCAGAGGAGCAAAGGGACCCCAGCCCACCCCACGGGGGCGCAGAGCCCCAGCCCACCCCGGGGCAAAGGTGACCCCACCCCACGGGGGCTCAGCGCCCCTGACCGCCCTGCTGCGAGGGATCGGGGCGAAGGGGGACCCCGCGCCCCTGCCCACCCCCGTCATGGGGAGCTCCCCGCGCACCCGTGCCCACCTCAGGGGGGAGCCCCGGCGCCTCCGCCCACCCCGGAGTACCAGGGGGGCGGCTCGACATCCCGGGACACAGGGGATCCCGCGCCCCATCCCACCCGAGATGCACGAAATTGAAAAAAAAAACCAAACACCCCCGCACCCCTGCAAAAAGTCAGTCACCCATCCGCTCCCGTGTGGAGACATAAGGAGATCCCGCACCGGAGCCCTCGCACCACCCCGCGGAGCGCCCCACGTGCGTGGCCCGTCCCGCCGCGCCCCGTCCACGCACCGGCCTGGCTCTCCAGCTCGCTGTAGTTGGGCTTCTTGCTGGCCGAGAAGTGCTTCTTCACCAGGAAGGAGCGCGGCATCTTGCAGCCCCGGTGCCGCCGCCCGCTGCGGGGCCGTCGCGCCGCCGCGCCCGCTAATATGGGCCCGGGGCCGGGGGGGGGGGCGGCGCGGGGGCGGGGAGGGCGGTGCGGGGCCGCCCCCGGGCCCCGGAGCCAATGGGCCGGGCGGGGCGGGCGCTCGGCAGGTGTCGGCCCCGCGGCCGCCGGGGGCTGAGCCGGGCCGTGGGGTTGCCACGGGGCCGTGGGCTCCGCTCCCGCGGGACGGCCGCGCTGCCTGCCCGGGTGCCCGCGTGGAAATCGCCGCCGCCGCCGCCGCCGCCGCTGCTGACGATGACGACGGGCCATTTCTGGCTTCTCTCCGGAGTGTTTCCCTGTGCCGCGCTACCCGCGGGGACCAGCCGATGCTCCGGGGGGAAGCAGGGCAAGGAGCCATGCGACAGACCCTCGGTCTCTGTGCCCGAGCCGGGGAGACTTGCAGCAGCGGGGCTGGAGGAAAGTGCTGTGCCGCGAGGGTGATCCCCGGCCCCCCCCACGCGTGGCTGTCCTTGCCCCTGCCCCACCGCTGGGGACTGCGGTGCAGATTAGGACAAGCCTCCGCCGCGTCCCGCTGCTCCTAAGCACTGCCGGGACACAGCCCGGCGGGGGGAGCATGCTTCGCCGCAGGTTATTAATCCTCTGAGAAGAGGCAATGACTTGCGAAGGAGCGGGATGGATCCAGCACGGCCCTTGCTGACTCCCTCCCCCAGTCAGGGGTCGGGGCACCTGCCCGGACATGCTTCTCCCTTCTGCTGGGCAGGTTTCAGGCAGCGCAGCCTCCCCTAGCAAGCTGCCCTCTGATTTTCTTTTCCCCTGCCTTCCCCTGACTCCTTCCCCACAGGCATGGCAGTGTGGGTCAAACAGCCCCAATGAGGCACACGCTCCTTTTGGCTTTCTGCTCCCCAGGGGACACGTGCCCACGGGAAGGTGCCCAGGTCTTGCTAGCGGATGCTGGGGGAGTGGTGAGCAGAGCCGGAGCGGTCCCCCCGGCCTGGCAGTTAAAAAGCCCAGCCTGGGCTTCCAGCTCACCCCGTCCCTCCGGCTCACGTGGGGATTTCCCCGCTGGAAGGGCTCAGGGCATGGGTCCAGCCACCTGCTGCAGGAGCCACGCTCAGCTCAGCTCCAGGCCAAGACAGCTGCTGGCGGCGGGCGGCTGCGGGAGGAGGAGGAACGGGACCTGCTGGGAATGCCTCCTCGCTGCCGGCCAGCGGCCAGCCCTGCCACTCAAAAAAGGGCCCGTGGAGCCGGGCCACTCGTGACTCAGCCTTCACACACTGTTCTGCCAGCCCTCGCTGACCACACATTACTGTTTAGCCACAACCCACATGAAATGCAGAAGTGGGGAGCAAAGCTTTCCACTGGCATGGCTGCAGTGCAGGGGGCTGAGCTCACTGTCAGTCTTTCCTCAGGGCAGGAACAACTTGGAAAGCTTATTCTACCAGCCACACGCAGTCCTGCAGAGACGAGACGTGTTTGCAAGCTCTTCTCCTGCAGCCACGTGCTCTGGAGCTGGATCCGTCCCTCCTTTGCTGCAGAATTGCCCATGGCTTTCAGCAGGTGTTTATCTGCACAACTCATCCCTGGACCAGCCTGAGGTTCAGGGGAAAATGTGCCCCCAAAGGCCTTGGGGGATGCAAATCACAGAGGCCTGGTCCACCCCATTTCTCGTGGGGGTCCAGAGGTGCAGCACCCTGCGGTGCAGGGGGCAGCAGCCCGGGTCCTGCTGCAGGTGCCTCCCCTGATGCCTCGCCAGTGCCCCCCCACACTCCACCACCTGCCACGGATGTGGTTACCTTGGGGACACTTGTACGAGGAACCCAACTAGGTGGTTTTCTTTCAAGAAGAAAAGCCTGCTCCTCTGTTCTTTCAGAAATGTTAATGATAGATCTGTTCCAACCACTGCGCGTGGAAAAAACTTGCATGTGCTAGAGGAAAAAATCGAGATCAAGTGACCTGACCTGCCTGTGCCCGTGAGCCAGCAAGCTGTGGGACAGAGAGCAGGAGACCAGAGGGGAGGGGAAGCTCTGCAATGATTCACGGACTGGAAATGGCAGTGGTTTCTCAGCCCTCCCACCCTGCACCAGAGCACCGCGGAGCACAGCTGCTGAGCCCCAGGGTGGTCAGAGCAGCCCTGCACCAGCCCATGGCACAGCTCCAGCCCCAGACCCACATGGACTAGCCCAAGGAGCTCTCAGGTACACGCTAACCACCTCCGGAGCGGCAAGTCTGCTGCAAATTCTTCCTTTTACTTTCTTTGGCCCCGTGGCTCCATGAAGCATCTCAAATACCCTGCTGCGGAGCAAGGCTCCTGCCGCCAAGGGAGCCTGTGATGGGGCAAAGGGAAGTTCTGGCCGTGAGGGGTGGGGATCAGGCGTGCACCCTCGCTGCAAGACCGGAGGAGCTCCGTGAAACCGGAGCCCATCGCAGGCCCCTGAGCCTGGTGGAGGAGGACGGGGAGGAGCGCAGGGCCGGGAGGTGCGAGCCCCGTTCTCTCCAAAACGCAAGACCTCCCTCTGCTGTCGGCGCACGCCGTGCCGGCCACCGCTGCAGCTGCCGCAGCCCCCGGGGTGGGTTTCTTCCCCTACGCTGAGGTAATGGCAGGGAACCTCATTGCCTGGGGGTACTAAAACAGCTCCCAGAAGCTCCACTGTATTATTTTTTTAAAGCCCGGTGTCTGAGCGCTAGGTAAAGACAGAACAAACGTGAGAAGAACTGGAAGACAGACCCAAGCCTGTAGCGACGACACTTATTTTCACTAAGCGCTGAGTATTTTCTGGAGTTTTGGGGAAGGAAAAGGAAGTTTTTGTAGTGGTTTCAACAGTCCTCGTTTGTATCACCTGGAGAATAATGTAGTTTACCCATAAAAAATGAGTTGCTTTTGAAGAATGAAGCATGGACCAATACAACTGTGACGTGAAGCTCTGCATTAGAAAAACAAACAAAACCTCACCCCCAAAACAGGCAAATGCCCTGTTGTCATTTTTAGTATATTTAAACCAAAGAAAAGCTTTAGGACTGTGAGCACATCCCTCATTTGCTTTTCTGTGACTTAACATAGCCTTGGTATTGCGTGAGAGGTTAATCCTTCTTACGCTGCTCTTACCAGTGACCATCCAGTACAGCTGGCCAAAGGCCTTGAAGCAAATTTGCTGTGCCTTTATCAATCAGGTGACATGAGGACCCAGAATATACCGTTAATGCTCTATTATAGATGGGATCCTTTACAAGATCTCATCCCCCGCCCCCGTGTAAGGAGACCAGGGGGATTTATTGCCATAATTCCAGATGAAGCGGTGCCTTTGTGTTAGACAATTAATGCTGACAACAATTTATCGGACCTATTAAAGCCAGGCTTTGACTGGAGACAGATTCATTTAAAAAAATAGCTCAGCTGCAAGCTTGTCTCCTCCCATTCTGTCCCTCTCCCCCTGTGCTAATCATCCTCCTAAGGCTGACTGCCTGTGCCAGACACAGGGAATTTCACAGGTCCGAGGTGGCCCGATTGCATTATCACCAACAATGGGCACTTGGGATTTGCTGCGGCTACAAGATCAGTTGCTGACGAGGTGAGGGCAGCTCTGGCAGAGTAATTCACTCTTCTGCAGTAACATTCCACTGGATTTAGAAGCCCAAACTAGCTTGTTTTATAATAAGGCTTTTTTTCACCACGAGTTTCTGCACACAAATGAGATGATGCACGGCTATACACAGAACACACGCGCCTCTCAACAGAATGTCTTTTTAAATCAACCAGCAAATACCAGTAAGACATAGCACAGCGTGTGTAAACACGTTTGTATTTGTTTAGTTGATGAAGTCAGCAGCATAGAGACACAAAGCTCTTCAGCAGCCGGAGTAAGTGGAAGTCTACGGCTAGGTTTATCTCCGAGCGGTTCTATGGATGCTCGTCACAGCACAGAAAACAGTGCTGTTGAATTCTGCTGTTACCAAGCTAGCAGGTGCCAGGACATTGCTTCTAACTTTGATTAGCGTAGGAGTAAAAGTAGAACTAGCGTGCATTTTCCAGTCAGTATTTTTGGTCTGCACCTTCTGTGACATAACTCCCAAGTAATAAATTGGTGCAAATCAAACCCAAGTTGTATAGTCAAGGAACGGGTCTGCACAGACAGGGTACCATCACCCAGCACGAGCAATTTCTGACCGGTCATTGCTGCCAGCCAGACTTCACCTCCTCATTTGGATCCACCTAAACTGAGGACAACACAAGGACACAAACATCACAAACTTGACAGCCAGAGGAGTTAAAGCTATGGGAGCTGTAAGGATTTCAACAGAAAAGCCCTGCTGGATGGCCACACTTTCCCGATTTAACAAGAAACTCTAGGAGGGGTTTGTTTCTACGGCTTATAGGAGTATTCGCATACAAGATGCCACCCGCAGTATTCCGGCCAGCTCTAGCAGAACTTGCTCTGAACTCAACCTGAACTATTTTTCATAACCTGCGTGGTCCACTGTTTGAAAGATTGTAAATAAAGTTGCAACTAACCAGTACAAAATATTTAATGGAAGCCAAAAGTTGAAGCCTCTGCATTTCTCAACGTCTATCGTGCTCCCTGCAGCGTTACACAGCCGCTAAGAACCATTTTTAGGGAGGTGCTGAAATGAAATGTATGGACCACAAGGAAGAAATGACGAGAGTTGACACGAAGATAGGATTTTATAAATTAAATGACCTTTATTTGTAACTTGTCTTCAAAAGTCAAAAACATGACAAAGTAATTGCTCGGAAGCTTCTAACTGCTCCTTAAACGTTTTATCAGAATTGCATGGAAGTGCACTTAGAATAATAGCAGAAATCTAGATTCCGGTCAATGGGTACCGCCAAACTGCGTTCTAGCCAGAACCCAGAAATCCCCATCCAACCACTAATACATTGTAATCTCTTTGCAGATCAAGCATTAAAAATAACCAACCCCAAACACAGTACTTTTTCCACAGTACCATGAGATTCCTCCCCTCTTCAAGACTGAGCTTCCAGTCACCGAGCAGATACTTAAGGATGAGTCTGTAATAGCCCACACCAAGTTGGGGACAAACATACTAAAACCAAGTTCAACTTAAATATGTTAGAGGTCTGGCTGGACACGAAGTTTAATCAAGAGGTTTTAGCTGGGGTGTGTTTCATTGTTTTAAGGGTAAGGCTATGCTACAGTCTGCAGAGTGCAATGATATCAAGTTTACTGGTCAAATAAATTAATTAGTACTCAATTCTGTGGTGATGCAGGTCCACTGCTCTGATTAAACATGCTTAAATTAGACTAGACATCTCAACACTACTGTGATTTACAAGTTCTGGTCAGGTGTCTTAGATCATTAGATCTCAGCATCTTGTCTGTGCAGCTAATGAAAATGTGAAACTAAAAAGGAATCTCTATAGTGAAAGTGCAGACTTGAATACAGAGTATCCATTTACCATGTACTGGAATTGTCATCCTGCTTTCTGGGTTATATTTTACTTTTTCTTTGAAAGCTATACCTGCATACTATACATATTATATGGAAAACAATCTAAGTACAGCTTCAGCTACTTTAGCGACATTTAAATGAAGAACAGGAATTCAAAATACCTGTTAAAATCTGTAATGCAGAAAGGTAGTGCTATGCAAGTGCTATGAATTATTAGTCAGTTTGCTACCAGCTTGCCTTGAGAGATGGAAAAACTAGGAATATATATGAAAATTTTAGTTTAAGTAGAAAGCAGAGGTATTGGAAAAAAAATTCTGAATTCCCCTACCAGCATAAGGCTTAAAATCACTAGAAAACCAGTTTCAAAAACACCAATTTAATCATAAAGCCAGCAAATATGATTAATATTTGCTAAGATAGTTAAAATGCATCATTTTTTAACTAAGACCAACATTAAAGTTTATTTTCCAGGCTACAAATTCTGGTCAAAGTAGGGAAGAAAGTAATCATCACGCATAGAACTAAAATATTTTTAACTAGTTGCTTACACAGGTGCAAAGATTTGCTAAGAAAGTTTGTAGTTTGAAGACTCATACTGAAGACGTTTTCCATATAGTTGAGAGGCTGCGTGTAAGAATTTAAACACTGGGAACCATTATGAAGTCACAGGCATCATAGGTCACTTTAAATGAGAGCTGGTCTGACAATGACAGTTAGCACCTAGAGGTCTCACTACAGGAAAACAGAGCTACAAATACACCTCTCGTACTATCATTTAAGATTTGTAAATGAGATTGGGGAGAGAGATTTATTAATTAGTTCAGGCCATTCCATTTGGTATGTTTTTTGGTTTTAGACAGCCAAATGAACACAGCTGCAAAAGAAACCAAGAAATAGGCATCGGTAAAGGAAAACAGGTTTGTCTCCTCCATGTTGACTTACAATTAAGCTTTGTGTGAAGCAAGTAAGAAAATTAGGCTGACGGGGTTGAATGGCATAGACCATGTTAACAAGAGACTGGTACAGAAATATCAAACCAGGATTTGAAACTGAGATAGGGATTAAAAAGTCTTCCGTATTTCTGGATGCCTGAGTTCATCTTGGGACGTACAGGGAGAAGTGCGAGGATGCTGGGCATTTCCCCCTCACGGAAGCTTGGTTTTACAGTTAATCTTCTAGTTGGTTCATTTATCCCGCAAAGAACGCATCAAAACCTGTGCCATCATATCATCTTCATCAGCATCATAATCCTATGAACAAAGGGTACAGAAATTCTTTTACTGCAACAGCCATGCTGGTTAATACAACACCAAATAAACAGAGAAAAGCTGTCTCTTCCTTTGACTTGCCAATAATCCAATTTCTCTCATGATACCATCTGCATGGATGAGATTTCACAGTAGTGGCTATGTAAAAAAGCTGGGTTTTACGAGTCATCAGGCTGTATTCCAAGGGTGAGGAAACACATACCACAAAAGTATCATATGAAAAGCGATGTCGTCTTTGAAGGTGCTCCATGAAGTTAGCACTCCTGTAATTTGGATCTCCCCATGGCATTGAGGCACAAATTGGGCAAACCTTCAAGAAAAACCCAAAAAAGCCAATTAAGCCCCGACGGTTAAGTGCTTTAACATTTACAGTAGGACAAAGACAGCATGGAAGATTGAAGTTCGAGGTTTGTGACAACCACTATTCTATATGCAAAGTGATGTCAATTAGTTTGCTGGGACATTTAATACAACAGCCTCAGATAACCCCGAATAATTTGAATTCAAGTCTTAGACCTCTGAACTGGAGTGGCTTACTCTTCTCTCCACATTCTGAAAATCAGAATTGACTACAGCTGTTTGCTTTAGAAGATTTCAGCCTTTATTTCTCAGTAACAGAAAAGTTTCCTTGATCTCCTTTGCAAAGATCACTTCTCTCCAAGGGAAAAAAGGAACTTTTTTCCTAAATAATTTGAATTCCAAAAAGCTTTCCAGAAAAATGAAAGTTCCAAATTCAGTTCCATGTCTTGCAATTCCTTTTGTATGAGAGGGAGTATCAGCAGATAAAGATTACTAGAATGATACGCTATTTTTTGCAAGCATTTTCCCCAATGGTTTGTAATACCTTCTTGCTGACAACAGCAGAGGGGAAAATTAAATGCCTGACTTTTTTTGAAACTGTATCTTACTAATTTTATGTTTGTTACTGTGTCTAATTAACTTTGAATGTCTGCCATTTTTCAAATATGGAAGGAGGATGTGACCTAGCTGCAACAGGAATAGAGGCTAGTCACCTCCAGAGAACGTATCGAAAACCAACATCAAAATTATGTAAAAGTTAAATGCATGAACAGCATACCCACATTTGACTTTAACAGGAGTAATTATAAATATGTACTTAACTTCAAGAGTAAGTCTCTAATTCATTGTTTCAAAGGGATTTAAGACTAGACTTTATTGCAATTCTTGCACGAAGACTTTTTATTACCACTTGTTTTGCATCCATGCTGTGCAGTGTTTTGCAGTGTTCAACTAGTCCTTCTTGATCAAAGTTTTTCTCGCTGCAATATGGACAAGGAAAGGTAAAGCGATTTGGGAAGTTCCTGGTTGGGGGGAGAAAAAGAGGTTATTTATCGCTGTAAGAAAGTTAACAGTAAAAGCTTTAGGATTCAATACTCAAAAGTTGTATTACCAGCTCTTAAGAATACAAATAATTTAAAGCAATAGTCTTATTCTATGCAATTAAGACAAGCTAATTTTAAGAATCAGCTTTTTAATTCCCAACAATAGCTTAAGGAAGTCTTAATATCATCCATATTTACACATAATGAGAGCTCTTCTACAAATGTTATCAATGCCATTTACCACCTTGTTTGATTTTTTTTTTTTTAAATGCACAGGGTACCGCCCAGTATGCTACAATGCAGATGAGTGCACTGCAACGAGTCCTACTTCCCTTCGTTACAAGTTACTACAATCAAGAGACAGAAAGATAAAGTTTTTATTTAAAAAGTAGCTAGTTTTACCGAGTACCCTGATCTTTAAGATGCCTAGTGCATGGACTATGTGGAAAGCAGAACAGCTTGCCTGTGAACAGTCAGATGCAGGATTAAGGCTTAGTTTTTAACAATGTAAAAGGATTAAAACAATTAATACCCAAACTGAGCAAGGAGGTAAAGTCTACTTTTACTCCAAAATTCTAGTTCGCGTGAAACCCCGTAACGTAAATTTTTTAAAGATTCTTCTCAGAAGAATCAAAATTGAGATTTTTATCATGATTAGTCAGTAACAGCCCTGTTTTTATGACAAAAAAAAGGACAAGTATTTCCAGAGAAGAGCTAGTTACCTGGTGTTGTGAAGTGGTTCTTTAGTTACGGCTTTCACACCTTCCATTATATAATTCTGGTACTTTGAACAAGAAGCTGCATGGCTACGCATCTTTGAGAGATACATCTGTGCAGGCAACAATTGCATAGCAAGGTTAATTTAAACTATTTGCAGTTACTTCTACACTTTTAAGCAGAAATAGTAAACATGTAAAACAAAGCAGCTTTCTGCAGACAGTGTTAAAGCAGGAAAACCCAAACACTTCAGGTTGGTGAGGCAGAAAGCTTTGAGATTATAGATTAGTTAAGCTGTAACTTTGCTGCCTGTAATATTTTACAAATACAACACTGTTCAGGACAGCTCACTTTTCTTAACCTATACTATAGTATAGTATAAAAAAAAAAACCCCGCTTCATATAAAGCCAGTTTACCTGGTCACTAAGGAGAAGAGACAGCGTATGGAAAATAATTTGGCTTTTAGTACAGATCTTGGTGTAGATTGATTGCTAATTGTTGAATCCCATTAATGAAAATTGAAATTTACAATAAGGAAATCTGTAACTCAAGGCACTACATTTTTCTAGCAGCTGGAATGAAGACAGAATGAAGACACTACCCAGAAGTAAAACGTGAAATTAACCCAGAAGTAAAACGTGAAATTAACCCAGAAGTAAAACGTGAAATTAACCGAACTGTTACCCTCACCTTAGTGCGTCTAGTTATCCTTTTCTTGTTGCTTTGCCATCTGCTAAGATATTTTCTTATACGTTCAATTAACGCTAAGAAGCCCAACTTTACAAAGAAAAAAGAAATGACAGGAAGGATGCCATGCAAGCATTCAACATGCAGGACACTAAAAAACAGTAAGTCTATGGAATACACTACCCATAAGACAACTTTGACTCATAACTATTTCAAATGAAGCAAATAAGTTTAAGAGCCAAAGATATCACTATCTAAAACCCACATCCACTGTTTCATTACGACATTCCTCCCACAGACACGCTCACAGAAGCAACTTCAGAAGCAATATTTTACTATAATTTTAAAAATCAGTGTCTTCAATTTGAAATTCACTTCCTGAAGAGATAACAATAAAAAAAACCGTGGAAAGAATGTCAACATTCGGGTGCTGCCTATATAAAATATCTTTAGCACTTATCAGAACAAACATTTTGACTCGATTCTGCAGAACGCTGAAGAGCAAGCACTTTATTTCCCTCTAAGCAGTACGGCCAAGCATGTAAGTACATGTCATGTACTTAATTTCCAAATACTTTCATACTTTTTTATTGCAGCCATTGCAAGTGGTTTCTGTCGTTTCAATTTGCTTTTCCAAGTCCAGAGCTCTGCTACCAGGTGACAGGGTACTGCGGCAGACACCACAAACTGGCTTTTTTGGCTTAAGACATTCCTGCAGGCACGGAGTGCAAAAGCTAGGGTGGGAGAAAAACAGTAGGTGGTGAGAACAGCCCTGCTGGACACGCAATGTAAACACCCAGAGGCCTTCCACGTCTTCTGCTCTAAGTGATAAGAGTCTGAAGAAATGATAGCTAATAAAACAGCAGCCTGTTGACATTTGTGCATGAAGGGAGGAGTACGATTCTAGTTCATTATTATCTAGCTCAGTGTTATTAGCTTTTGGACAGTGCTCTGCTCCCTCAGTTTCCCCATCTTCCAGGAAGGAAAGTAACCGAAAGTGAAAGAATGTTAGCTTTTATCCCTGCTGGGTTTTCTTTGTTTGTCTGTTTGTTTTTCCCTTTCATGGAAGCCCCAGGCCACCCGTAAGACGCTGCTGAAGAGCGGAGCTGCCTGCGGAGCCCCCTTATCCTCAGGCAGCGCTGCTTGACCCCATCTCCCCCAAGGGGATCCGGCCCCCGCCGCGCAGGCGGCGGCCTCGTCCGTTCCGGCCCGCCCCGCTCCCGAGGGAGCGAAAGGGGAGGGCTAGGGGCAACCGAGCCGCGGCTCCCTCCCGAGGCCTCACAGCCCCCAGCCCAGGAAGGCGCCTGCGGGCCCAGCTCCAGCTCCCCTCCCGCCGAGGGCTGAGAGGGCCCCAAACCACCGCCGCCGCCGCCGCCACCACCGCCACCTCAGGCCCCCGCGCCGCGCCACGCCGCCGGCAGCCGCTCACACGTGTCCGCAGGGCACGCGCACCGGGCTCTCGTACACCTCCAGGCACACGGGGCAGGTGAAGCGCGACAGCGGGTCGTGCCGCCGCTCCGGGGAGCGAGAGGAGCCGCCGCCGGCCACCGCCATCTTCCCGCCGCCACTCCCCGCCCCGCCAGCCAACCGGGGAGCGGCCCGTGCGCAGGCGCAGCACCGCCCCCGTCGCCGACACAGCCCCTCCGGGGGCGTGGTCACGCTTGGTGGGCGTGGCACAAATACGGGGGCGTGGCCCGGGGCTGCCCCTGCCCCCGGCGCCGCCTCAGCGAGTCGGCGGCCGCGGGGACCCCGCTCGGGGCCTGCGGGCGGCGGGGCCGGCGGGAGGGGCCGCCCTCGGGGGGGGGGGGGCGGGCCGGCGGCACGAGGGCGGGCGTCTCACGGCGGGCCGGCGGCGAGGCCCGGTCCGTCTGCCTCTGCTGCGCTGTTCGCCGTGCGCGGGCGTAGGCACGGCCGAGCCGCGGGGTGCGACGGCGTCGGCTCCTTCCTTTACCTTGACGGCTGCTCCGGCTCTGGAACGGCCCCTGACCCCCCTCCGGCTCTTCTCTGGGATCCCCGGGCCGAGGCGATACAGAAACTCTTTATAAAAGCACAATGATTTAACGACGGAGCTTTGTTGCAGCCAGCGCGTGAACACGTCCCACGGAAATCAAACAGCCGCTCCGTCCCCCGGTTGCACCCCTTCCCTCCGCCCTCCGCGCCTGGGGAAGGCCCCACCGGCCGGGCGGGAGCCGTTCCCGCGTTTTGCTCCCGCGCACTTCAGCAGGCAGCGGCGCCTTCCCGGCTCCGGGGCTGAGGCCAGCCCCGCGCCCCCGGCCCGGGCCCCGGCCCCGCCGGTGCGCGGCTGCCAGCAGCCCGCATCGCGCAGGAGCCACCCGCATTTCGCACCGGCCCAACGCACGGCGACACCGCCGCGCTCCCAGGTAGAACCGCCGAAGCCCCGCGGGCTACCGGCAGCCCAGCGCAGGGACGAGGGGCGAGCGGGGCCCCGGGCGCTGCCCGCCCCGGCTGCCCTCGCCCCGGGCCGACCCCGGCGGTCGTGGCCTCCGCCTCCTCCCCTCCGGCCCGATCGGCCTCCGCCTCCCCCGCAGCCCGGCAGGCCCCGGGGCTCCCCGGCCCGGCGGGGGTCCCTCGGCCGGGCGGGGCCCTGGGGAGGTCGCGCCGCCCCCTCGCACCCCGCCCCGCTGACGTCACGCGGCGGAAGTGCTCTCAACGGCAGGAGGCGGTGCCACGCCCCCCGCCATCCACTTCCGGGGCGCCGCTGTCAGCCGCCCCCTCCCGCTGGCCGCCGGCAGCCCCCGGGCCGGTGTCGGGAGGCCGAGCCGTGAGGGCGGGCGCGCCCCGCCGCTGGCCAGCCGGCAGCCCCTCCGGGGGGGTGGCCTCTACTGGGACGTCGCGGGAGCGTGTGGGAGGCCGAGGGGTCCGCATCCGGGTCACCGGGCGCTTCCGGCTGAGCGGCGGCGGGTCCCGGGCGGCAGGCGCGGCCCGGCGCGGAGCGGAGCGGTGAGGGACGGGGACGGGCCCGGCCCGCGGGGTGGGGGGCTCTGCCCGCCCGGGCCGCGGGCCCTCGGCGCAGCGCTGGCTGCTGAGGGGAGGGGGCGGCGGGGCGGGCTGCGGCGGGGCGGCGGGCGCTGCGCCCCTTTACCGGCGAGAGGCTGGAGGAAGCCCCTGTGGGGCCGGCCGGGTGCTCGGCGGTCAGCGAGCGCCGGGGAGGCGAAGGCGGCGTCCCGGGGCCGCGTCCGCGGCTCCTCGCACCGGCCGGCCCCGTCCCGCTCTCCCGGCCGGGCCGGGCGCCTCTGCAACAAGTGTCTCCGTGAGAACCAGGGAGCGGAACGGCTTCAAGCGGGTGTTAATTTGTGTGTCGTTCCCTCCTTCTCCCGTGTTTTACGGTCTGAAATTCCTCAGCGGTGCGGCGTGCTCTTCTGCTGTTAAGCAGCCTTTGTGCTCGGGTTAGTTTTCTTTTCAAGCGCTTGGTGAAAGCCTGGCATTTCTGGTCTCCTTGGGTTGGGAGAAGGCTGTGCCTGCCCTGTGTTTCTCCCCTGTTGCTGTAAAGGTTTTTGCGTGACTGTGCCCCGCCAAGCAAGCAGCCCAGGGCAGGCAGAGTGGTTGGTTCCCTCAGCTGAGGTCTTGACCCAGGAGATGGATAGAAACGTTTTCTTGTCTCACCGGCAGAAGCTAGACTCGGATCAGAACTTACTAGTCACACATCTCCATGAAATCTTGAGGTTTTCAGTCAATAATTTGCAGCAGAACGGCCTTGTTACCTTATCTGGTCTGTCAGCCAGTGTTTCTTAAAACTATATTTATCTGCGCCTGCTCACATGTTGAGGTTTTTATCGAGCCTCGTAACCATGGTTGTTAGCTGTTCGGAGCCTGCCTGGCGCTGGGTGGGCTGCCTGGGACGGGGATGTTTTGCTGCTGGAAGCTCTGCGTGTGGAGGAGCAGCTCTGCGAAGGCTTGCTGGCATGTTTGGTTTGTCGTGTTTTGCCTTTCAGCTGTGTGAACTCTGGCTTGTGTACAAACCACAAGTCAAAATCGGAGCTGGCAGTGCCTTTGAGTGTCACAGTCCGTAGGGCCTTGATGAAGGACTTTCATTTGGAGACTTTCCTAATCCTGACGTCTCGTACGTGTAACCAAGCGCTTTTGTCTAGTAGTTATTAACAGTGGAGGTGGAAGAACTGTAACACTTAAGCCAGCTCCTTGTCAGCATAGGATCATTCCTTGTCCTGGAGGTGTATTACTGATGTGCCAGACAAAGATCTTTCTCTGAAATTCTCTCATGGAGCTCTTCTTGCTAAGGAACAGACATTCTGTTGTCTTTGTCCACAGACTTCATCTTGCACAACTTAAGGAGGAAAGATCTGGGGAGAGAAGAGTTTGCTCCTGTCCCTTATGCTCAGATGTTAATTTAGAACTCCACTTTTCCTGTGATTCACAGCTTGTCTCTTGACATCAGTGCAATTTCTGGTTGTGGAAAGACCCAGAGCAGTGTGCCTTTGGGCAGGAATTGAACTGCTAGTTAACTTTTCCCACATGGTGTTGTCATTAAGTGCAGCCTTTCATCAAGTAATATTAACTGCTAGGCTGTTGATTGTTTGTTTGTTTTCCTGGCCTCTTGGTTGTTGGTTTGTGGTCCCCCCCATGTATTTTGTGTTATGGCTCCTTTCATTCAGTTAATTTTGCTCTTAACAGTGATTTTCGTTTTGACAGGAGCATGTGGGGGCATTGATCAGTATTCTAGCAGCTGCAATTAATATTGGGTGGCAAGTCTTTTCTAAAGTGCCATTTCAGGCTGACTATAACCGAAACAGTGCCTTGATTTCCCCCACCTCCTCTCCCTTTGGTTCACAGTTGGGAAGTCTGTAAGGGCTAGATTGCGTTTTCATTTAAAAAACAGCTTGTGGTCTGCTTTTTGATCACAAGTTCCTCGGGCAGTCGAGATGGAGTCCATTGGCCTGTGAATTACCTTGGTTTTGGTTAAAGTAGCATTAGGAAGGTTCTTTTGTCACCAGCTTTTTCTGTGTAGTATGTCAGCTCAGTGAAGTGAAAATGTAGATCGGTATATATATAAAAGCAGCTATCCCCGCAAACAAAAATGTACATGATGTAAAAACAGAATGATTTTGCTCTGTTCTAATAAAGCTGCTAAAAATGGCAGGTGTAGCTTTTTGCTGAAAGGATTACAATCTTCTTTGCAGCTGCCAGCATTCAGCTGCAACTTTGGCTGTACTTTGCACAGCTTTCAGGGGAATCTGTTCTCTGTAGGATGGCTGCAGAGCTCTCCCAGTGCAGTGATGGCCTGGTGTGCCGTCAGGTGGAACGTGAGCGGCAGTCAAAAGCCTAGAAAATGTTAGAAATAGAAAGGCAAAGTTAATTAATCTGCTCAGTCTATGGGCAGTCCTGCGCCACTAGAGAAAAAAAAAAAGTAGACGCTTTCCCAAGTTGAGCAAAATGAAACTTCTTTGTGGGATTTTTTAAATCTTTATATCACTGCGCAGGGCAAAAAAAACAACAACAGTGACTGATTAAAATAATGTTTGTGTAAGTTGTTTGAATTGAAAGGGCAAAATAAAATGGAGAGACCCTAAAAACTCATGCTTCTCCTTTCAGTTTTTTGCTGTGAGTTACTTTTGCCTTGGTTCCCTAAGCCAAGGAACCCTCAGTCTGGGCTTGAGCCTACACCAGCTTTATTGTATCAAACTCTCAGTGCCTTGCTTGATGTAGGTTTGTTGTGCTGTTTTAGGCGGATAACTGGAAGAGGAGTAGAGAATGACAGTGAAAAGCAGGACAACAGCATTTCTGTAGACTCTTGCGCTTTTTCAGAAACCTAAAGAGGCTGTTCTGGGAGCTGCTGCTCTGTGAACCATTTTATATCCTGTGAAGCAGATAGATGCTGTGGACATCTGGGATTTATGCAACTGTGATGACTTGTCTTTGTTTTCAATTTTTATTCCAGAAGAGTTGCCATTACTGAAGATTCTTAATGCCAGATAATCAACCTACTGCCAAATAACCATGAAAGAGACAAGGTAGCTGCCCAAGTGTGAGATAAAAACTGATTTCAATGGATACAAAATATAAAGACGATTTATTTCGGAAGTATGTACAGTTCCATGAGTGCAAACTGAATGCCTCTGACAACAAGCAGCGTCCTATTAATGATGAGTATTTGCGAGTGGCAGCGGCAGCCTTACTTTGCCTTCCCAAAATTGATCCCTTTTATAGATTCCGGTTGATAAAATTTTACGAGATGGCTGAAAACTCACTGAGATCTGTGAAATCCTCAAGTTTACATTCTCTCCATAATGCATTCAGCATGCTCGAGACAGTTGGAATTAATCTCTTTCTTTACCCCTGGAAAAAGGAGTTCAAAAATATTAAGGTAAGACGTTTTATGTGTGGCAATAGTGAGAACATGATTTGTTTTTCTTTCTTTTAACACATTTCATGCATTTTCTTTAAAGACTTCTTTTTTTTCCCACCTATTAGCATGATGTATATATTTGTCTATATACAGCTGGTAAACAGAAGCCATAGGAAAATTTCTATGTAAAATAAGTGAAGTTTGTGCTGGTGAGAGTATCCCGAGAGCAGAAGTACAAGTACTGTGCATTTATAACGTAACCATAAAATAGAGGAAGAGCTTATTTAAGGTTTTTGTTCAGCCTACCCTGCTACAGTGTCTTAACTTCTACTTGGAGATGCTTTCACTAGGGTGAGCGGTCAAGTTGTGTTTAAGCTCACTCAAAGTTTGATTTTTGTCTTGCAACAGCTATTAATGGAGCACAAGTGCTAACAACCAATGCATGTGTTCAAGTGGATGCTTTGCTGAGGTTCCCACAAGTTATATGATAATGGTAAAGGAACTTCTCTGAAAGAATTGTTTCCAGAATATCTTTTATCTGCTTGTCAATTCTCAATTCATGAAGTTTTGATTTTAACGTACTTTCAAATTATTTACCTACACCAGGATCTCAGAGGGAAAAGTAGGAACTTGTATATTGCTCAGCTTGGGTGCTGGAAGTCAGACGGCGAGTTTTCTGCTGTTGATTTTTCTATTTTGCCTTTTACCTGTTCTTATATGCTTATTCAAAACTGCTGCAGCATTTCAGTAATGAATGCTGGAGGTGACTTACGAGAACAGTTTTGAGACTTGAAAGCTGGATAAAAACGCTACTGGTATAGGTGTCTAAAGTCATTTGCAGGTTATGTGCACTAGTGATGGGTATTTTTGCTTGTTTTTCTTAAAAAGACACTATTTAGCAGAGAATTTGAACATGATTAGAACATTTGAGAGTTCTCTGTTTCCCCAAGGGGAAACTACCTTTCTTCAAAATCTCTCCATAAATCTTCATCATCATGCTTAAGTACTGGCCTTTGAAATGTCGGCTGATCCATCAAGGATATCTCTGGATGCACTGCCGATATTGACTTTGGTTGTGCACTGTGGACCCAGCACCTGTTCTATACAAAGATGTGATGGGCAGTCCACTCTTGCCTGCAATCCAAAACAGTTTGAACTGGGTTAAACACATACCTCAGGTATGCCAGAAGCTAAGGATATTTCAACTCGCACAAACTCGTATCTTTGTTTTTGGGGCTTTTTTTAGTGGAAGTTCTTGACCTAATATAAAATGAAATAAAACAGACATTTGAACTTGCATTGTAACAGTACACAAAAAAGTGCGCACCTCAAGTATATTTAAAGCTGAATTGAAGAGGACTTTGGTAGTCCTGCAGTAATTCCGAGTTCCTGTTATCTCTAGCTAGCCCCTGTCCAGGGGCAATACATGAAATCTCTGCCTTTTAACCGCTCATGGTAGACTTGCTTGTAAATGCAAACGTGTCTGGTACACCTAAAAGTTAATGTCAGTGTATAGCATAGTGATTTAAATCAACAGGGAGGACATTATGCTAATCAGGATTTCAATTTGAATGAAAACTCTCCTACTTTGAATTTGCCTCATGCGGAATTTCCATCTGCTGAACAGGAGGGATGCAGAAATGGAGTTCATCTTGCCACGGCAGTTGCATGTGTTCGCTGTCGTTATTATTCTATTTAATTATATAGTATCTGTCACTGAATTATCTCAACATCTAGTCCACCACTGAATTTGTAACCTAGTTTTCCTTTTATTCCCCCCCCACCCCCCTTAGACCTACACTGGACCCTTTGTTTATTATGTAAAGTCTGCTCTAACTGAAGATGATGTAAGGCAGATTTTGAACTACATGGGCTATGTCCAAGAACTGGGAACAATGTATAAGCTCAAAGAGCAGGTTGATGCCATTCAAGTGAAAATGGTTTCATTTGAACTCTTTTTGGCCAAAGTGGAATGTGAGCAGCTTCTTGAAATTCACTTGCAAGTGAAGGATAAAGGTTATTCAGAGATTGATGTCATAAATGAACGAAAAAATAGCAATGAAGATGTTAGAGGCTGCTCAGAAGCCATGAAACGGCGTGCAGAGTGCAAAGAAAACTTAAACACTTCCATGGCACGAATGGTGCTCCAGAAATCAGCGAGTGAACGGGCCTCTAAAGATTATTTCAAGCCAAAGGTGAGCAAGCCTTCTAAATCAGTGGACACATACGATAATTATTGGGAAAGTAAGAAACCACCTTTGATGAGCTCACTGAGTCTCAGGAAAGAACCAATTTTAGTTGATGCGGAAGATGACATTAAAGATGAAATTATCCGTCCGTCACCCTCTCTTCTGACAATGTCGAGCTCCCCACACGGGTGTTCAGATGAATTCTTGCCAACTTCATCTCATCACAATGGCATGCTAAGAACAAATGTCCCTTACAGCTCCTATTTTTCCGCTCAAGAGGACTTAGATTTATATACTGATCCCGATTCTAGAAGTATGTTAAATTTTAAAAGACAAGAAGCTATTAAGCCTGATGTATGGCTGTTAAAAAATGATGCCAACCCTGTTTACCACAAACGTACCCACCTAGCCAAAGAGACAGCTTCCCTCAAGTGCCAAAACTGTGGCGTACCTTGTGGCACTTCTGTTTGCCAAAAGTGTGACAATCTGTTCAACTCTAGGCAGGAATACCCAGCAATGAAACAGAGCACCTATTCGATCAAACCACTTCCAAATGATGGCTTGTCTCCTGCGTCTGCTTTAAGGGAGAAATCTCAGTACACATCACAGACTCAGAGTCAAGAGAGAGCTGCTCAATTCAGTTCAAAATCCAAACCTTCAGGCACCTCGCGCTGCGGCTTTTGTAACCGATCTGGAGCTGCAAACACTTGCACGTTTTGCTCAAAAGTTTCATGTGACACTTGCCTCAATGCTTACTATTACGATCCCTGCTGTAGAAAAAGCGAGCTTCACCGATTCATGCCTAACAATCAGTTAAACTATAAATCGTCCCAGCTGTCCCATGTAGTTTATAGATAGACTTGATCAGTCTGTTTTGGAGGGGAAGGAAAGGGGGAGGGGAAAGGGCTATCCTAACTAATGTACTTACTCCACTGATAAGAAAATACACTGACCTCTTACAAAAATGACATGTCCAAATATTTGGAATCATGGTTCAGTGATCAGGTGCCAGTTCTTGATTTTTGTGGCTTCACAGATGCTGCAGATACATTAGATTTCATGCTGCTATAATTTAGGTAACTCCTAAATGATCATTACTTTTCAATTTAAATGGGGGAGAAGAGCACATTTTTCCTTAAAACTTGGCAGCTGTTGCATTTTAGAAAAGTGACATCGCACCTTTCTGTTACATTGCAGTCATCTCCTTGCCCAAATAAAACCATGCAAGGCTTGAAAATAAAATCTAAAAGTGAAGATTCTCATTTTCTATGAGTGAAGAAGCTACTGCCGGTTTTTGATAAAGTATGACTTTAAAATGTGCAAGAAATATGTGAATGGCTCGTTTTGCCAACAAGGACTATTTTTTGAAGCGTGTCTGCATTTCTCAATCTCCAAAATGCAAACACCACAGCATCTCTTCCTTTCGTCTTTATGTTTCTTCCTTCTCCCCTTATCTCCCGGTTGTTTATCTCAAGTTTATATAATCTGAATCTGGACAATATGTGCTTTATTTTCTGGTGTTGCCAATATCATCCTACTGGTTTTTACTGTATGGTATTTTAAAAAGGTGAACCTGTGTTCATGTCACTTAAATTATGCCTAGAGTGTTGTCCTTCCAGATGAGTACTAATTTTCTTTACTTTCTGTTGCACATGTATTAAGTACTGTTCTTTGTACTGTAAATAGGTAATTTGGAAACAGTTTATTTTTAATAAATATTTAATATGTTGAGTTCTTAAAAGTGGTAAAATCATTATAACTATGAAGTCTCTCTGGGTTATTTGTTCAGGTGACTTTTTGTTTTTCCTTGTACTGTATTTCATAGCTTATTATAGTCACTGTGGCAGACTGATGTTCTTGGCTCTGATCAATTTTTGGTTTTTAATCTGACATTTTTTTCCCTCTGATAAGGCTACCACTAGTCTAAGTGGAGACTTGTCTAAGAATTGCAGGATTTTGGTTTTCAGTGCACGCTTTTCCTTTGTCGATATGGAAATTGTAAGTATAAATGTTATGCTTGCTTCCAAATTCACTGCAAAGTCTGTAGTGTAGTCCAGCAAGTAAAGCACTGGCCTGGTTAAAAATCAGAGCTCATTTGTGACTCCTGTTAAAGTAAACCCATCAGTTATGGATGTGAATCAGATAATAATATTTATCTGTATTACTGTAGCACATAGGAACCCTAGCTGAGACCCAGGACTCTGTTGTGCTAGGCTCTGTACAGTTTGACCCCCGAACAACACCTGATTATGAATAGGCTTTAGTTTTTTATTAAAAGGAAACCCACAAGAATCCTTCTAACTTCCTTATTCCAACTGGCTAGTTAGAACAAAGTGTCAGGCAACCTAATCTGATGTGCAGAATTAAATGTGTTTAAAATATCTGTAAAGAACTCTAGCTGAGATGTAAACTGTGTAGTCCACTTTGCACTAAAATTATTCACTTAGGGTTTTTTTTAAACACTGTTAGAGTCTAGGCTTCTAAACTTAAATGTCCATTGATCCCTGTGTGACAGAAACATGCATGAATGATTGTTTGTCTTACATTTTTTGGGTGGGGGGAGGGCTTGAGGTAGGTAGAGGGGGAAACTATATAGGCTAACATTGTAAAATAGCTAAAATAATTTTAGCCATAAATGGGTGTCAGAAGTATTATGGAAATAAGATGAAACCCGAGTCTTACAGAGGGCTGAGAACAGTAAGTTACTGTACAGTTTGCACTGAGAAACAAAGTGAATGGCGTCTGTTTAGCAATCAGGGAAATTTCTGAATCAAGTGACTGCAATTGAACATAATGTTATAGGCAAGTATTGCCTTGCTGACCCTGAAGGTTGAGGTGAATATTGTTTAGGTGAATGATTTTAAGGTTTTCAAAATCTTGTATGTTTTTTTTATAAATATATATATATATATAAATACAACACAAATGTAGATACATTATGTATATAGTGAAGAATTTAAAAACAATTTTACTATTAAAATACAGTCTAAGGGTGGTTTTCATTTCGGTGGTTATTTTGTTTTTGTTTATCTTCTGAAGTGTCATGCCTGTTTGGCTGCTATACGGTGTATCTTCTAGTTCACTAGTTCAATTTCCATATGGCTACTCACACTACAGTGAATAACTAAAACTGTGATGCCACGTAATTTTTACGGTGAACATAGCAGGGACTGTACTTGCTTTGAAAAAGAAAAGTCCTGTTGTATATATGTCATGGAATACTGTAGTACAAAACTGTGTTGAATTGAAGTGATACCATGCTCTATTTTTGTGTATCTTACTGTATGAGGTTGCTGTGATTGATACAGTAAAATATATGCTAATTTAAAATGCAGGTGTTTTGCATCTGATTTGTTTAATTTATGTTTTGAAGGAATTTAAAAATAAAGAGGCCTTTAAGAAAAGGCTTAACTCTTTTCTTAAAGTTGAGTGCATGTATCTGTCTGTTTCACAACTGCGTTTTGCATGCAGAAATGAGTTGGTGCACAAAGGTAATCTTGGGGGCAAAATGGGCAAGCGTGTATGTATGGTGAGCCTCAGCTTTGTGAAATTGGATGTACTGCCTGCAGAATACAGAGCTTTTTAAAAATGTTTATTTTCAAGTCTTAGCAGCATGACTCAGTTTGTTCCATAAGAGCATGTAAGCCAATATGTCAGCAATCTGCAGCAGACAGACTAACGTGGGGTAGAGAGCAGGCTTCATGTGCGACGTGAAGCTAACCTACATTGATTTCCAGCCCTGACTCTTTGATGTCATATGCACTTTTTCTAACTAGCTTCCTGATGTAAGCTGCATCTCGCAGAAGATGTGTGATACTACTGATGTACTTTTTGGCACTTGAGTTAGGCCTTCTGGCTCCTTCTTCATCCTGCTAGCTCTGGAGCAGGATAATTTCTCAAGTTCCAAACTAGATTATTTTTTTCATTTGTTCTTTGTGTTAAAGCATGTCAGGTGAATGCTTAAATGCCCAAAGTGCCGTTTCTACAGGTCCTCTAATCTTACGATCTATTGAGTTTATGGGAAGTATCAGGGATGATTATAAAAATCAGGCTCAAGGTAACTAAAATATTCTTGCAGGAAACCTTATCTTACACCGCTATGCTTGTCGTGCTGATGTATTTCTGATGCATATAAAACAAGACTTTATGCTGTCTTACCATCTGACATTTCTGATTACAGACCTATATGTGTGTCTGATGCGTCTTTTGCTCTCAACAGAAGTTTAAAGGTTCAATACACTGTCAAGTAGTTTAGATTTGGCAGTTTGAACCGACAGCTCTTTAAATTTATTTTTTCTGGAAGATGACTGTGGATTACAAGTATTTAGTACGTGTTGCTGATTATGCTGCAGAATCTTTTTAGGGGAAAAGATTCACCTTTCCAGTATTTGTTTAGAAACAGGAGCTAATCTGAGTATTGTGATAATTGATATGTTGCCAGAGTGACTGAGAGAAAAGCAGGAGGTGACTGCAAGTTAAGGTAACAGGTTGATGTACCTGTTTTGGCTCTAATTTAGCTACTTCTCTGAAATCAGTGGGTTAGGCCTTTTAGCATGGCCATTACTGTGGTATCTAAGCAGCAGCTGAGTGGGACTACAAATGTTCCTGACTGTTACTTGTGAAGGATGTTCCATACTTCCTTCTAAAAATCATGGGATGCGGTCGTGTTTGTCTAAAGATTGTAAGTATGTAAATGTCTTAGAGCTCTTGTATAAAATTAAGTAAAGTTGGACATTGCAGTTACTTTTAATTACCTTTTTTCTACAGTTGATCATATTCCCTTAGAAAATATTTTCTATAACTTGTCTTGCCAGTCTGAAAATGTAGGGGCAGGGAATAAGTAAGTAGCTTTCAGTTTTTGTACTCCTACACCCCTGCTGTGAAAAACAAACTCCGAGGGCAACCTTTTGCATTGAGCCACCATATGAAAATGAACAGACAGTACATCAGATCTTCTTACGCAGTGCCTAGAGGAAGGCAAAAGGTTAAAGTATGTGCTATGGCAGCAGCTCTTTTAACTCTCAAATCCTGCAGGCATGCCACATAATTGAAGCTCTTCCATCTGAGGAGAGGTGTAGGAGAGCCAGAGAGCAGCTGCTTTGTTTGACAGGCTTGCTGTACAGATTTCAATGTGCTAATGTGTGGAAAGCAAGGCTGTTCCTTACAGCACTGAAAGCTCTCTGCATTGGAAATGTCTTAGCGTATTTTATACTGTGTAATGGGTCCTTGGTTCAGACCCGAATCTAGAGCCCTGCGACAAGGTAACCTGTGCAGCGCTAGAGGTGGACGGTGTGCTGATGGGCAGCTGCCTGCAGCCAGACTCTGTGCTGATGTCAGGAAAGGTGATTGTAATACCAGGCTGTCCATGTAGAGCTGTGGGGATAATTGACCTGCAACCAGGAAGTTACGGCACATAGCAGTGCCCAAAGTGGAGCAATCCTTTTAATTCCTTCTTATTCCCCTCCTGCGCTGCTTTTGCTGCTTTCGCAGTGTGAGACAGGCTACGGGGGCTCTGGCATTGCTATGAGTTGTTGCTTTCTTGGGAACGGCTGCTTTGCTGCCCTGACCTCTGCAAAAGAAAGGATGTCATCTCCGTAGGAGTCCCTGCAAGCAGGGGAGACACTGCCTTGCTCAGGGACAGCGGGGTGCTGCCAGTTGGTTTCTGCCATTTTGTAAGGCAGAGTTGCTCCAAGCTTTTTTCAAATGCAGGCAAAATGCTTCCCCCATCTGGGCCATGCTGCCACAGATGCCTTCCCAGAGAGCTGGGTTTGCTGTTTCCTTACCCTGAGGAACAGCAGGGTCAGAGGCTATGATTACTGCTGGTCCACCACTACAATCAGCCGCCCCTACTCCCGATCCTCTCTCAGCTAGCAGCAGCGGGTCTGGCTTTCCGCTGTGGTAGCAGAGGCAAAGAGGCTATGGAAATCTTCCTGACACCCAGCAGCTTCCTATGTTGCCTGTGCTTAAAGCCAGGCATGGACTTCCACTGAACTTGGAAAGGCTTTGTGCAGAAAAGAGGTGGGCAGGTGGAAATGTTCCAGATAAAATTGAAACAACCTGCTCCGATTTTTTTTTTTTTTTTTTTTTTTTTCCTTAGCATCAAGAAGAAATTTCTCTTCCAGCATTCAGGATCTGGAAGGCACTCAAGTCATGTTGCAGGGAACTTCAGATGAGGTTAGAGATTGTTTTAATTACTGTTATTTCTTCTTGGTGGGATCCTTTCTTAGTGCTGCAGATCCTGAGTGTAAGTGGTGATCATCCCAGTACTTCTGTTCAGGCTGGGCTCTGTGATAGCAGTTCCTGCTTTGAGATGAGGATGTGAAATACCTTCTGACTTGGGTAATACCACCCATTTGTTTTTATTCTCTTATACTGGGCTTTTAGTTAATTCTGCATTGTGCAGTTCACTGCATTGAAGACAATGTCAAAGCTCCAGGTAGCTTTAAGTAGTGCAGGATCAGACCTGCAGTGTGTGGCTGACAACTTGCATGTGGCAGCTGCTTCTGCTGTTGTGGGTGTGGGGCTGTCATGCTTCCTGCTTTAGAAATCATTCTCATGATAGTCATACTGTTCTGAGATTTTTCATCATCAACCTGCTTTAAAAAAAGAAAAAGAAAAATCAACCCACAACTGCTCATCAACTCCTTAGTGAAAAATGTTGCTTTCCCCCAGAGTAAGTAAAATCTGGTTTTGTAGCTTTGCGTGCAGCATGCTTTAATTTAACTGCCTTACCTGAATTTTCCACGGACCAGCTTTCTAAAGCATGGCCAGTACTGGTGAACTGTCTTCACCTAAGCAGTGATCTCTGCACGTCTCTCCGTCGCTGCACATGTGTAAACTCTGCTCTGCACTTTACCTTCCAGTTAGGCAAGACTGAGCTTCTGTAGTGACCCAGTTGTGGATCCTTGCCAGTGGCATGTGTAAACCCCAAACCCTAGTAAATGAACATCATCAGTAAATGAACATAAATGAACATCATTTGAACATCAAAATAGATGCTACCAACCAGCAAGTCTAAAAAGGAACAGCCTGTTTACATGTCTTAGGGCACTTATGTTAACTAGTATATTCATGGTGAACCTTCCCACAGGGCAGCTCTGTGATGGAGAGGAGGGGCCTCTTCCTCTCCTGTGTGGTCTGCTGTGTGTGTCCCTTGCACCACCAGGAGCGGGGTGTGTGTGTGTGTGTGTGGTCCCACAGTGGGGCGGCAGAAGCTGGTAGAAGCTCACGGACTAACAACAAGAATCTGTGTGGTCCCTTAAAGGGTACAGAGGATCCCTGTTAGACACCCACATGAGCACAGGATCTTCTGAAGAGCTGAGTCCTGGCATGAAGATTCCCTCTGTGTTCCTAGGTGGAGCATGGCTGGGTGGGAATGCTGAACGCAACCCCTGGAGAGAGCTGTGTAACTGTTCCTTGGCAGTTCCTGACAGTAGAAGCCAGCAGACACCTGACAGCACTTTGCCGGCTTGGTCGGGATGTGTAGGCGGGGTTGTCTAACTCTGAAGTGATGGGGTTTTTCTTTGGCTAGGTTCTTTGGACGTATTCCCCATTACAGCCAAGCATGCAGCGGAGCTTGTAATTACTCACATGGAGAGGGTTGTGTTGTGACCCCAAAGGGATGGTGGAGGCCACTGATGGCTCTCTCCGTGCCTGGCAGCACCAGTGCTTGGGTGTGCCCAAGGCAGAGGGTGGCTGTACGGATTTACTGGTCGCAGCTAGCACCGTTTGACTCAGTGGCAGAAGCAGAAGGGGACAAGGATGCCATCTGCCACATCACCTGTTCAAAACCTGTTTCCTCAGACTGTATTGTTGGGGTTAGCCATAAGCCTTTCTGTCCAGAGGGGTCAGCTCAGCAGCGCTGTGAAACTCTTCTCCAGGAACTCAGTTTCCCTTGGGAAGAGCTGGTGGAGGTGGCTCATTTATCAGTTCTGGGATGTGCACTGAGGGGAGAATGCCATTTCCATCTCTTTTTGCTTTATGCTTGGTTCCTGGCCCCAAAAATGCAAACCTGTTCTAGAATCTTTTCGCACAGTATTAAATGAGAAAATGTATTCTTATAGCTGTAACAGGCCTGTTTTATAAGCTGGCTTTGGGCCACCTCAGCAGAAATCAGTGGGCTGTATGCATATGTTCTGCTTCTCCTTTTTAGGGGAGAGTGGGGAGAGGGGCTTTATTCCCCACGCTCCGCCTCTCACTCTGGGAGAAGTAAAGCCCCTCTTAGGGCAGCTACTGTTACATCTTTTGCTATGATTCAATTCTCTTATTCTCCAGACCTTAATGACAGAAGTTTCTCTGAGAGGTATTCCTAATGTCAGGAAGGGGAATGAGCATGCGTGTGCATTTTCTACTCTGCTTTGCTGCAAAGTCATGTGAAATAGCTATAGATGGCACTCTGGTATTGGTTACTGCTTGTGCCTAGCTGTTTTCGTGCTGAGAGGACAGAGCACAGTGAGACTCTGTCTTGGGAGATTAAGATCAATTTGGCCAGCTTCTGAGAAGAGATTTATGTATAGCTTCTGCAGTGAACACACAGTGTAAGCAAGGCTATAGTTAAGGGTAGGAAGGGTAGAAATTAAGTTTAAGGAATAAGATGAAGCCTAGTGGCAGAACAGCATCATATTAGAGGAATACTGTTTTCTGGTATACAGATTTTTATAGACAGTGCTTCCTTGTAGATGATCTGGCATTTTGGGTCTTGTGTTGATAAGGATTTAAGGAAATTGTACCTCTTTTAAGGGGATGTTTTATTCGGTGTCTGCCCAGGCTTTCCATGCCCTAAGAACTGGTGCTGGAGGCCGTGGTGCCTTACAGTACCAAAGGGATGGGCTGCAGTGCCTGTGCTGCTCAGGGGTTTGGCTGTCCTGCTGCTGCTCCCGGACAGAACTGGGGCGGCATTAGCCGAGCAGAGGATGCCGTTAGGCTCTGCCTCCCACTCCTAGGTCTCCAGTGGAGAGTTTCAGCCTGAGAGCACAAAACCTCTTCATGTAAATCAGGAATAGAAATAAGATTTAGAATGGGTGAGTACTTGAGGGTAGAAGGGGGTGTTTGCTCTGTGTGTGGCCCTTGTCCTAGCGGGGAGGGTCTTACATCTTCGGAGTTTGTTCAGACTTGAAAGGTGCTTTACGCGCACTATCAGCCTCAGGAATCCCTTTCTTTCCCTTTCTTACTCCTGCATTTCGATATTCAGGTAGAGAAGCACTGATTCATTTGAAATGCATTCTGTACTCCACAGATCACTGCCAGGCTCTGTGAAAAGTCTGCCATGTCTAGGTTTTCAAAACTGCCATTCGCTTGGACTCTTTTAGTGACTTCTGCCTGTTTCAGGAATCAAAGTCTGATTCACTTTCCATTGCGACTTGTAAAGTCTTGGACTATTTAGAGGCATATCAAAAGTTAAAAGAATCTTTTCTGGCAGCATCGAAGCCTGTAGTGTTTGAATCTTTGATATGAAGATTTCTCCTGCTTGAAGAATAGTTCATTTTAATGCTGTGAAATAGAGCATGATAACTGTGCTGCTGTATATACTACAGTGAGCATTATGTGCTGCTTAATAAAATGATGCTCCTGTCCAAGAACTTCCTTTCACAATGAAAGAGGGAAGGTGCAGTATTCAGATACTAGTAACTCGGACCTAAAACTTTTGGCACAAATTTGTCTTTAGTGTAGTTCTACTGCCTGCAGTTAGAGTTAAATTCTTTCTTCCTGGTTCAGTGCTCACTGCTTAAAATACAGCCTGTTAAATGTTGCAATGGTCTAGATACCTTTGGAACCTAGGGTCTGTCTGGTCTTGCTCTGCAGGCAATTTGGTAAGCAGAAGCGGGGTTGAGGCACAAAAACATGGTGTATAGCCATCGTTCTACTTGGGTTTAGCTGCAATACAATGGAAAGCTGAGGAGGAAAACAACCCGTTTTCCATAAAGTCATTTTTGAGATGTGTTAAAACACTGTGAAGTCTATAAAGGTGATTTGGGGGAAAGAAAGATGAGAGGTCCTAGGAAGCAACATACAGCTGCAGAAGTGCAAAACCTACAGGACTTTGCCACCAAGAACTCCACCTGCTAGGAATGATCAGAACCAAATGTTCCTTGTTGTAGTACAAGCCTAGGGTATCGTCACTGTATTTTGCTTCTTGGCTGTTCCCGAGTTTGTAGTCTCAGGGCAGGTTGTAGGCATCTTCTGATACTTTTCAGTGCTTGATTTAAAAATCCTCTTTTTCCTTTCGTTGTACTTCCTACTTCTTTTCAACAGGCTCAAAGCCTGTTGGCAAAATGACTTTTACTGAGCTCAAGTAGGATGCTCACATGGCTTGGGAGTGAATGTAGGTTTGACGCTGATTTGATTCTGCTTTTTCTGCCTGCAGCTTATCACTCAAGCTCTCCAATGAAGGACTTTATTTCCTCAGTCAAATATTTTCTGTATGACTAGATAATAGCTAGAGGCAGTGATTTTTCTGTCAGTGCTCAGCACTGTGGATTTTCTGTTCAGAAATCGTATGACCATCTGAAAAGTAGTCTTAAAAACAAGCACTGCATTTGTTCAGAGTGACAGGATAAAATGAAGTGATGGGGTATTTTTATTTCCACAGCACTTAAAATTTGTCTTTTTTTCCCCAACAAAGCTTGAAGTCACAGGGAGGTTCATTCATTGTCAGCAGACACCTTCCCTGTCAAACTGAAAGTCATGTCCCAGTTCCTCCATTTGTACTCCCTGGAACGTGGTGCTTGTGAAAAGCACCAGCTCAGCTGTTGGGGATGTCCAGATTTCACCCACCTCCCCGATGGGCTGTAACTGAAAAGTTTTTTCCCTGATGCACTAACATCATGACACCCAGCAGCTTTGCCCCAGAAGCAGCTTTGTGAAGGGGAGCCCGATTTCCAGTTCTGTTCAGTCGACAGCTCTCTCATCACCAGCAAACAAAGAGGTTTTTAAGTGGGTTTATGATTAGGGAAAATTGTCTGCTAGAAACCTGACTGAGACACCAATCGAGCTTATGCACCAGTTGCCAAGGCACTGTCTTTTAATCATGACTGACACAGTTTTATATTGAAAACAAAGCCTGGCACCATAATCTTTGTGCTGGTTTTATGCTAGTAGAGGACCACTGATTACAATGTGGTTAAACTTGATCTGTACAACAGGGAGAGGAACCGAGGGTACAGAATTAATACTAGATAAAACCACAGGTGTGAAAGGATCATTAAAAAGTATCAAGCCATGGAGTAAAGAAATGTGGGAAGGAAATTACACCTATGCCGAAGAGCAGTATGAGTAGGAAGATAAGGGCAGAAAGTTACTGGCCTGACAGTCCTTCAGAGAGGAGGAGAAAAAATTGGCTTAAAAATTGAGCCCGATAATGAAGTGATATCTAATGACTCTACATGCAAAAGTGACTTTTCCTTGAAATACTACTTTTATATTCTAATGCAGAAAAACTAGGTAGCAGCAAAGGAATTTGATGGATTTCAAAGGGAATATTAATTAGGAACAATTTGAAAGTCCAGCCAAAGAGCTATTTAAATTGATGCATTTCTAATGGAAATTAATCTGCCATGTGTTTTCCTAAAATAAAATAAGTTGGTAAGATATTAAGTCTGCATGTTTCAAAGTAGACTTTGAACATTAGAAAAGAATAAAACAAAAATTAAAGGAATTCACTCCAGAGTGTGAAATGGCCGGTCTACACTGCTGCCTGGTGTGGGGCTGGGTGGCTTCGTCTGTGCCAGAGAGCTCGACGTGCAGCCCTTCCCAGCAGTGCTGCTCTCAGGGCTAGGAAACGCAGAGCTAGGAGGGGCTGAGGCAAGCTCTCGTGTCTTTCCACAATGTTTTGAGCAACAAGATACTGATTCTTTTGTAGCTTGTTAAGACACAAGTTAGCACAAGCTGTATGCTAAGGAGAATAGTACCTTGTAGTGGTTTTGTCAAACTGGTAGCTAACTTTCAGTTCTTGTGGGAGGAGCAGGCAGGGCTGGGAAGAACACAAGTATGTGGCTTGCAAAGAAGAGAGGAGATGATATTTGGGGCATCTGTGTGTGATACGGGGCTGGGAAGGAAGGAGATTGAAGAATAACCAGTTTTCTGGTTACATGTTTGCCTCTTTCTTTGATTTCATGTTAGAACCATTTGTCAGCCACTATATATTGTTCCTTTGGTGTTGCTTAGAGCTGTTTGATTTATGCCAGTTGAGAATCTAGTCCATAATTCCTAAGGATGAAGCCTTATTCACCACCACAGAGGTTATATTTCTTGTCAGGTCATTTCACACGTGTGGAGCCTTTTACAAAACCACAGCACACAGATCTCCATGCACTTCCATTTGCATATGTTGGAACGTGCTTGATTTGTCATACGGCCATGCAGCATTTGCAAACTGAAGCATTATGTACAGCATCCTTGTGCAACTGAGACCCATGCTCCCTTGGTGACCTCTGGAAGAGCTGAAAGTATTGACAAAATCAGCCTTTGGAGTTGTTAATGAAACAGAGTGCCTTGCAGAATAGTTTAGCGAAGTGACAGACCTAAGAGGATTTTAAAATACTACATTTTTCCTTTCCTGGACCAAACCCAAATTCTTGGCACCAATGCACCTTAGTGCCAGTAGGATTCTGCTCCTGTGGGCGTGTTGAAGGCCATTGAGGCATGCACTGGTCTGCCAGTGCTGGGTGCACCAGTTCCAGATTGCAATGCAAATGTGAGACATGGTGAATGTTAGTGGGTCTGTCTGCACGCTTGCAGAGATTTTGCAGAAAATGAGACTTACAGACCTAATGTGTTCAGTGTATCATAGGAGCCTAAAAGCGTGCCAGTCTTTTCAGTTTTGTTGGGAAAAGCAGGCAGGTACGTGGCATAAAGGAGACACCACAGTTGAAGGATATGAGGAATGGCTGAGCTAGTAAGTGCTCTCTGATCTCAGCACATCTGTTCCCTTTGAGATAACTTAATGAAACACATAGACACTTTGCACCATCCCCATAGCTCAGCCGTTATCATTGCTATGAAACAGCCCTGAGCTGGAAGAGTTTTCCCTGTCCTTATGTTTAAAGGCGACTGTCAGGTATCCCCCGTTGTGACCGGGGTAACTACAGTCTCTGCGGATGGTTCTTAGCTGGTCTGAGTGCTACCTACTTATATTTGGGTTTTATGCCCTTTGCTTTCCAGGCTTTTGTCTGATCCTAGGAAAGTAACCCTAAGGCATGTGCTAACCCCTGGCTCCCAGCATCAGAACCTGCTCCAGGACCTTCAGCTTGTTGCTTCACAGATGTTTGCCCCGCTCCCCTCTGCTTCGGACTCTTCACAAAAGTTTGACTGCTGAGAAACTATGGCGAGGGGTGAGATGAGCTCTTCATGGCAGGGGAAGGTGGAGAGGGAGCACCCTCGTTACTGTGCTGGCTGTTTCCTCCTGGCGGTGCTGATACCGGGTGGGATCCAGCCCCCAGAGTGCTCCCGGGGATGCTTTGCAGTGTCCTGTCCAGGGCTGTGGAGCTGAACAGGGCTGATCTAGCGAGAGCCTGGGAGAGGATCTTGAAAGTTAAGGGTTAAACTCTGGCCAGCTGGACTTTAAGTAGCAGGCAGCATTCAAAGCACAGCGGACAAGTGGGATGTGAGAAGCCAGAATATGCAGGCACTGGGAATTGTGGGTGGCATTGAGAAGCCAAATACAAGAACAGAAACATATATATTAAAATATATTTCCATTACAGTCACAAGCACAAATTGTGAGGGGGAAAGTGCATCTCAAGAGCAACATATGTGTTATCTCATGCCTCCATCTAAGTATACAAGCATGGGATTAATGTCTATTTTACATAAATCTGAAAGTTTGGTGTACAGATGGTAGGAAGTTGGGCAACAGCATGTGTAGCTTGTAGCATAGATCTGTCTTAAATGAATGCCATCACCTAGTGTTGTTTCTCACGAAATGTTACCCTTCAAATTCGTCCCTAACCCACTTGTAAAGATGCTGAGCTGCCTCTTCAGCACAGGCGTACTCAGGAAATTATAGGCCAGTGAGTCTGACCTCAGTCAGGCTAGGTAAGAATCTAGCGATGCTAAAATGAGATGAGAACACAAAGCAGTGGGAGTAATATGAGTTGATAAAAATCAGCCAGTGTGGCTAAATCTTGTCAGACAAATGTAGTGGGGTTTCTCCCCCCGCTTTTAAGGTGATGATGCAGTGAGCGGACTTGCACACAGGAAGCGATGGGCACAGACACCTGTAAGACACTTGACACAGCGAGGCACAACAGACTGATGGGTAGGATTAATAGGTACAAAATGTGCCTGGGAGATACCAAAGGAGAAAATGTGACTGGCATGCTGAAAAACTCATTGCATGCAGATTTCAGAGCCATGCACAGACAGGTGATAAGCTGGATCTCATACCACACTGTGTGAAATAAATACTATTAACGCTGTTTGCAGGTGGGGAAACAGAGGCCCAGTGAGATGACATGATTCACCAAAAGGGAGAGCAACGGAACTGGAAGTAATGCTTTCCAGATTAATTTCATTAGTATGATGTACTGTGACTGTTTTGGTACCTCCCTGCTCTAGCCAAATAATTGTGGGGTACTGAGAGAGGGGATGAGGCTTTACAGAGAACCTCACTCTACATTCAGGCAATTTTGCTTCAGAATTTTCTTCTGTGCCTATTTATGGTGATTTTCTCTGTCTTTATGCATCTGACCAAGCCTATCTTGAAAGGGAACTTATCCTTCAATCTGCTGTTATTGAGGTCAAATGTTAGGAGCATGCTTTTAGGGAAATGCGTGACCTCGCTGATTATGTTGTAGCTCTGTCTTTTCTAAAGCTTAGGTCACTGTCTGCTTTATGAACACAACTGAAATCAGCACGTTTATTCTCTGCTCTCTGTTTGCTCTCTAAAATCAAATGCTCTTGTGGTCTGAGTGGAAGCCAAGAGTGGTAGTATGCAACACTTTAGCTGCAGCTGGCTGGCTTGGAGACCTCTAGTTGAGAGGTCTTCACAGATTTTCTGCCAAGTGGGGACGATAATGCTTCACTAAGATGCCCTGCTTATGCACAGCAGTGGAGCTGGGAAGTGACTTACAAAGTATCTGCTGTGTTTAGTCCCTTTGAGCCTCTCTGTAAGTGGCATAAAACAGCCACTTGAGCAGAATCCAACCCGCTCTCTTCAGTTAGTGGATCAGTTCTGTGTTTTCCATTGTATTTAAAATTAATCTACTTGTAGATGCTCGTTTTTAGCTGAAATAATCCCCAAGTTGTCCTTTATGGGCTCTATTCCTTCACAAATGATCCTCTTAACTCATCACTGCTTATTTTTATAGACCTTTCCTTATAATATACTTGATAATTCTGTGAGACATTGGTCTATCACTTACTGAAGACTATAAATTTCTTTCAAAATCTTTTTGTTGATTGCCCTGAATGAATTTTGCCTGGCAGCTGCCAATATTCCTTTAAAATTTCCCATGGCAGACCTGACTAAAACATCACTGTGCCAATAGCTTTGGGGTTTCTTATTCTCGGGCTGGTCATGGACTGCAGGCAAGCCACTCACTGTTATCCATCCTGTTGAGCGCTTACCGGTAAATGGGTTTAATAGTAGGATTTTCACAAGGGCTTAAATACCACCTCTGTCAGTGAAAGGTTTTCTCTCTAACATAAGGAAGCATGAGTGAGGGTTTGTACTGACCTAACTCTTCATCTCAGTTATGGCCACCAAAGCTTCATATCACCCCAAGAGCTGGAAAAGGTGCGTTGTCAATGTTGCATGATGGAGGTAACAAGGCAGAGTTTCAGCCGCTTGCCTGAAGTTACAGAACAGTTCAGGAGTAGAGCTTGGAGCTGTTCCTGCCGATGTCTGTAGCTTGCCGTGCAATGGGCAGGACAATACAAAGGCTGGAAGAAAGCGGCTGGGAGAAATGTCTTTGGGAAAACAAGTTCCCAACACAGGCTGAGGAATGCTGGAAAAAGGGTTTATCCAATAGTTCTGTGGAGGTGATAAACTTTAGCGGGAACCTGATGCAGTGCAACCTCTAACTGAGAATTATGAGGGAAATCAGTGTCAAGACAATGTTTTCTGTGTTTGTATAGCTTCAGAAATGAAGGCTCCACCTTGGCTTTGGCTGGGAGTTTGGCTTTGGCTGGTGGGCAGTGTCGCCCACCATCTGATCTCTGTGGACTTCTGTGCCTTGAAAAATAAAAAAATTTTTACTGTCCTTTGAGACAGGATGTTTTAAGGGTGCCATTTGTCTAGAGGCTGGAAGAGGCAGGGACTTTCGGAGGTCTAAGCCAGCTGTCTCGCAGTGGGTAGGTCATTAGCCTACTGCCAGCCACGTTTTCTTGTTGTTTGATCAGTACAGGCATTTACTTTGGTTGCACCACAGAAACAGTATGTGAGTAGGTAAATAATTATTTAGAATGGCTTGTTTAGTCTCACATAGCCTTTTTTGCTCATACAAAAAAGGCTTTTTTGCTTTGCTGACAAAGGAGCAAGTCCTCCTAAGGGTTACTGTTTCCTTCAGCTCCCACCTGAAGCTTCTCCATTAGCTCAAACAGATTTGGGCTGCAGTTGTGCTGATGGCTGTGTATGGAGAACATCAAACAAGGGCAGAAGTGAATCTCTAGCAAGGATGTCGTGCAAGATTCACCCTTTGGTTCTGATACTGTGCAGTATTGTGCTCTATATCTGACTGGCAAAGTGGTAAGCGTGCCCATCTGCACATCAAGACATTTCTGATGTGGCCGTTTGGTTGCTGCCCCTCATGCTCAAAATAGAGCTGCTCTTAGGGAACTCCCATTCCTCCAGCCGCTACCGCTGGCCTGCACAGTGGAGATAGTGTTTGCATCTGGTACTGAGCCTTTTGCTGCTTGCAGATATCCTCGGTATCAGACACAGCTGTTTGGACAGTTCTCTGAGTCATTAATCCAGACGAGTATTGAGATAGTTTCCTCCCAATTGTGTCTGCGCTCCCTTGTCCCATGAATACATCCACGGTCTAATTTTTCATTCGACTGAAGGACGAGGCTCCTTTCAGCTCCCTGACAATGCAGGACGCAGCAGCATTTGGCTTGGGCAGCGCGGCGCAGCTGGCTGGCTCGTATTCCTCATGACCGCCCCTGTCCTGGCGGTGAGGCACTTTCACGGGGCTGTGCTATTTCTAGTTGCTCTCAGATTCGTGACTGTGTCCCCTTTCACACAGGAGTTTGAATTTCCATCTCCTGCTGATGTGCTGTAGTGGCCTGCCTGGGCTGCCGGCTGCTACACGTGTTTGCTCTGCCTCCTCGTGCTGTCTCCTCGAGCCTCCCGCTTCACAGGTGAATGACTGTGGGGCACAGTAGCTCTAATTTCTCCTCTCCATCCCGTGACACTGTTGCTCACCTGCTTGGGAGATGATGGAAAGGATTCATGTCTGAAACACCATGAAGGGCAAGGCCACCCCCAGAGTGTCCATCTTCCCCAATCAATATGAAGTGATTATTCAATCCTCTCTCTCGTGTGAATAGCTTTGATATCATGTTTTTTGAGCACAATATCCTCAGAGCTGTTTTGCCACTTGAGCCCTGGATCCCTGCTCCCTGTCACTCTATTTTTGCCTCTACCGGCTTGATTATTGATGAGAGCAATTTGCAGTATGTGCCACTTTATTTGGCAGGAACAAACTAGGTGTACAAGAGAGAAAAGTATTCCCATCCTCTTTGTAGGAGGTTGACCAATGTACTTCCAAATCTCTGCACACATGTACTGTCATTGATTCATGTTTCTGTGGGCAACTCTGTCATTTGCATACAAACAACTGTGGTTCTTCCAGGCTTCGCTATGCCTCAGGCTGCAGCTGGGCTTCATGTTCATGCTATGGAACATGTTCCCAATCTGTATCTGTCACTGCTACTTAATGAAAAAGCTAAACATCGCTTTTCTTGCAGGCTTCTCTCATGGTTCAATTTTAATTTGCGTGTTGCTGACTGATTTCCTGTTTAGGCTATGATAAAAAAAATTAAACATTCAGAACAGATCTCTATCTAGTGATGTCAACACCTTTTGCAAATTTAAATTATGCCTCACAACATCCCTGCAATCTGCTTTCTTCTGGGAGGGAAACTGAGGCAACCAGAGGTGACCCAGAAAACTGAGAGTCCTAATGCTGGAAGCAAATCTATTGCTGCCAGCACAGGGTCACTGGGCATGGTCCAGTTAACATATCTCTGTGCCAGCCAGGGGCTGGTCTGAGTTACCAAGGGCATCAATTGAAAGCTCTGGAAAATCTAGTTGTAGTGATTTAAGGCAATCCTATCCATGACTGTCTGCTCTGTTCCTCTGCCGGACATGAATGTCACTGCAGCAGAGACTGCAGGAAGCAGCATATTCCTGTACGTCAGCCCCTCCAGTCCGAGCCTCATGTTTCGTTATAAAGCTTCTTTTAGCTGAAGCACCCGACCTTGCAAAGTGTGACAGAATTTCTTCTTTCTTGGCTTTGCGCTGAGGGTCTTCTCATTTGAGCGGTTTCTGTAAGACTTTGTTCCTAGAAGTCATTGGAATGGAAATGAAATGTTTCACTGGACATTTAAATGTGCCACTGCTGCAGTGGTATGTGCAAGTGATGCATATGGACAGTTACCTACTCCTGACATCAATGTTCAATGTGTTAAAACGATGTTAGTGTTCAAACTCAAGAATTTTATGCTGAAGGGGAATGATATTTTCATGTGCTGCTCAATACCTGAGTTTCTAACATTCATTCCTGGATGTTAGTAAGTGTTATACTTAAATAAGTGTTGTCTCCTTACAGTTTTCTAATAGAAATGCCTGTCCCTATTTAAAACTGAAATGTGTGATTAGAAGAGTTGTATGGGTTTAAGTTCAAGGTGTAGGCTGCAGCTTTCATTGCCTGTAAAGGTCACTCATGTAAGTAGGAATAGCTATTTGTAAGCAACATTATCTGCCAACAATACAGGTTTCATGGACATTTTGCCTGAATAATTACCTGTGTTGATACTGTATTCAGTACTGCCATCGCCAGAGACCTTTAAAATGGGCGTAATCATGTCTGTTTTCATACAAAGGAAGAGAAACACCATGGCTTGAGACTGAGGGCAGAAAATTGTGATTCAGGACTCAACTTGAGCCAAGGAGATCATTAGGGATTAATTAAATGCCATTACTAGTCAGGAACAGGCCACTTACAAAATTCCTCAGACCCTGGAAGTCCATGGATTTCAGGATAGTCTCAGTCTCATGATTGACTGCAATGGTGTAGAGTCCGTCAGTGCTTTTATCAATGATTGAAGTGCTCACAGAGGATACTGGATAACCTAACCCAATTTTGAAATAAAACATTTGTACCACCAAAGCACTAAAATTCAATAAATTCACAAATGACCTCCCAGCTGTAGTGCTGTAAAAATCCTAAATGGAAATCTGAACTCCATCAGCCCTTCACTTCTTAAAAACAAAATAGATAAATACATTGAAAGGACCAATAACAGTTTGGAAATGTAGGAGGTCTGTGTGATAAAACTGGCACTTGCTGCCTCGGCGATGGATCAGTAACAAGGAAAAGCCTAATAGCATTTTTATATAGCTGAAGCAGCTTGTGGATGCACGTAGCACATCCACAGAGCTTTCTGTTCAAAAGGCAGAAGCCAAAATCTCAGCCTTGGTCATTAAAGCAACCATCACAGACTGGAAGGGCTGCTTGATTCACTCTCCAAGCAGCACAGCCCATAAAGGAGCCTGTCTGGCTACAGCTCACTCTCAAACCTGTCACCAGTGCCAGCACAACCATCTTGCCATGGGACGCAGGCTGGTTTGGCTGCTGAATGGCAGATGTTCACGCTCACCAGCAGCATCGACTCAAGGAGCCGGCTGGGGCCTCCTGAGCCTGGGCTGAATTCCAGGCTGAGGTTGGAGAATTGCTGCGAGTTGCTCACCGAAAACAGTAAGGGTGAGGCCCTAGGAGTGCTTGGTGGGGATGTAACTCGAGTCCGGTTGAAGGCATCATCCCTGCATGATAGTGACTCCATTTTACTTTGTTTACACGGCCTTTGGTGGAAGAGGAGCAAGGTACGAGTAAGGGTATAAAAATTTGAGCTTTAGGGGCAAGGTGCACAGTTCATGCTGCCTTCTTAGGGACCCTGGTTTAGTTAGACCTGTCTGTGGTCACAGCAGGTGGTCTAGACGTTTGTGTTATCGAGGAAATTAATGGCTAATTAAAAATTCTTTAGTTAGATTAGTACCAGATGTTTCACAAAGCAGCGTTATAAACATCTGTCCAGCTGTCTTAGCAAAATGCAGTTTGATAATGAAGAGTCCTACTGGTCTTCAGTTTGAGACAATATACTTGACAAAGTTTTCATTTTTGGATCAAGTTTATGTAAATATTTAAAGATTTATCGGATTAATAGGACTTTACAATAACTCCAGAAGCACTCTTCTACTTCACAAATACAAGTAGTGTCTTTTTATACACAGCAGCAGCCTCTGAAGATGGATGACAGCTCTCAGTTTGATTGTCAGTTATGTGTTTATACTCTGTTTGACAGATATTTTTTTTCATGGTGATTTACTCTTCCTCATAATTAGATGTAGCAATTAGAATATCTTATATATTATGCTGGAATTTTCTTCTAATGATGCTGTAGCTGGATGGTCTTTCAGACACCTGTTCCACAGCAGAGCGAGCATGGAAATTAACTCTCCACCACACCAATCTGTTTCTTTCTTCTTTTTTTTTTTTTCCCCTTTGAATCATTTTAGTCTCCTGGTATTGGGGAGCTTCCACTGTTTTCCCAGGATATTTCCTATCCCCAGTTGATGTTTGTTTGTCTTATTTTTATCTAAGTTACTTCCTTACAGATCTGATCAGCTGGCTTGGTTTCTGCTGCTGGGCAGCAGCATCCCTCCTCCTTTGTCTCAGAAAACAGATGCTCTGCCATGTCCCTTTGGTACCCCAAGGAATGCTTTTTCATTTCACCATCAATGCAAAAAAAATGGCCAGAGATGGAAGAAACATACAGAGAAGTGAACACCTGGAAACATTGGCAGCACTGCCCGCGGCCATGTACCCTCTTGTCCTTGGCCTCTTAAAAACAGATTTCCCTGCTCACTATCGCAAAGCATGTACTGCAGTGAGGATGAGAGTTCCCAGCCAGAGATTGCTGCTGGAGCAGTATTTGGCATCAGGGTTGATATGCAGAAGAGAGGCATGGCTGTGTGTCTATTTTCCGTATACAGTTATTACACAAGTAAATTAACTGTAAACGCATCTCCATAATGAATGCTTGTGTGTCAAAATGCCCAGTTTGCATGGAAAAGGTTGTAGTATTTGCACATACAAATTAGGTGCACAATTATGTAGTTTAAATGACTGAAAGCACTGGATGCTTACAAATTCTTGCAGTCGGTGTCTTCAGCACAGGGGCAGAACCACAGGGAAGGAAGTCCGAACGCAGCCAGGCTAGTGGTTCTTGAATTCTCATCTCCTTCTTATCTCCAACACTATCAGAGTTGTGCTGCCAGCATTTTAATGGGGTGCTCTCAGGAAAGGGTCCTGTATCTGGTGGCGAGCTGGTAGTTTCTAGAAGACAGAGGGATATGAGTTTCAGGTTACTTCCCACCATCTGGACCGCAGAAATGCTAAGCTGAGGCTGGGCAAGGACACAGCGCTGCAAAGCACCTCTGATGGGTAGCAGCCGGGCTGCACTGTCCCTTCTTCACCTGGTGCAAAAGCGATACCCGCATCCTCGTTGGGCCAGCTGGGGAGCAGGAGAGCCGGCCCCACGGGGGGAGAGCAGCGTGCTGAGGAAGCAGTGACCGGCCCTGAAAGGCTGAAAGCCTGAGCAAGCAGTAGTGAATATAACGTTTCACTGGTGCAGCTGCAAAACAAGGCAACTTTCATAGATTTTGTCACTGGGTGTAGAGCTGGTTGAAAGCTTTAGGAGGTGAACTGTGTTGTTCTTTGGCTACAACATGACTTACTGGGTTCCTCTGGACAGGCAAATGTAGCATGTGCACACAGGTGTGCGCATGTGCCTGTGCATTTTCTTCCCCTACCAGTTTCCCTTGGCTGAAGGAGAACCCAGATATCCATTTTGAAGAGCCATAGTAATTCGATTTTGTTTCTTTGTTTCCATTTTCAAGTTCTTTGCAAGAAAAAGAGCCCACAACCTTTATTTCAAAGGTGAAAGCTGGAATGCTTCTAGGTCCGGAGGCTGGCGTTGTTAAAGGGGAGGTCCTGCCAGCTGCTGCAATGTCCTTCTGGCTCACCGGTGAGCAGGGGAGTTCCCCTGTCCCTGTGCTCACTGCCATTCCCCTCAGTTTTCTGCAATTATGCTGTAAATTTTGCGATTGTATGCTTAAAAACCTAAATGTTTAATTACATGAAAAGGCTTGTTTGATTTGATTAGCACAGAGTTACAAAAGCATCTAGAGAAAGCATCTTCCAACAAGGAAGCTGTTCTTGACAGGAGAACAGGATTAAACAGGCATTTAGAGAGTTAAACCCTGGTTTCTTTTTGAGGCGTAGCTGGAAACCGAGACCTTAGACCAACAGGATCTGCTGTACAAAGCCACCTCAGCTGGTGCAAATGGGCTCCAGTGGATTAGGAGCAAAAGCAAGTACTTACAGTCTCGAGATTTAACACAAACAGCGTAGATGTCTTCAGGATGTGCCCAAAGAGGAATCAAAAACTTCTGGTTAGCCTTCGCCTGTGGGCCACGGGGCAGAGAGGGAGAGACAGAGAAGCATGAAACAGGATTACAGTCCCAATGCTATGATTAATGTTGGCATTGAAAGGGGAACAGGGCTCTCTGAGTTGCCTGCCTAATCACACGATGTAACCTGCTTGGCAAGTCTTCTCCACTTTAGGCTCTTCTGGCTGGCAGCCAGAAATATTATGTCCGGGACAGGTAACATTGTGTAGGTTTGACGTACCTCTTCTGTTGTCTTTGTAATGCTGCCAGCGTCCTGTGGTCATTTTCTGTTGATTGGGCTCTTGTTCCTCTGGGGAACTGACAGCTTGAATATTCATTCTTTCTTTCTGGTTGTTTTTTGGGGGGGCGAGGGAGGAAGAAGGAGGGAGAGCTTAAAAAACAAAATTAGATGGTTGAGATAACACAGGCTATACCAAAATCTCTAGGATTCACAGCAAAGAATTATGCTTCAGGTCAATTTTGATTTCTAGAAATCAACCTGTTGGTTAAATCCCAGTTCAAAAGTACTCCTTTAAAGACTTGCTCTGTGCCTTGACCGTTGCCATAAAAAAACAATGTTGAGAGTGTGGTAGGTCTGGGTTTAAGGACAGCTCACCACGTGCTTAGGCTTTAAGAAAAAAGCTGTTCCATGAACAGCCGACCTTATGAAGTCTAGTTTCCTGCAGGTTTGGTTTTCTGTCCTTTCACCTCCGTAACCCCCAGCTCCTCCACCTCTCTCGAGAAATCTCTTGCAGACAAGAAGGGAGGTAGCAAGCAGAGGTCTGTGGGCACTGCTTGATCAGCTGCCTGCCCATGGCATCTCTGCTGAGCTTTCTCACCTTCTCAGCCAGCTCCTTTGGGTCTTTCCCCACTGCACAAACCAAGTGGGAAATAAATTATCTCAAAGACTTAAATCCCTCTTCCAAATCTGGGTGAGAACGGCTGATGAATGAGTGCTATTGGGGAGGAGCGGTGTTGCTGAGGAAAGACAGACTGAGATGGAGGTCTGTTTCCCAAGGAAACTATGCTAAAAAAAATAATGCAATTGTGCAAACATACCCACAAAGTTTAGTAACTATTTGCAGTCGCTGTGTACAGCACAGTGTGGAGTGGAAAGTGCTGCTGCTCCTACTTGAGCTTGTGACTCTGTCGAGGACTCTCTGTGTCCCTTGGCGCGTCACTGAACGTCATGCCTCAGGTCCATCCCAGGTGAAAGGGAGAAAATGGGGCACATTCCCTGATGGATGTCGAGCTCTTTGGGTTAACTCTGGCCATGTGGAGGGGACTGCACAACGGGGCCTCAAACTTGGCTGAAGCCTTTGTGTTTCTGGAACACAAACAACAACTAACTTTTGGTTTATAATAATCTCAGTATGTATCTATTTACATAGCTGTTTAGTCCATAAATGTTTCTCATGAAGGCTCTTTCCAAAGCACGTAGAGTACATAAGGCTATTGCTGTGCATTTCTCCAGCTTCAGGGTTCCTTTCTGAAGCAAATTTAAGCACCCGAATCCAAGCTGACCAGCAGTCCTGACAATATTTGGAGCTCTAAAAATGAGCACTAGGATTTTTGATACTGTTCCCATTTCTAACTGGCAACCAAGGGAAAGCTCTTGGTGTGGAGAGAATTAACAAAACGCATGGTTAAGTGATGGTCGTGACTCGTGTTTTGCCAAGCAGAGACAGGTCAAATGATTTGGGTGGAAAACAAAACCCAGCTCCGATTGGCAACAGGCTCAGCACAGCGATCTCCACCTCCTCGTCTACTCTGTCACTCTGAGCATGTCCTTGGAGCACCTCATGGCGCAGCATGGGGTCGAGCCGGGTGGCCAGCCAGATCTTCAGGGAGAGGTGAGTGAATTGCCAGCCTGCTGCTCTTGGTGGGGCGGCAGGGGGATGATGGCCGAGGGGAGGGAAGAGAGCGCCTGGGGATGCTGAGGCCACGGGGTGCTGCTTGAAGCTACACTCCCCATGCCTCAGTTTCCCTTGCTATGAAAATAGCGGCTCCGACACCAGGCGGTGGGGATGTGCAGCTGGGGAGGAGGGTGCCTGGGCTGAGTGCCTGGTGGGGAGCAGGGTGCAGGGGAAGGAGGGTGCCTGAGCCGAGCTGGCCGTGCCAGCCTTGCAGCACAAGAGCTGCCCCGGCTGTGGGGACGGCGTCCCTCAGCATCCCCAGCCCGGAGGCCGTGCCCAGCGCCGCGGGCAGGGCAAGGCAGAGCCCAGCCCCGGTGCGGGCAGGGCAGAGCCCGGGCAAGGCAAGGCAGAGCCCAGCCCCGGTGCGGGCAGGGCAGAGCCCGGGCAGGGCAGAGCCCAGCCCCGGTGCGGGCAGGGCAGAGCCGGGGCAGGGCAGAGCCCGGGCAGGGCGCGGCGGGAGCGGAGCTGTCCGCGGCCGCTGGTGCTGAGCCGCGGTGGCAGCCGCCGCGCTCCCGCGGGCGCGGAAACTACGCCCGCCCCCCCCCCGCCGCCGCCCCGCGGAGCTGGCGCGGGAGCCCCGGCAAGTTTCTGGCGGCGGAGAGAAGAGGGCGCTGCGCCGGGGGGCTCCTCCGGGAAAGGTAAGGGGGGCCCGGCCGCGGGGGAGGCGCTGCCCCGAACATCCCCGGGAGGGACACGGTGCCCCCGAGCATCCCCGGCCCTGGGTGTGGGGGGACACGGTCCCCGTGGGCGTCCCCAGGTGCAGGAAGCCCAGCCCCGCTAGCTGTGCGCCGGGGGCTGAGAGAGACACGTTCCCCCGGGGGGGTGCTGGAGCACAGCACCGGGGCAGTGCGTGTCCCGGGGTGGGCATGGGGCACTGGCAGTGCCAGCCCTGGGTGCGACCTCTGCTCCCCGCCTGGGCAGCCTTGGGCACTGGTGCGTGTGTGTGCTCTCATCTCACTGAGAGCTTTAGGGTGCACGTGTGCATGGGGTTGCACCCCCTCTCAAAGGGGCTTGCAAGAGTCCTGGGTGGCTGACAGGGAGGCGGAAAGCAGACTTGTTTTGCCTGTAACTGATGGGGATAGGCAGCCCTGGCACAGGAAAACTGTGTAATCTACAAAGTGATTTCAGGTAGGGGGCTGAGGGCTGCCTTTCCTTACACTGCGATCTGTTCTTCAGATACTGAGCAATCACTGTGCTATGCTTTTTTGCTCTTCTATGACTTTTTAAGGCTTGCTGTATTTGCTAAACAGGCAGCAGTGTCTAAGCTTCCCCTGTGCTAGGAATTGCAGAAATCGATTCCTGCTATTTACTATTGAAAGAGACAGGAGGTCAGCTGAGTTTCCAGGCTCATCAGGTTTCCTTCTCCTCTCCAAGAAAGTCTCCGGCTTTGTGCACGTTGGCTGAAGAAGAGCAACTGTCCAAGTCTGGAGAGGGAAATGGCAAGACCAACAATCACACAAAATGAAACGTATGGTTTTTCAGGTAGTCAGAGTGCACGTGGTCAGGCCAGCCCAGCCATGGCAGCGTCCTCCCAGGTGCCAGGTATGGACACGGGATGTAGGTTTAGGTTTGATTCTTCCTGTGAACACAAGAACAGCGTTTGGGATGCAGAATACGAGGGTTTCCTGGTAATATACCTGTGGCAGCAGCTGCTTGGAAAACTTCATCTCATTTTGAAGTCTGATTAAATTGAGGGGAAAGGAGCTTTCACAGCCTGTCTCTTCTCAGAACAGAGTCTGAGCAATGGAGCTTAAATCAAATTCAACAGCAGCTTGGTATGCCCAAAGACTACGTGGCCAAGCAGTTTGATTTTGAAGGGCTGCATTGTGCCGGCTGGGTAGCCCCCGATGAGACATTCTCGTCTGAAGTCCCTCCCAGAGGAGTTACAGATTTAGTCTCGATTGAGCATAGTCATGTTTTTGAAATGTTTTTGAGTTGGAAGAAAACTCCAGCAGCTGTTTCTGTCAGAAATGAGTGTGAATGTGTTCAGTACCTGCACTGATGCTTCTGCAGCTCGTGACTCTCCACTAAACACGACAGCACAGGGAAAGGCTTGTGCAAGCTTCCCCCTCTGTCGCACGCGCACCTGAGGGAACATCTCAGAGAGAGGGAGGCCTTTGGGCAGGTTTTCAGCAGGCAAGCAGAACCAGAACAGGTTTGTGAATTGGCAGGGAAGCAGGTTACACACCGTCTTGTTTCAACAAGGGTAAAGACCATGTAAGCACCTCCTGGGGCTAGGTGTGAAGAGGTCCCAGCATCCCCCTCACAGAGGAGCTCAAATAAGTGTACCACCTTCTAATTTATCTCGGGGGAAGGCTTTACAAGCCCCCAGTGAAAGCAGCAGGGGAAAGTCTGAGATTTCTGCAATAGTTTGTGTACTGATCCTAGCTTCACTTGCCTGTGCGCTGCACATAGCTACAATAAGTTTACAGCATCTAGTTTATGATTTACTTTGAGACACAAAAATGATAGCTCTCCATATTTCTGTAAAACTGATTTATTGTCCGTGTGTCAATGACGTCAGCATATCTATCAGTGCAAGAGATGCATTTTTATCGTTTTCTGTATTACAGTGGGAGATGTGGGCTTTACAAATAGCTCAAGCACACTCATAAAAATAAGGCCTATCCCAAGTAATATATCAGAAATAGAAGTTCCTCTCCCCTGGATTATTGTTACTTTTTGCCAGCTTGATCTCACAGGACACCTGTAGCTCCCCTGACGTATTGCAGGATGGAGACCTGCCAGGGTTCTGAAGGAAACGAAGTTCCTGCAAGCTTTGCCAGTTCTCTTCTTCCTTTGCTGCGTGTGTGCATGCACGCTGAGGAGCAGGAACAATTCCTTCCAGACTGTTTATGCTGGGCCTTGCCCTGTCTCGTCACCAGTGCAGCTGTGTGACCAGTCCGTCCTTTTTCCCAGGCTCCACGTTCTTAATACACGTATGCTTTGCTGAAGCATCTCGGAGAGGTGGTGTGCATGTGCTGTGTTCAGCACATCTGCTTCCAAGGGCTCTTGAGGAAGAATGAAATATGGCCTAGGGGAGAACTATGCCTTATGAGAATTTCAGGAATGATTTGCTCAGCCCTAAATAAAGGTTGTTTCCAATTAGGTTAATGAAGGACGTCATTCTCATGGCCAGAATCACTCGGTCTGATACAGGGAGGTATAAATCAGCTATCCCCGTACCATGGACACTCTTTACCCTCCAAAAAGCACAGGAGAATAAGGGAGATTATTTTCGCTGTGCTCTGAAGCATTTAGAAGCATGCTCTGAAGCAGGGTGCTCTGTGGAGGAGATGAACCCGGCAGCCCCCTTTCACCACCAGCGCTATCTCCTCCTGCCCACCCATAGTACAAGGGGGGCTGCCAGTGTCCGGCACCTCGACATCCTCCTCTCCCGCTGGATTCACTCTCCTCTGCACCAACTTTGCTCCCAGGGTGAGTGACTCCCAGTTCCATTCCCGGGTGCCACTCTGCAGCCTGGGACATCACTCCAGCACTCTGACCCCTCGGCTAGGTCTCCCCCAGCTTGCACCGTTGCAGGGCTCTCATCACCAGAAACTGCAGCTCCCTTCCTTGCGGCCTGATGTGTGTAGGGATGGTCAGAGCAACAAGCAACACTGAAGGTACTTGTATGGACAAGTGGTGTAACTCAGTGCCCCGGACAGAGCTAGCCTGATGGTGTTTGCATTTGTCCCAAAGGCATAGGCTCGTATCTTAGTGCATGCATCCAAAATGTGCCTCTGGGAGCTCTGTCCATTTTTTATCTGTTTGTGGTTAAGGGGAAAGAAAGAGTCACTTTCTCAGGAAATTCTGAAGAGAAACTTAAAAGCTGATGAATATGTAGCAAAACCTCCTCCCTCCTTCCATTTCCACATCCACAGTGTCATACTGTGGGTCTAATAACTTGGTGGTTTTCTAATAAATTTAACCTTAGCATCAATTAAAATGCTTTGGCACACAAGGAAGGGAGAGGTGGGCTCCTAAAGACATTCATCATAGAAAGCACATTGAGATTGAATTTTCGTTAGCTGTGAAATTAAATACTCTGAAGCAGCTTCTTCACCCTGACAATTATGCATATGCATCAGAGTGATGTTCTCACCCTGCCCTGTCTGCTCCTGCATGTGCTGGTAGGGAGGAAAGCCCATTTCCTCACAAACCTTTTAGAGGGTGGCCTGAAAAAGGGAGTTGGGCTCCAACCTTTTCTTCTTCCTTGTGATGGAGAAATCTCATCTGATAACTTTTCTGCAGCATCCTGTCAGTACCGCCTGCTCCCTTCGGTTAAAGCCTTAGATCCCCTAGTTGTCTGTCTTGCAGCCAGCAAACTTTAGTCTTTCACTGAAGCCCAGATTTGCCATTGCTGCTTTTTCTTAAGATAAAATGACTCACAAGGTTTTAAACAAAACCTGAATACAAGCCCCATTTATTTTGCTATTCTTTATGAGTCACTGCATAGTACGGCGAGGATTTGAAGCTAGGGGCAAGATTTGCACAGAGCAGGTGAAGAAAGGTTGGGAAATGTTTCCTTTTTTCCTGCTAGGGATTTCCAGCACTTGTGTCCAACAAGTCGGGATTGTCAGTGAAAATCTTAAGGGAGAACCTAAGTCTCCACTGGACAGTCAATAAAGGGAGAGATTCGGCTTGAATCCTGGGCGTGAAAGCACTTGGAGTGCTTGCAAGGGGCTCACATCGCAGGGTCAGTACCAGGTATCCAGGAACATCCTTTTATTGAAATGATTGATCTCGTAAAGGGAGAAAACATCTCCCACCCCCAGAGCTGCTGTGCTCAACTCCCAAATGATTTTTGTAGTCTCTCTGCAATCAAGCAGTGTGTACTCGATGCCTAAAGCCTGGCTTGCACTGAGGTGTAACCTTGCAGGAGAGCAGCAGTTGGGCTGTTTCTGCAGGTTGCCCTTGCAGAGGGAGCACACCGAAGTCACAGGGCCTGGGGCTACCCAGCTCCCAGAACAGGTAACAACAGTTTTGTTATTGCTTTAATATCTGCTGAAAGATGGGCCCAGCACAGACCGGGGCGAGGAGGGACAGCTTAAAGCTGCCTGGCGTCACTTCTGTGCTGGTGCCTCTGTCTGGGATTCAAGGGCTCCACTCAGGATTCCTGTCGGTTCAATTTCCCAAGCTCCCAGGGAGCAAACGGGAAAGGCAACCCCAGCTGGCCACCGGCACGTCCCAGTGCCTCGGCCGGGCAGGCAAGGAGGAGCTTCCCGGAGCTGCAGGTGCCATCAGTCATGCTGAGGACACAGAGAGGGGACAGTCACCTTCAACATCAACCTGTAAATGAAAGCCTGCAAGCAGGTGACGAGCTGAGCAAGCTGAGTTACTCTGGGATGCTTTTAGTGTGGTGCAAGTGCAGAAAGATCAGGCAGTGAATTGCTTCCCTGGGTATCCAGTGCAGGCTGAGGACTGGCGTGCAGCATCCCAAGTTAATATTAGCTGGGATAATTTTCTGCCTAAACCCTTTTCCCTCTAAGCAGAGCTCAGGGTGGATCTTGGCCCTTTGCTGCTCAGACTCCAACCTTGCGTGCCCTGGTAATTATGTTGTGTAGGCATTTACGGGGATGGCCAGGGAGTTTGCAGTCTGCCCAGAGCAGCTAGAAGGCCTAAGCGAGCAGATGGAGGTTACAGTGACTTCTTGTAACCTTCTCATGAGCAGCATCTGCTGCTGTGGGGCCATGCTGACAGGGCTTGGTTCTCCGCATTGTGACCAGGCAAGATGAACAGGGAGAGGGTAGGAAGGGTGTAAAGCAAGTACCTTGTGAATTATGTTTGCTAAGAAAAGCAAATTGATGCAGCTGAAATATATCATGCAAATGAAGACATTCAAATGTGTTAGAGCGGTCCAAGGCTACCCCAGTGCCAAAGCAGAACTGAGAGAGGAACGTCCACCAGCCAGGAAAGCATAAAGAAAAGCAGATCAGGGGAGCGTGCACCTGCAAAGTGTGTGCTGGGCTGGCAAGAAGTCCTCCAAGTCAAGTTGCTGCTCTGACACCAACACTATATTATTTAAAGTAGGAAGCCTCTAAGATGCAAATGTTAATATTTTCCTTACATATTTTAGCAGGCAATTATTAAAAGGTGATGAATTTTTAAGGCTGAACATCAAAACTGCGTGTGCATAAATACAAGTAATGATGTATGAGAAGTTGCCTTACTGTGTTTGTACGTACTGGTAACAAGATAGGGGACATTGGATGTGTTCAAGTAGCAAACTGGCTGTGTGGCTGTCAGCCCGCCTGGGCAATCACACTGCTTGGTGCTTTTTCCCATAGGTGCTTGCATATCAAACCCCAAGGGCTAGCAGCCTCTTCCAAGCCGGCAGATAATAGCTGGAGTTTAGTTTCTTGGTAAAGCACACGCTGATGTTAAATGAATGCTTTGTTTTGCACAACAAAAGATTGGAAAAATCCCAGGTGTGGTGGTTATCTCTCCGAAGTGAAAGATTGTGGCAGGAAACTTTTTTGTACTAGGAAACCCAAACAGAAGTGGTTAGACCTCCTGGCTGTGTGTGTTTGCCTTCACGATGTCCATACAGTGCCACAGACCAGACTTTCCAGACCCAGGCAGGAGGATGGGGCATTTCAAACCAGTGCAGTATCTCTTTCTCATTACCAAAAGCCAGTAAGTGAGTTGGGGAAGGAGGCAAGTGTGCTGCACAGCTTCCTGAGAGCCTCTGTCAGTTTAGCAGGGTGATGTAAATGGAGCTTAATTTAAAATCACATTTGCCTCAAGCTGTCAAACCAGTAACCTGGACAAAAAATGTCTCAAGGATGTGGGAGTCTGCCAGCAGCGCAAGGGCTTTGGCCATGTTTACTAGAGCGAGCCAAAACCTGGCTTGCTGTTGCTCCTTCTGCCTTCAGTGGATGACACCTCTTTCTGCGTAGCACACACTTGCCGGGACTGTTTTGCACAGACCAGTTCTCTTGCTTTCCACCTTCTCTGTTCATAAGGGGAGCAGGAACCATCCAGAGAGGCCAGAAGTTCAACAGAGTGAATTGAGAACCGTGGATGACCATTGCAGCTCCCATTAACTAAATTAACCAGCATCCTGCCTGGCCTGCAGAGGCAACACCATCATACTCATGGTATGTAGGCACCGACCATAAAAATATTTGATTGCTTAACATCAGATGCTTGAGATAGGCTCACTGAAAAGTAGCAAGTGGGACTATGTGAGCTGTAAACATCCCATAGGTTGTGAGCCCACCTAACCCAAGAAAGCCATGAAGTAGGCCACAGGAACCATGGTCCACCAGTATTTGGCTGTATGGGCCAGTAACACCGAGAATGAAGAACTATTGGCAGGATCTCTTGGCAGTTTAACACCAATTAGTGTCTTAAAATAAATTTACACTGAAAGCTAATTTACTCCTTATTTCGAGTAACTGGCTCCATCTGTCTGAATGCAGCCGTGGATGTGAGGCGGGCATTTTCACCCGGGTACAGGTAACAAGGGTAGTTGCTCTGTTTGTGAAGTCCATGTCAGCAAAACTCATGGAAAGAAAGGCTCCGTCTCCCAGGGCTCTTGGCCCGTTCGATAGCTCCCAAGCCGCCTCACAGCAGTTAGAGGTCAGGTAGGGATCTGTGCTGGGGATATTATTTTTATTCACCTCCTCCCCATAAGGCCAAATCTCTTCCCTGTTCCAGCTCGCAGCATGGCCCCGTGAAGCCTAGGCTATGGGGCAGGAATAAGCAGCCTGTTGGCACTTGTGAGGGTTAAACCATGCCCAGGCTGGCCCCAGCTGCCTTCCCCTCCCCGGCAGGGCACTGTTTTCAGTTCTCCCGCAGCATGCAGGTAGGGACCTTGGGGAAGGAGGCAGGAATACTGCATGCATTAAACATCCCACCAAGCAAGCTAACAGCTATCGAAACATAAAATTAAACCATTATTTTCTCTCACCCCCTCTCTTTTTTTTTTTTCTTCACCTGAACAAAATATTTTTCCATTTATTTGTTATCAGTGAAGGGAGTGAATATCCTGAAACGCGTCTGCTGTTCTGCTCTACTACCCCCTATTAACGTTCTAAGCACTTGGGAACCTTTGGCTCGGCTGCACGAAGTAACAGGGAAACTAATTAGGCCAATAAAACTCAATGATTGAGTCAGGCACCCCAAGAAAGGGAATGACTTTTTACTACTTTTTTTTTTTTTTTTATTAATACATGTGTTCACCCTCAAGTTCTTCACCGCCTGCACTGCTGGCAGCACGGATCAGATCTAGTTACAGCTGAGAAGGAAGGTCCCAGGCAGGCGCAGTGATGATCGGGGTGACAATTCCTTTCTGTTCCCAGCTGTGGGGTGTCCTGGGCAGGGGTTTGATGGACAGCTTGTTGCAAGTCCCCTTGTCTGCACAGGCCCTTCTTGGCACATGCAGTGCACATCTCACAGTGGAGGCAATAAAAGTGCCACCAGGATGGCACATGAACAGGTCTTGGCTGCATCGCAAGGGCAGTTTGGGCCAAGTCTGTCTGCTGGTGTGGACACAGGGACAGGCAGAGGCACGTGAAGGACGGGGCAAGCCTGGAGGAGGTGGGGGACTTTGCAGAACACGAAGCCTCCAGCTCCAAGCAGCCGGTGCCCGTGTCCAAACACGCAGCGCCTGCTGCAGTCAGCACATGGCTGAGACTTGCAAAGAAAATTTAGATCCAAAGACTAATGCTAATCAGTAAAATCTGTAATTGAAGAAATGGTAATCAAGTGAGATTACCAGCCTGATCCTATTATCGGCCCCCTGCCCAGCCGGTTAGGTCAGTGCTGCACACAGCGTTAATGAAGCCACCTCCCGCAGTGGCGGGGCCGGGGGGGTTGTACGCTGCCGGCTTGGTTGTAGCACCGGGCCAGGAGCGTGTCGCAGAGCTGTCCTCCCTGGGAACCGAGGAAGCCGAGCAGTCCTTCATTAGCCAAAATTCACTCTCACTTGTATTTGTATCTTGCTTTGCAGATGGGAAATGCGTCCAACGCCTCAGTGTTCATCTCCACCTTATCGGAGAGAGAAGACCTGATTTTTGGCACGCTCTATTTAGTCTTTGGTAAGGAACGACAGGCTGTTATACCTGCGTCTGCTGCGGGCAGCCCAGGTGCCTGCTTGCCTGCCAGAGACATTCAGGCCTTTTGCAGTCACTGATACTTCCAGAAGTGTTCAGTCATTACCAGAATAATCAAACTGGCCCTTCCCATGTTATCCCTCCCACGTTACTCAAAAGGATGATCTGGCCAAAGCTTGGTGACTGCACTCCCCTCTCAGGGGAGCTGCAAGTACCAGTTATGTTTTTAAATATTTGGAAAGTTGAAGAACAACCTTTGAGGAACGTGCTGTAACTCCTACTGCAGCCACCCGATGTGAGACGGATAGGGACTCTGTCAGCATTGCCAGCTTCATGACTATTGAAGGGGATTTGGACCTCCAGCTGGCCCTTGCTTTCCGCAGAAGATGCCGGTGAATGTCCTGCGATTTGGAGTCAGTGGCACTGAAAAGCCAGCAGGCACAACTTGAGGGGCTGGGACGTGCTCTGAGGTGGCCTAGACCTGGTTGGTGTGGGCCAGAAGTGAATGATGGGCAGAGAAAAGCCTTCGAATTTTCTGAGCCCTGAGCACGTTGTCTCCCAAACGCTAGAAGCTTTTCATGCCTGCGAGCATGGGGAACCCAAGGGATGCTTATGCCACTGGGACTGCCAGCAGTCCTATAGGCACCTACAGCTCCTAGGAGTTAGTAAAGCTAATCAAATGTACTTAGTACAGATGTGAGACTAGCTCTGTGGGAAAAACGCCTCGTGAGGCTGGGAACAAGGACAAACATCTCAGCACTCTACCCTCCAGCAACTCCAAAGCCTCCAAGCCCTGGATTTGGCCAGGTCTTGCGTGGGAATCCTGTTCCTGAGAGGAACTTTAGTGTTGGCCGTTCAGCGGCTTTGGAAGCTGGTTCTTACCATAATATTTAATTTACAGCCTAATCCATTAGGGAGAAACTCTCATCCTACCCAACCTGCCCCATGAGCAGCAAAGATTCCCCTTCTGAGGACACTGAAACCTCTTTTCAATGAAAGCACAATTTTGTAATTAAAAAAAGAGAGGAAGCCCTTGTTATACAATTTTAATCACTACTGTTGTTTTAAATACACTAATAGCAAACAAAGAGCCATCTTTTGTTTAGTCTGGATTTTCCTTGATCTCCATAATGCCTTTCTTCTTGTTTATTTTGTTACCATGATATTGGACAACACAGACTCACAGGAGTGACATTGCCAGGAAGAAATTAAAAAGGCGAAGGGGCCCAGCTCCTTGGCCTCACATCAGAAGAGCAATCGCACAAAGCTCCCGTTATTTATCTAGCTGGAAGGAAGCACCTCCCTTGCTCCTTCCAGCTGGAAGAAGTGAGTCTGGCCAGATTCTGCACCCGGAGCCCACTGCAGTCTCATCCCACCACTGCCCTCCTACCAAATGCCTCTGTAGGATCTCAGGAAGGGGAAGGGATCAAATTCAATGTAAAGCAGCTCCAGATGTGCTCACAGAGCTCTGCAGGTCCTGCTCAACCCACTCCGGAGAGGGAAGCCTGGAGCCCTTTTCACCCTCTGTAGACATCTTGGTGTTTGCTTCCAAACATCTCAAGATGATCTTGGCTCCTTTCCCAGCTCTGTTACATACAGCACTGTTCCTCTGCCTTCTCTGCAGGCATCGTGTCCCTCTCTGGGAACTCGCTGCTTCTGCTGGTGGCCTATCGGAAGAGGTCCATGCTGAAGCCTGCCGAGTTCTTCATTGTCAACCTGGCCATCAGTGACCTGAGCATGACGGTGACGCTCTTCCCCTTGGCCACCTCATCCTTCTTTGCACACAGGTACCTTGTGGAAGCGGCTCTGCGCTGGCCAATGGCCCTGGGTGCAGTTTGCAAACCTTGTCTTGAAATGGGGAGATCCCTGACAGGGGTCTGGAGGGACCCAAGGAGTCAGTCTGGTGGCACTGGGCCGCTGTGTAACCTCACAGACATCCACCCCACAGCAGGGGTGGCTTGCTGTTCCCTGTCCCTCCGGTTTATCAAACAGACTTGCTGTAAAAGGGGTTTGGTGGTGGGTTTCCGAGCTGGCACCCACATGTCACAGGCATTGCAGTGGTGTGCGCCGGCGTGGATCAGGGCAGCTCCCGCGGCTCCATCTGTGCCTGTCACTGGGATGCTCAGGGAACAAATTAGGGGCAAGATCATGCCCATGTTTCCTTGGGCAATCAGGTGCTGGTATCCGTGCAGCCCATTGCAGCCGCTCCATGCATGGACAGCTTTGTTTCTGGTGTGGGACCAGCAGCTGAGGCCTCACCGCCAGGAGAGCGGCTGGAAAATACCCAGCCTTCCTCCAGAGCAGGGACCACGGAGACAATTCCCGTCCAGCCGAGTGGCAGGGGCTGTCAGCCAGCCGCCCCGGGCAGAGGGGAAGGGCTGGGTTTACCCGCAGGCTTTCCCTTGCAGGTGGCTGTTCAACCAGGCGGTGTGCACCCTCTATGCCTTCTGCGGCGTCTTGTTTGGGCTGTGCAGCCTCACCAGCCTGACGGTGCTCAGCACTGTTTGCTGCCTGAAGGTCTGTTACCCAGCATATGGTAGGTGCTGGGATGCATTATCTGATCTATACTTACACCCCTCTCTGTTAACATAACCCTTTTACTTCCTTCTCTTATGGGCCAGATCCACCTCTTCTGGGAAAGCTTTGCCCCAGGGCTACCTATTCCCAGTGAACACACCGGCGCAGCAGACGCTGAAGGCTTTCATCACTTGTGTATTCACTCCCCTCCACCTGCATGGGGCTATGGAGCCCTGGCACCCTGTGCCCATGACCTGTGCATGCATCTCAGCCGTCCCTGCCTCCAGAGCCTGCTTCACTCTAGGGCTCAGGAGCATCATCCAGAAAAGTATCAAAGCGTTGTCCTCCCTCTGCAGGAAAGTCCCAGCTGCTGTATCGCAGCAGGTCACAGGGTTTCAAACATCCATACACAGACTTGAGCTTAGGCCAGAGCAGACTCTGCATCTGGGAAGCCACAAGCTCTGACAGTGCAAGGAAGAGCCGCTTTCCCTTGTCCCTGGTGGGAGAGCTATAGGCCAAATGTATTTAATAATTCACTGAAATAATTAATACAGGAGGGCTGGGTTTGCAGTGTTGTAGCTCACTTCTGTAGCCCTGTTTTCACCCGGACTTCCTCTGCAGTGCTAATGTGAACGTTTGCAGCTCTAAGCTTGGGCACCAGCTCTTTGTAGAGCGCATGCGCTGCAGAGAGCACCTGAGGAAGCGAGGGGACCCAGGGATGTCCCCTACACATTTGCAGCTCCTCCTGTTTGGAGTTGCTTCTTAATTTCCTCAGCTCAGCTGCTAATCCTCCATCTAGCATGTATCTTCAGAAAAGACTTTGGATTCAAGTCCAAAAAAAGAAATAAAATGGGAAATCAAAGATATTAGTTTGATTCGCAGACCAGCACCCCAGGATGCATCCTCATCCCCTCTCCCGTGGCTTGCTGCCCATCTGCCCCGAGCCTGTGGCTGTTGCCAACCGCCAACGTGCTTTGTCCCCAGCAGCTGACGGTGCCTCAAGGACAATGCTGGAGCAGAGTCACCTTGGTTATGTGCCAGCACAACAGCTCAGGAGATCACTAAAAAGGTGGAAGGAAAGATAAAGATAGAAGTTGGCTGTTAAAAGGCAGCCCAGGTACCAATGGCTTTTCCCTGTGCAGGTTCTGCTCTCTAGATGAGCCAGTGCTTGGCACGTTGAGCTTTTCTCCCCATTACACCCCGGCCCATTTTCCGTGAGGAAGTGGCTAATCTCAATGTGCTTTTAATTGCTTAGTTTCAAAGAAAAATGTTACTCCTATGTATGGCTGAAGATTTAGCACTTTATACTGAGCTCTTAGAAGATCAGGGACTTTTAGATTTGGTGGGGGATGGGACAAAAAGAAAAAAACCCACCTCCCTCAGTGCTTCAGTCTGCCAGAGAGGAAAAGGTCCTTCAAATGACAGCGTCCAGAATGGCTTTGAGCAGTCCTGGAGCCAGCTCTCCCTGCCCTGTGTTCAGGCTGCTGCAGCCACGCAGCCTGCCTCCCTCCCCCCCCCAGCTGCCCGTGGGGCCGTGGGTGCAGCCGTATCCCTGTGGGGCCACGGGTGCAGCATCCCCCCGCCATGCCACAGCAGCCACACGACCTCCCAGCAATTCCTCCCAAAGCCGAGAGAGTGCACTGCTGATCCTGCCACTTGCTGCCCAGATTGGGGCAAACCCTTACGTTTCTCTTGGCTCCTTGCTCTGGCCGCCCGCCCAAGGGGACAGGAGGATGCCCGTGTGTCCCGGGGCCCGGGGGTGAGCGCTGGTGCGGCTCTGCCCGCTCCATGGCTGCAGTGCTGCCATGCTGTGCACAGCAGCTCCTGCTCTGCCCAGGCGGCCCCGGCCGTCTCCCAGGGCGGCTGGCCTCATCCCCAGCGCTGGAGGTGTGGGCAGCTCGGGGTCACAGCCCCTCTTTCCGCTCCCCCTTGCCCGTGGGAAACCATCCTCACCCTGATCCCTCTGCTGCAGGCAACAAGTTCTCGCCCTGCCATGCCGGAGTGCTCCTGCTGTGCGTCTGGGCATACGCCCTGATGTTTGCCACGGCCCCCTTGGCTGAGTGGGGCAGCTACGGCCCCGAGCCCTACGGGACAGCCTGCTGCATCACGTGGAAAGCCTCAAGCAGGGAGGCCACGCTCTACATCCTCGCCCTCTTCATCTTCTGCTACCTTCTCCCCTGCCTCCTCATCCTCGTCTCCTACTCGCTGATCCTCTGGACGGTGCGGGTGTCCTGGAGAGCCGTCAGGCAGCACACGTCCCCCCAGCGCAGAGCCCGCAGCGTGCACAGCCTGGTCGTGAAGGTAGGGGAGGGCTCGGGGCAGTGCGGGGTCTCAGGGTGCCCCCTGCCCCAGCCCACCGCCCCATGGGCAAACGTGGCAGAACCCCTTCTGCCAGCCAGCGGTGTCTGCTGCTCCTGATGAATTCTCCAGGTGTTTGTATCAGTGTGGGTAATAACACATTTCTCCTCGTTTAAAGCCATCAGGTGGAGGAGTTTTCATTTTAAATTACACTGGAAAAGATCATAAAAGGAGCATGCATGAGTCATTGTTCCCCAGACTACAAGCTAATACTCTAATTTACCAAGGATATGTAAAAAAGAAAAGTGGATACCCTTTAAAAAAAAAAAAAAAGAAAGAAAACAGCTTGCAAGCCTGGCCTTGAAGGAAGCGTTCGTGTCTGCTTAGAGGAACGGGGGTCTGAGCATGGCCTGTTTCCAGAGCCTCTCGGTCAGTCTGCACCCCGGCACACAGATTGCCGGAGGGATTTTGAGCGCTGCCAAAAGGCTGTTGGAGTCCGATGCTGGCCTGGTCCCAGCCGGGTCATTGTGTGCTTCGTGCCTGTCTGCCGCGGCGGGCTGAGGCAGTTCCCGAGTTTCCCAGGTGAGACGGGTGTGAGTCACCCGAAGCGAGTGCAGGTTTATACACCCGTGCTGGGACGTGCTGAGTTGCTGCCCTGATGTCTGACACCCCAGTGCTGCAGTGGGGTGGGTCCAGAAGGCTGAGCACCTTTCCCTGGGGATGTGACCGACTGCTCGGGGTCCCGTTGCACACGGCTGAGTTTTGTGGGGGCGGGTCAGCATCCCACATGTGCCGCAGGAGGCTCATGGCACCGCCATCTCCATCTCCTTCTCTTCCAGCTGAGCATTGCCGTGTGCCTGGGGTTTCTGGCTGCCTGGACCCCTTACGCCGTCATTGCCCTGTGCGCAGTCTTTGGTGACGCCAGCCAGGTGCCGGCACTGGCCTTTGTGCTGTCAGCCGTCTTTGCCAAGTCCTCGACGCTCTACAACCCCCTGGTGTACCTGCTCTTCAAACCCAACTTCCAGAAGTTCCTCTCCAAGGACGTGGTGCTCCTCCAGGCCATCCGCACCCTCCTCTGCTGCAGCTGCCCGAGCGCCGCGCTCCAGCCCTTCCCATCCTCGGGCATCGGTGACCACCCTGGGGCTTGCAGAAACTGCAATGACACTTTTGAGTGTTTCAGTAACTACCCCAAGTGCTACAAACTCCCCCAGGCACCTGGCAGCTCGCCCCGATGCGCTCCCCTGGCTATCCTGGCCGATGGAGCTGCTTGCCAGCCGGGGCTGAAGAGGACGGTGCAGGTGATGGTGCTTGTCACACGAAAAAGGTCGGGCCTGGGCGCTGCGAATGTGGTGGGGGAAGCCCTGCCATCGGATATCATGAAAGACCTTCTCTGAGCCCAGCCGTGCCCGGCTGTGTCCTACCAGCGCACTGGAAGACAAACCCAAACGCAACATTTCTCTCATCTACGTATCCGATGGGTCCCCAGCATGTTCTGCAGATGAAGTGACATGAAAATTTAAGACCAACCTTGCCTCCCCCTCTGGTTTGGCTCTTGCAACTCTGAGCCTAGTCTTTGTACTTGCAAAAAAAAAAAAAAAAAATAGACCCCAGTGCCTGAAATCTGCCCTGGGCGCAAGTCCAGGGCGCAGTTTCTCCTGCGGCTTGCTCTCGGGGCCCTTGGCCTTTTTTTTCCACCCTGGTGCTCTGATGACCAAGTAGGAACTTGGTTGTCTTAAGAAACTGTGCCTGGCAGGGAGGGCCAGGGGCCAGGAGGCCCCGAGAAGCATCCTGGCTCCCGCGCCACCTCCTGCAGCCCCCACTGACCATGTCCTTTCCCGTCGGGGAGCGGGACCACGCCGCTCAGCTACCTCACTTGGGATTATGAAGCATCTTTATATACCTCTCAAGAGACTACTCTCTGTGCAGGCTGGGTTACCCCACTCCCTCGATTTGAACGCAAACCCACCACCGTCCTATAGATCGAAATGGGAGCTTGTCTTTAGAGTAAGGATTTGGGGTTAAAATAATCCCGGTGTGAGTAATAGCAGTCCCAGGTCATGCTCTCCAGGCAGGGAATGGCGAATCTGTGGCTGAGCACCATCCTGGAGACAGGGCTGTGGCCGTAGGGTGTCTCCCGGCGGCTGGGATGATGGGGCAGCTCATGGCATCTGCGCTGCTGCGCAGGGGAGCAGCTGCCTGGGCGACAGCATCCCACAGGCTTGTCGTCGGCATTTGGAGATCAGTGCGGGCAGCTCACCCACGGGAAGAGTCTGGGACGAAAAGGACCGAGAAGCTGTGAAAGGGCCCGATGCAAAGCCACAATAGAAAAGTCCCCAGGTTATCCGCTGTGGCAGACGCAGGGCAGGCTGGCAGCTGTCTCTCTCCAGTAGCATGCTGGCAGCCCCGCGCTGCAGCTCACCTGGGGCTGAGCTCGGAGGCTCCCCATCCCACCCCCCGGCACCGAGCTGCTCGTGTGCCCAGCCTTGGGCACGGCGGGAGCTGGTTTTGCTTTGCAGGGTGTGAGTAACACGGCCAGGGTGCTGAGAGAGGTTGGTTATGCCCCAAAAAATTCAAAGATGCATTCAAGGTGATGAGAAAAGTCAGTAGCAGAAGTGGGAAACGTGCTGCCCTCAGGCACCCAGCCAGCCAGCTACTCGTGGGAGCGCTTTACGTTGTCACTGGTTAACGAACAAAACCGCGCCACAACCCATCGCCAGAGCTGCGGCATTAAATCATGGACGTGCTAAATGGGAACCGTGAACTGTTTTCTGTACTGAGCGCTGGGAAGCAGCCGCTGCCCCCGATGCTGTCGCTGGCTGTGCTCTGCCCGCCAGCCCTGCCTGCCAGCTCTGCGGGCCAGCCGCCCTGCCTGTAAGCTGACCCCGAGCTCTCCTTCTTCCCTCTGCTCCCCAGATACAGATATTGCTATTTTTAGCAGTCCCTCCCAGAACCGGGATGTATCACTGCCTTTTCTTAGCAGCAGCCTCTCTTCCGAGGGCACGGAGTGCTTCACGAAAGACCCGCTAGCTGCAGGGGTGCGCAGAAATACAGGGGAGCGGGTGTGCTCCCCGGGGGAGCAGACGGCAAGTGCCCACCACCGGTCATTTAAGCAACCCAGGCATTAAAAACAGGAGCTGGGCTTTTTGGCCTCGATGTTATGGCCCAGTTCCACTGTAGGTGGCAAAAGGGGCCAGTGCGAGCTCTGCGGCGGGGAAAGCGGTTGCTGCGTGCGTGCAGAGGCACCCAGCGAAGGGTGCTGGGGCGTGGGCGGTCCTGCCCCTGCTTTCTGTGTGTGCCATCATTACCGGCTGCTGCTGCACAGCTCTGATTAGCGCACGACAGCATGGCAGTCGTGGCACTTGCTTTCGTCCCTTGGTCATTTCCACTTAGCCACTTTAATTAGCAGTTTCCCCGTGACAGGAGAGGGTCACCGATACCTCTGGGGTGCACTTGCATCCTCCCGGGATGGTTTTGCCCACGTGTGATACCTGCAGTGCAGACGGTTGGGGCAGGGCAGGGTTTATGCACAAGAGCCAAGTAATAACTGAAAAGCCACACAGGGAGCGACACTCCTGCCTTCGCTTCCTACTCCTGCTATGCAAAAAACCCCCACCCAACCCAAAGATGTGCAATATTTGCAAAACGCTGCAAACAAACAAAGAAAAATCAGGGCAGCCAGTGAAGAAAGAGGACAAAGTTTCCAGCGTGGGTGCAGGTTTCTAGGAGGGCCAGTCACCGCCCGGCCCAGGGCACAGTTGCTTGGCCCCTTCCCACCCCACAGCTCGGGGCACTGCTCCCCGTGCCCCGTCCCAGGCACTCCGGCACACGAGGGAATCACAAGCACTTGGTGTCTCTGCTGACTAGTCATCGTGTTCCAGAAATTGTACATTTTTCAAGTAAATTCACTCATGCAAAACTGGCATTCGACTTGGTTCAGTTATGTGTTAGCGGCCGTGTTCCGGGATAAATGAAAATATCGCTGCTGTGCCTGCCGCTGCGCGTGGCCGGGGCAGGAGAGCGTGGGCAGGTTTTGGTCCTGTGGGTGAGCGATTGCAGAGGCAGGGCACGGCCCGTTGGCCGGGGCACAGGGACTTGGGGCAAGCAAAGCTCTCCCTCCTCAGCAGCCGAGCCTTCCTCCCGCCGGGGTGAAGCAGTGATGGTGCAGCCGGCGGGGATGTGGCCCTGCTGCACCGCTCCGTGCTGGGGCACCCGTGCCCGTGGGCTGGGCTGCACCACTTGAGCTGCCACCTCGGCCAAGCCCCAGCTGTACCCGCTGCCCATCGCTGCCCCGGGAGGAGAGGAGCCTCCGGAAAGGTGCAAGGGGCTGATTTCCCACCAGAGGACATGAACACGAAGGGCTGCTGCCATCTCCTGGGGGCTCTCGGGGCATGGCCACCCTGGGACAGGTTGGGGGGCCGAGGACGTGACCCTGGCCGGGCCGGCGCTTTGGCCTGTGATGGGCTTGGGGACACGGCATGGTCCAGCCACTGGTGCAGGTGGGTCCCTGCTTTGCTTACCAACCGCCCAGCCTGCTGCTTTGTCCCCCGCTAGCTAAAAAATACTGTGGTCCAGAAATCATCTGAAGGAGGTAGGAAAAAAAAATCTGCAAATCCCCCAGGTCCTTCATTACCCCAGGAAAACCCCAGATCAGCATCTGCATCTTTAGTTTGGCGTGAGAATGCGTTATATCGAGAACACCTAATACTGACTGTACTTTAATCTACATTCAGATGAGACACTCCTGCTGCTGGGGAGCCCAGGCAGCGGCACTGCAGCCACTTAGCAAAATCCAGATCAATTTAATTAACTCTGCACTGTGGCCAGGCCAAACAGCAGGTCCAGGGTCCCTCCCTGGCAGGACCCAGGGCTGCCATGACCCAGGTACTCCTACCTGCCAGGCTGGACCCAGCCCCCGGGGAATGGCAGGGCTGGTGCTGCTTTAATCAGTGTCCCCAGCTGGGAATAGTGCCATCAGCTGCCACCAATTACCTGAGGATAAGAGCCCCCACACACACACACACCCCCCCACACACAAGGGCAGCTGCTGTGGTGACTGCTGGTGGGGTGAGCCCGGGGCTTTGAGGAGGATGGTGGCTTTGCCCCTTGGGGCCGAGGTAAGGTCTGCGCCAGCCGCTGCGGTCGGGCAGGGTTTGGGAGGTGGTTGCCGTTTGTGAGAACCGATTTTTTTAGCTTTTGGTGCTGCTGCAGCCTGGTCCCTGGTTCTGGGCCAGGTGGGAAGGGGGTTTGGGGGCTGCTCAGTGGGAGCCTGGCCCTGGTGTAGGGGACAAGCCAGGGCTGCCTTGGTTTGGGTTTGGTGCCTAGGCAGACAGACGTGCTATGGTTGCTGGGTTTCCCACCCAGTGCTGGCCAAGTGAGAGCACTTGTGCCTTTTCTCGTTTCAAATAGCCGTTATATTCCAAGTTCAATCAACCTCTTGAGGTTGAAGATGCTGAGGCAAGTGCAGACACGTATGCTTCATTGATCTATACATAAGCAATATATAGTTAACGAAAGCCCAGCGTGAGCCAGAAAACCTGCAGTGAGAAATCTTTCTCAAGGAGAGAGATTCCTTCCCAAAGGCAAGCTGGCAGAGGCCAGTTACAACCATATGGCAGTTTCAAAGGTAGTTGGCCCATTGTGGGATTATTTTCTGCCCAAATCTCCCATGATTTCACATCCCTCAGTGTCATAAAATCACTTTGGTACTAACCTGATTGTATAGGGCAATAACTCCTGGGATTTCTGTGTTCCCTCACCGACAGTACCGTAGGGCTCTGGGATATGCAGTTTGCTCAGTGTGACTGTTAATAACCTGTAAAGCAGCAGCACTTATCACAGAATCATAGAATAGTTTGGGTTGGAAGGGACCTCTAAAGGTCATCTAGTTCAACCCCCTGCCATGGGCAGGGACATCTTCAACTAGATCAGGTTGCTCAGAGCCCCGTCCAACCTGACCTGGAATGTTTCCAGGGATGGGGCACCCACCACCTCTCTGGGCAACCTGTGCCAGTGTTTCACCACCTCCAGCGAAAAAATTTCTTCCTTATATCTAGTCTAAATCTACCCCCCTTTGGTTTAAAGCCATTCCCCCTTGTCCTGTCCCAACAGGCCCTGCTAAAAAGTTTGTCCCCATCTTTTTTATAAGCCCCCTTTAAGTACTGACAGGCTGCAATAAGGTCTCCCCGAAGCCTTCTCCTCTCCAGGCTGAACAACCCCAACTCTCTCAGCCTTTCTTCATAGGAGAGCTGTTCCATCCCCTGATCATTTTCGTGACCGTCCTCTGGACCTGCTCCAACAGGTCTGTGTCTTTCTTATGCTGAGGGCCCCAGAGCTGGACGCAGGACTCCAGGTGGGGTCTCACCAGAGCAGAGTAGAGGGGCAGAATCCCCTCCCTCGACCTGCTGGCCACGCTGCTTTGGATGCAGCCCAGGACACGATCGGCCTTCTGGGCTGTGAGCGCACATTGCTGGGTCATGTCCAGCTTTTCATCCACCAGTGCCCCCAAGTCCTTCTTCCAGGACACCTTCTCCTTTGCTGCCCTACCTTGAAAGGTAAGCAGGCAAGCGATGCACTCCTGCCCTTCTCGGGAGAGCCACAGCCTGGCAGGGGTTTAGGTTTGAAAGAGAATTTAAGGGTGAACTAAAGCAGCCGGTGTGTGTCCGCACAGACTTCCCACTTGTCCTGGGGACACGGGCACGCTCCTCAAATCAGTGTTGTGTCCCACCAACCTCGGCTGCGCATGGGGCTGGACCCTGGAGCAATGCAGCATCCAGCAGCTGGCTGTGCGATAGCACCGGCAAAACGGGTGGGGTGTGATTTGAGCCTCTGTCTTAATTCATCAAATGGCTTCGCCCAAAGGCTGTCCCTTCCTGTGTGTTCTAGGCCCTGGTGGGGCTGTGTCCTCCAGACCCCAGGAGCAGTCTCTAGGGCCATATTTCACAGCGGTCATGGCCAGTAAAATGTGATTTTTACATAAATGAAGCTGAAAGCAAATGTCATTCTTCTGCCACTTTGCTCCTGTCTGGACAGCGGGCTCGGCTAAGGGTAGCAGCGGTTAGATTCTGTACAAATATGAACCTTTAGAAAAAAAAAATCTGCGCCTTGAGTTTAATTTCTGTTAACACTGGTTCTGTGAACTGGCTCTGCAAGGACAGCTTCACCTCAAACGAGGTGCCTGGTGCCTGCTGTGCTCCCCTCAGAGCTGTTCTGAGGCTGCAGGGATGTGCTCTACTGCTCTGCTCGGTTTTCAGTTTGCCATGGACAGAACAACACAGAACAACTGGAGGCGCCCTGTAGCCAGGGCGCATCAACCCAAATGTCCCCAGGGCCCACCGTGAGCTGTGTTCCACCAAAACAGGGGGTTGCTCAGGGGTCTGAGGGCACAACAGCGCACTCCAAGGTGGCAGGGAAGCCACGCGTCCTAGGAAAGGAAAAATGGGGAATAAGGTGTCCGTCAAGGAAAGTCAGCAAAACTATAACTGAATGTGAAAATCAGTCATCGTTGACATAATTGTAGAAATTTCTTCCAGTGGCTCCAAACTATGGAGGTTAACGTGCAGTGTGAGGGAAAATGAAGTCTTAACTCCAAGTTGTGACAAGTGCAGTGGGTGCCTTCTGAAGTTTTAGTGCGGTTGCTTTTTAAATACCACCCCGCCCCCAACATTCCTCCAGCTTAATTGCTTCAGAGTGATTTCATTACTTCTGGCTGTGGTGGTTAATTGAATGTATAAAACCCTCCCAGCCGGTGGCTCTCGGCTGTTGTGCTGCTGTTGGCCTCCCTGCCAGCAGGACTGGGAGGCAGGACCAGCCTCCCCAGCAGGCCCCCCACAAGCTCATCCAACTCCTGTTCAAATTTAAAGTGGGAATCGCTGACGAAGATCCCATCAGCTCAAATCGGAGCTGCCCTCAGCCTGCACCGTTTTTCCAAGTAATGGCCAGCGACCCCTTGCATCCTTTGTACCTCCAAAATCAGCAGTTGCACAAAGCCGATGGTGCATGTTCCCCTCTGCTGTCCGTGCTCTGGCTGCCTCATCTCTTGTGGCCCCGTTCTTCTCGAGGGTTGGGCAGCCTCAGCCGCCGTCTGTGTCACTGACCTTTACATGCGGCCCCACGGGTGGAAACCTGCTCTCTGGGGTGGGTGACCTCACCGACAGGCTGCACAGTCGCTGGGAAAAGGCGAAGGTTGTTTAACAAGCAAAGCTCAGAGCCTTGGTCTTTCTTTCCAAAGGTTAAGCTCCTGGATGGCAGATAATGACTATTGCTTTCGGTCCTTTTATGGCAGCTTTTAGATTAGGCTGTAGAAACAGCCTAATGTGCTTTAATGTTTAAAATAAATGAGTGTCTTTTGGTGTGGTTGAGTTAAAAATAACATCTTCTTCATGATGAAACCAAGGCAGGGAAAGCTGGAGGTGTTTGTTCGCATTTGGCTGGTGAGTCACGAGCGGGCTGGGGCTGGGGTCTGGCTCTCGGGCCCCCGGGGCAATGATGGGCTCAAAGGTAGAGCAGGTTGTGTGTAAATCAGACTCCGTGGTAACGATCACTTACCAGTGACTTCCACACAGCCGTCTCGGTGCCCACAGACATGTCACTCTGGGGGGGACAGGAGCGGTGATGGTGTGTCTGCAGGAAGGACACGCTGGAGCCCCATCACATGCTCCATAGTGTCTTATAGCTGCCGTGTGGCAGCCCTGCCCAGGGAGGGGGCGGTTGGGTGGTGTCCCAAGCCCAGTGGCATGACCGTACCCTGTGCAGCTGTCCCCATGGGGGATGCGAGGGAGTAGGGCAGGCTGGGGCATCCCCTCCCTGCCTGCTTTCCTCCCTGTCTGCTACAGGGGTTGCCGTCAGGCTGGCCAGTCTGACCGTAGTTTTAGTAGCCCCAAGAAGCAAGCAGCTCAGAGGGGGCTTTGCAAGGGGGATGTTGACTAGTGGGGAAACTGAGGCACAGAGCAGGCATGGGAGCTGGCAGTGGTGACAAGGCAGAGCGCGTTTGCTGTCCTCTTGAGCAGTGGAGTGGAACCTGGTAAAAGCCCCCGTTGTCCTGGGGAAGAGGCTCTGCAGGGTGTCCTGCCTCCTCTCCCATGGCATGGCGGTGGCAGCAGGCAGCCGCCGGGCGAGGCGGCCGGCTGGGTTGTCTCCTTCTGGTGCGGGGATCGCCGCCGCCTCCTGGCACAGCCTGCCGGGAGGGAAAGGGGGTCTGCTCCCTGCAGCCCCCGATGAGGGCTGGCTGTGTCACAGCCATTCCCTGGGGACCTTGCCCGGCCGTGCACCGATGGGAGGAGAGCCGCTGCTGAAAACACCTTTTTCTTGTTCTCTGTGAGCAGCTCTGTTGCATTCTTCATCAGGCAGGGCTGCTGAGCTTGGGGAAACGTCTGCTCTGTGCCAGCACCCCAGGGGCGGCTGGGGCGATTCAGTGGCTCCCCTCGCTCCTGGGCTGACACCATGCCCCTGGCCACATCCCCGGCACGGAAATGGGGAACTGGGGAGGGGCTCAGCCCTGCCTGGTGGTGGGAGCTTCAGGGTGCCGTTGCTGTTCCCCACAGTGGATGGTGGGTTTTGCCATCAGCAGCAAAGGCACCTTGTCGTGGGCTAACACAGGGCTGCGGGACGGGCTGGAAGAGGGAAAAATAACTTCTGGGAGGCTCCGAGCTGCCAAAAGCTGTGCTCTGGGCTCCCCCTGCCTCTCCTTTGCACAGCTCCTCAGCTGTCAAGAGAAGCAGCCACTGGGTTTGCAGCCTGGCAGAACTTCAGGGCCTTTGTAATCAGCAACATCGGCATTGTACTTCCCAGTGGTTCCATATTTGAGAGAGCAGAAAAAAATCAAGTTTACACTTGCACAAATTTGCAGATGACACCAAGTTAGGATGGGGCTGGTAGTACTTGTGGAAAGAGGATTAGCGTTTAATATGGGTCTGATAAAATAGGAAATGATCTGAAGTAACTGCAATGCAAGTCAATAAGGAGACAGATAATTTTGCTTTTCTAAGCATATTACTTTAAGTGAAGAAATCCAAACTGTGAAATGACTGTCACAGAAAAGTCATTGTATTGATAAATGAATATGAAAATTGGTCACTGAAATAATGGTAAAAACTTCTCTTCGTTCCAAAATAAGGAAGGAAGTGCGTATTTCGAGAGAAGATAAAACTGTCTTAACTCCAAGTTTTGACAAATGTAGTATTTTTCTTAAGTTTTAGAATGGTTGCTTTTAAATTAAACCATCCAAATTTTCTTCAATTTAATTGCTTCAAAGTGATTTCATTAGTTCTAGCTATATCAGTTAATTGCTTCAATTTAATGTGTAAAATTATTCCCAGTACATGGCTCTCATTAGATATCGGAGTGCTATCACTAATTGCCAGCAGAGGGCAGGAAACGATCAATTTACCTTGATGGAAGTTACCAAAGGGCTGATCTATTGGTGCAGACCTCTTATTTCTCAGGTGACCTATTTCACCGGAATAACAATAGAAATTAGGGGCTATTTTATATTTCAGCACGACTATGGCACAACACTAAGCCACACTAAGCCCAGCGTAATAGCATCTAGATCAACGTACACCTTCCAGTGACAAGAGAAGCTCCCAGAGACCTTCCAGCCAGCTCCTGGGCTTAAAACGCTCACGTTGAGAAACGGAGCAAGACAGATGGGTAACTAAAATGTAATTAAGTCTACTGTTGTCTAGAAAGGTGAAGAAAAAGTCTGATTTTTACACAGATCCTCTCCTAAGAATAAAGCAAGCACCGATTGCTTTCTGGTCAACACCAGAAGCTGAGTTCGTGCCCCATTCAGATTCCCACCAGTGGGTGTTTCAGCTCTGGGAGTAGCAGAGAGAAGCTCTTTGACCTAACAGGGAGGGGGGGGGGAAAAGGGAGTCCTGTATCAAGATGTGTTATCTTGGAAAAACTGCTTAGACAACACAGGTTTAGGATTCTGAATACATTCTTTTATTCCTCCCAGCAGGTAAGCAGTTGATTAAAAACCTTAGTAGCAAAACCAGACCAAAAATGTAAGTCTCACTTTCAGAAACAAACGTGTGCACTTGCATGTCAGATTGATATGCAGAACTACAATTCACATTTCAACTGCGAATATGCAAATGACTAATGAGGAGTTTGGGTTGGCAGTGAAAGCAAACTGCTGCATGTGTAACCACAGCAGGTGCGCCGCAAACGCTGCGTGTCCGTTCAGGTGTACGCAGTTTTGAGCAAACGGACTAGGCCACGTAGAAAAAGTGACATGATACTGCTGATTTTGAAACGGTGTAAGCAGAAGAGAAAAATCGTATTACTAAACAGGACAGCTTGATGAAAGCTGTTTGGCACTTCCCAACTGAGGCTGCTTCAGCAATATGCAATATTAACCTTTCTGAACCTGGATTAGGTTTTGTAGACTCTTCTTCCTCATGCGTGCATTTAATTCAGCAAGCAAACGATATGGAAAATGCTGCTTTTTCCTCCACTAGAACTTAAGAATTCCACTAGTGAATTCTGGAGTGTTAGGGACACTTTGTGAATTAGGCAAAACAAAAGCTGCTGTTTTCTAAGATTTGAAGCCAAAGTGCCAGCGAGGAGCAACTGCCAATTACAGAAACCCAACTGCAACTGGCTTTAGCCAAAGAAAAAAAAACACATTAAAACTAGAATTTCACATGCAGTTCTGTACTGTGTCATACAATTCCCCACCTCCCCAAACCATGCTATAATCAGTACTGCGGATTAGATAACCTCAGTTGCTGGCTGAGATTAAACCACAACAATACTGCAGTATTAAAAAAAAAAAAAACAAACCATAAAATAGAAATCAAGAATTTCTGAAATGACAAACCCACCAGTTTTCAGAGGTGCTTCCCTGTATGTGCAACATCTGCTTTTTGTCAAGGTATGCGTTTTCTCCGGATTCATAATGTGCAAATCCCATAAATTATAGATTTATTCCAGTCAGATTCCCTTACTAGGGATGAAACAAATTCACAGTATAAACTGTCAAGCCTCTCCATGCTGTGAATGAATATATATATATAAAAAAAAAAGTAAAGTGCAATTCATTCTGTTTTGCAGAGTCATACACTGGCTCTGAACTTCAGCATATGTTTTCAGCAGATTTCATAATAGGAAGAAGACACCCCCCCATTAAACAATGTTGTTATTTCATGGCAGATGTTTCTGCTTTTCAATAGACTGCATGAAATTTGCTATGCTGTAAAATGTGAACGAGAGGTTCTTCATTCAGTCCAGTGTCTGACAGCTAGGGGTTTCCATCATTGACTAAGTAATATCAAGCACAGCAGATCTGCAGTTTTATACCTAAACATGTAGCACAAGACATGCCTGAAAGCAGAAAGTTCATTCTTAGCTTTCCAGCTTTTGTGCAGTCAGACTCTTGATACTTAAATCCTCTTTCTAATGCTCTAATGATAAACTCCCTGCACTCCTGCCCCGGCCTGCTATAGCAGCTCTTGCTCATCATCTTCAGATCCTGAGGGTCCTTGTCGTACCTCTTCATACCATTTGTTTGTGAGGGTTTTCATCTGTATGCGCCCGTGATGCAAATCCTAAGGCAAAAGCAAACCAGAACAGTCTCTCAGCTACAACACTACTTGTGTGTTAGAGCAAAAGAGAAAGACAAGTTCAACATATTCTTAGGAAATAATCCACTCCTGGTCTCTAAGCATGCAAAGCAATTCTGTTTCCTACGAGAAAATATTTATCAAGTGTTCGATCAGTAACTATTTCCATGGACGATATTTTTGATGACAGGTACATTTACCTGTGGTTTTCTAGTCCTGCTCTGTGGGTCTCAACAAGCCTAATGCTGTCTGGATGGCCTGGCTTTGAATATCACTCCTCTCTACGTGTTCCCAGGGACAGCGGGAAGCTTGTGGCCTGCTTTGGTGATTCACATACTTATTTTTCTAGCCTTTGGTTGCAAACTGGATGGCAGCCTGTGCTTTTAGCTACTAACTACGAATCAGATGCTTACTCTGGTTTCTTGTTTCCTTTTTGGTTTTGCAAAAAATGCCTTTAGCTTTTGTGGGAAAGTGCTGAAAGCATTCTTTTGAAAAGAAAGGTACAAAACAAGAGGAAAAAATAGTACATTTGTGCAGGCTAGAAAGATGGAATGTGCCCACTTTACACAAAATTATCAACTCCACAGCAAAAATGCTTAATTCTATGGCAAACTGGAAAAACAGTGAATTATACAGCCAAGGAGTCTCGGGTTTCTGAGGCGTGGAGTGAAAATGGCATAGTATTAACACTGAGTGGCTCCGAGAGGTGTAAAGTTACACGTTCAAGTCAGGTGTCATTTTGCATTTACAGCTTCAAAGTCTTGGTCTCTCAGTGAAGAAGTCGTCTTAAAAGCGAAGGCTGCAATTCTGGTGCATATTTCCCAGATAAAAACTGCATTCTGCAGAAAAATCACAACACCAGAATTCACAGGACCCTGTACAGTAAAAGGCAGCAACTTTGTGTGATAGCACTTTAAAAACTCTGCATGAGTGGCAGCAGCTTTTTCTAGCGACAGTAGTAACTCCTGATACTCTTCATGGTACTCTGCAAGATAAGAGGTGAGTTCAATAAATCCATACACCTTTTAAAGTTTAATTGTGGCAGCCCTGAGAGATGCTCATTTAAGCCACCCTGCAATTTTACAGCGCAGCTTTTCATTACAGCTGCTCTACATAGGCACAAGTAATATATTAGGTGGCTCACTGTTCCTTATGTAGAAGTTGCATGGCTACACTATGAGCCTTGAATGGTACAGAGTGAAGTGACAACCAACTCTACCACAGTTTCTTTTCTTCAAGAAAACAAGAAAGACTTACTTCTTGTGTGAGTCTTCTGGTGAAGAAAGGATTCAAATACTTGGCATCAAACCACATAAACCCTTTGAGGTCCTGGCGTTTTATGTACTGGGCTTCATATTCCTCCTCTGTGAGCTCTGATAAATGTTCGGATTCTATGGTATTTCCCTAGAAAGATCACAAATATTGGAATAACCTGAGAAATGTGGCAGTCATCCTTCCAGCTTGCTTCAGCCCCCTACTCTGTGCTCTCCCTTCTCACAACCAATTCCCACGCTGGAACAACAGGGAAATTATCGTCCCAGCCTACCGGGGCTTATGGCTGTATGAATCTGTCTAGCTGTTGATTCCCAGAGCCACTTAGCTTCCCTGTTCATGTTGAAAGGCAAAAGACCTCAAATGTTCCATATTTTGTATAGTTACTATTGCTGAGAACAGATTCCTAGTGTGCAGGTTTTCTCTTGTGAGCTGGACAATGGTTTTATCCAGCAAGCAACACTAATGTCATTGTCTCACTGAAAACAAGCCCTGTATCAGAACACACCATACCCCTGTGCTCTTCCTATACACACCTCCCTACGTGGACAGAGTAAGATAATTCTGAAGACTGCACGCTTTTTGAAATCTCGTGCCAAGAGGAGCTGTTTTTTAGATCCTACAGAACAATACCCTGCATGTATTGTTCGATGGTTTGGGGGACAACCAGGCAAATGCTCTGGGATACTCTATGTACTCCAGCCTTTTGCACATGAGGTTTCAGGCTGGCTGTTAGTTTTCTTCAGTACTCTTGCTTAGCTAGAAATTGCTTTAAAATAAAACCCAGTCAGAGGGGTGCTGTTGTTACCACCTTCTCATGGCCTTTGCTTTGACTTTTTCAAAATAATTCCCATCTGCCTTTTATGATTAATTCATGAGTCACACTGTACTAGCTACTTCTCCTCTGTATATGACTCAATCCTGTATCATCTGCTTTATGCTTTTGCAGGGGTTACTTTAATTTGTATGGATCAATTTATAATTCGATTGAGTTGAGACTGTTTCTCTTCCCTTTGTCCAAATGGTTATTTTGTGTAAACACTAACCAAGCTCCGTCTTTGGGATATTTTAAAATTATATTGCTTGGCTTTTTCCTACCACCTTGGCTTTTTCCATTGCTTTCATTTTACTTTTTTGTAAAAAATAATGTATTAGTCTTGGAAAATGTAAAAAAATAATAAAAAAAAAAATCAGTGATCCTCTGAATAAAAAACCCAAACAAACCATCTTCTCTGTCTTGCTAAGATTAATGTCCTTTTTGTTCCTCTTGCGTGCTTTGGAGTCCTCAATGTCAATCAGTCTGATGAGGGGCATGGTTCCTCCTCCCAGCAGCAAAATTGTGAACAGTACTATGATGATTGTTGTTGTCCCAATGAGCTGCCGCTTCTCTATTGGTTCCAAGCCCAAATGGAGGCTGAGGGCATAGGGAATTGCACCACGTAAACCTTATCAGAGAGAACAGTAAACCAATGAAGAGTGAATCAACAGCTACATTGGTCCTCAGCACCCTGATAACTCTACAGGAATCCTCCATCTTTAAAAGATTTTTACAATTCTATACCATGTCCATTTATCTACCATTTGGTTACCGCCCTAAAATGAATCTGAGCTCTTCAGATACTGTTGTTCGAACTGTGAAGTTGCTAGACGTAGAAAGAAAAGTAGACTCTGCAGAAAAGCTTCAGTGGGGATCACCACTGCATAGTCCTCTAGCACAAAGAGGAAAGAGAATACATCTGTTGCACTTGGGTTTGAGAACAGTGCAAATGTTCGGCTGAGTTTTGCTCCACAGATGGAAACCAGTTCCTCCCAGAGTAGTCCACACAATGAAAAAGATAAAACATTTTTTCCAGTTCTCCATACTCTGAGCTTTAACTTACCGCTAAACCACATGATAAACATCATTTTGGGGGTGATTTTATGATCACGGAAAAAGTTGAGCAGGTAGGAAAGTGGGAAAATATTCACTGCTCTACCAAACAGAACAAGTACCTGAAAAACAGAAATAAAAGCAAAAGACCATTTGATGTGTTACATTCACACAGGCCCCAGTTGCATCTGGTTTCTACAGGGTAAGGTGTATACGCTCTTTTCACTCACAAGTCTTGCAAGTAGGTGTGCTGCTAAGCTAACATATAGAAATCTCTCAGCATAGGTCAACGTGGAATTTAACTTTTTAAACATTTTGTCTGCTTAACTGAAACTAAACCAGACTTGTCACTGACAGAGACCAGACACTACCTTACTTATAATAAATAAATGAAACCCAAGAGGCATTCCAGGGAGACCAAGAATTACTTTGGGTGAAAGTTTTCCTCAGTTCAGCTCCTTTAATCATTCCCTTGGCACAGCAGCTAAGAGGCAATAAGATATTTCTGTTGTCTCCCCATGGACCAGTTCCTCAGAGAAAAAGGCCAGAAGCCAAACAAATAGCATGTAATTGGGTTCCTCAACACTTCCCTGAGTATGGTTATAAAATACACCACCCACTGAAGCAAGATTTTGAGAGGGGACAAAAAAAGTACTATTGATTTAATGGCAGACAATTAACAAATACAGTACCTCAGAAAAGCAAAGGTTTTCACAATGGCTTTGCTTTTAAATTCCACCACAAACGGACCTTGATAAGGTAAATATCCTAGAATTAGTCAGCAGGATCCTTGAAGGGCCGTGCTGTTTTCCTTTATGAATCACCTCAAAATAACGCAATTTGCATTACGCCTGTGAGGGCAATGCTACATAGAAAGAAGTGTTACAACTTAGATATATCTTAGATAAGGAAGTCGGGTATAATGCAGGGAGAGCAGTTCCCCGTGCTGATACCACTATCTGTAAATTGTAGATAACAATTCTTCCCTTGAACCGTGGGCTAAAATGTGCTAGTATACATTGCTGTATGCGACTGGATTCACATTTCTCTCTTTTGACTCTGCAAAAGACAACATACTTCTCATGTCTACATTAAACAATTATAATAGCAATAGATGTAGGTAATCCCCATGTGAAACATAATTCAAAGTGCCACTACATAAAGCTACACTGAAATACAGAATGGAAAAAGACGACTTAAGAATGGAGTCAGAGAACGAATACACATTGGAGAAGGTTCGAGTAGGGATTTCCTCTGAAGAAGGTGAGCTCAGAGTGAAGAAGCGATGTATGGACTAAACTGGTTTATGTAAACAAACTGGAACAATATATGAGAGAGAAAGACTCAAAAGCTGTAGTCCTGGAGAGATGAAATGGAGCAGAGTTTGGTACTAGTTTGCCAGTTTGCCCTGTAGTTTCTACGAACTGCCCATCCACACAAATCATTCATATGAAGCTAAAGATACGTAAAAACTGAGGATTGTTTTCTGGTAAAATATCTTGTGGAATAAAGTGGCATGTATAATAATCTCAACATCTTTTGAGATTTCTTTTACTTTACTAAATCTAATAGGGTCAAAACAAGCAAGGTTCTTTTCCTTGTTTTTAATAATCTTATACAGAAGGGCTTCAAAATAGCAGCAAACTGGAATTCCTTAAAGACGACTGATGTATTTGTACACGAAAGTGCTGAGAACAAGAAGAACAATTCCATGCTATTAGTGAGAGTTAACTTTGTGCAATATATCAAAATATAAAAGTATTTTCATAAAAACCTGTAAAACGTAACAACTGTTCTAAAATACTTTAACTGTAGGGTGTTTCCCCCCTCCCCAATACCAAAAAAGCATCTAAACAAGTACGTAAGAAAGTAAATACCTACTATGCACCAGATGACAAAGGACATTTCAAACTTGTGAGGAAAACTAAAAATTGACAGGCCAAGAAATGCAAAAACACACGTTTCTGAAAAAGAAATCACATCATCTTAAATAAATAATTCTATAAAACCTTTTCTACTCTTATTGTAAGTTACTACATACAGTACATAAAATAATGTACTTTTCAATTTGTGAAGCTACTGTTTTTGTAAGTAGCTTTTTATATCCAAAACCATTTTAAAAAATACTGCTAAAAACCCATCTCCTAAAACTAAAAATAGACCAGAGGAATATAGGAGTCAGAGATCTCTATTCGGTTATCAATCTTGTGGCAAATCTTAGCAGGAGCCTGCAGGATGGGAGAGAGAGATTTACTGTATGTTTTATCCAGTATGGCAGGAAAGGTGACTTCTGACTGCCTTCCAGCCCCCACTATTAGGAATTTTTCTCTTAAAGACATGTACACTGACATACAAACAGCTAGAAGAAAATTCACACCTCCACTGCTCCCATCAGAATCACCATTTCAGGCAAATAAAATTTTAAAATATTAATATTAGATATTTATAATAGGTAGCACCTACCACACATGAAAGCAACAGTTCTCAGTGTCTGCTGCATTAAAATCTGTGTAACCGGGGACAAGTTATGATGTGTATAGTGAGACATCACGATGCCAGAGAAGAGGATTGCCATGATACCTGTAGATAAAAATGTGGCAGTGAACGGAAGAATAGCTTGCGCTCTGCAAATATTTGTGTTTATAGCCCTTACTAACACAAAAGCTTATGAAGCAATAACTGGGGTTTCTATTACCATTGTTATTCATACTGGTCTCATTCCACTGGTCATATTAAATACCAGGAGGTCCAGTATAGGTCACTTGCAAGCTAGAATAAATCCCTGTTATGTCACATCTTCCCATAAAAGTGAGGGAAATAAAAAGCGAATTCTTGAGTGTTTTTTCTGCTTTTCACTCTCCTAACCGGTAGAGAGGTGAGATCAAAAGAAGAAAAACAATTTGAGAATAGCAGGGCTAGAGAACTCTATGATTCAGTTCTCCCAGAAAGTGTGTCCTTCTTTCCTACCTGCTGATCAGCCAGGCCCCAGTCACTCCACCAGAAGTAGAATGAGACCAACAGGGCATGGGTGTGAATCCGCTCCAGTATGGTGCGCCACATCTAATACCATAAAAAATTAAGAACGAACAGCACACACAGGTGTACCCCCAATTTTCTATCAATCTGAGAATCAGAAAAACTATTGAGACTTGAGAATTCAGGGCAAAAATTACCTTTGTAGGAATCACAGAATCATTTAGGTTGGAAAAGACTGTTAAGATCACCGAGTCCAACCATAAGGAAGGTACAGCCTGATACGTAGGGCCTGCAAGGAGTGCTACTGTGCAGAATGTCCCTGGCCTCCAGCAGAAAGGGTCACTAAACCATCTGCTGTAAGTTACTACAGAGATTAATCTCAGCTATCAACTATGGGAAAAGCCACCAAATTTTCCATTATAGAGTTCAGTTGCCCTAATGATATGCACAGCTTGGACAGAGGTACAGCAACTGATATCACAGGCCAGAACAGCTACCTCAGATTTCACTGTATTTCACAAATCTTTGATTTGTGTTAGGGATTTTTTCCATCTACCTTGCTTCCCAGCTCTTAGTTATTTATGGAAAGAATCTGAATTTCAACTTATTTTGCAAACTGCTCAAGACATATCACAGACGCTGCCTGTTGTTCACTGTTCATAAGGAGCTGGGTATCTTAAAGGAAATTTTAAGCATTTCCACGACTGCCGCATAGACTTACACCTGCAAAGGATGTCATTTGAGATGATGGTTAGGATTGTGGAAAAATTTAGCAGTCCACTTGAACAACAACCACAGTACTCCTTGTGAGGAAATAACTGACCAAAACTGACAATATAACCCGGAAGAAATCAATTGCAATGCAGATCTCGAGAGGACAGAATGATGTGTGGGAGTATGCCTGCTTTGCCCAAAACAAGGGAAGTTTAGAAGACTAGAAGTATTTGGCTGGAGATACGTATCTAGGAGTGGCCCAGATGAACACACATGCAAGGATTAGAATAGCTGAGGTACAGTCAAAAGAATCCTTTGTTAGAAACAGAAGAGGTGACCTGACTAAGGTCATTCAAAGTTTCTATTTCTTGATAAGTCATTCTTGAAGGCACTTGAGCAAATCAGAGAGGTTGTCTTTACAAATAAAACGACAAAGAACCTCTTTCATCCTGAGAGTAACTAACTAGGAATCTTACTGTAAATTCTTTTTCATTGTATACCAACATACAGATGTGTTGGTTATGTAATGCAATGGTGCTGTAATTCTGTAATATTTTATATTAATAAGCAATACAAATTAGAAATAGAAAAGGCCACATGCTGAGGCCCTCCAGAATAATCTTCTCACAAGGCAAAACTTGTTTTTACAGCAATACAAATATTTTAACATATCAAACTGCTTGCTCAGGTTTCATATAATTTCATTCCCCTACATATGTGTTGGCCTATACACACATACAGAGTAGTTCTGGATACAAGTGGGCAGAATGGAACGTTTGCATTAGGATTATACATCTTGATTGTGTAACTACCATGATTACAGGCCACATCTTCATGCATATAAAAAAAAAATACAACTCCGCTGACATCAGTGAAGGTATGCTGATATACACTGCTACAGATCCATTCCAAAATATTCACATTAGCTCACATGTACATTTTCAGAAAGTCCGATTTCATACCTGCAGCTCATTTACAAGAAATCTAGTCCTGCTACTACTCCTCACAAACTTGTAACATTCCTATATAGTCCAAGTGGTAGAGCAAATACATCTTTTAATGCACTTAAAAAAAAAAAAAAACAAACAAGAAAAAAAGAAAAAAAAAAAGAACCAAGCAGATTCCCTAGCTATTTGAATTATGCTAACTGTTGCACCCCTTCCCACTTCCCTTTGAGAAATGAGACAGGAAGCTGATTGCCTTAAAAAACCACTAAATCAGCAAAGGTCAGAGACATTGGGCATCCAGCAGAACTGGACCCTGTCTTTGTACTTGATTCTACAGAATGATGGAAGAAGTTCACCTGTAAGCTTCTTCTCGTGGCCTTCAGCAAAACTTCTACCAAGTATTCAGAGATACACACAACACTCAGTGGTCTCAGCTGATTTCCCCAATGGCACTGAAGGACAGGCAGAAAAGCAGCTACAGGGTAGTAGGCTGGACATTATCTAAGTTAGCCGACGTGGCTGAGATCTACAGCGTGCAGCTGAAATTTTAATTCTGTGTTAGGCAGAGGTAACTGGGGAGAATACTAGTATTTACGTTGGCTAACTAATGCTTGTGAAAACTGCAACTACCTTTTCTATACTTTTATAACATGAAGTAGAGAATAAGTGTTTCTTTAGAGTAAGTCAAAGTTAAAAGAGCGAGCACAGGTTAAATGAGAAAACACGTAAAAAAACAGGGGCCCTTTTAGACACAAATAATACCAGCTCCCTAAATTTATCAAAGAAACTTGCACATACTCATTTTGCTACTCACCTGAGAGTGAGATACCTTCTGCAAGTCCATAAGGAAGGTAAGCGAAGATAATCATCATCCCAAACTCTAGGGAGGGTGTCTTCCTTAAATCAATGTGCTTTAGCACGTACACATGAAAACGTTATGGAAAAAGTGAATAAAAATTCAAAGAAAAATTTAAATCTGTGTCATTCCATTACAAAACAGTAATTATGCTTAATGTATTTGTCTACTGAATAGCTAATAAAGTCTACACATTGGCTTCTGACTCAAGTATGGAAAGATTAATAATTTCTTAGGAGGAGTGTTTCTTATAGAAGCTACTGCTGGTAGAAGTCTATCAGAATGGACAGACCTAGAGAGAGAAAAGATCTGCTGCTGATGTACCTATACAATACTGATAACAACATGCCAAACTGTTTGCATCTAGAAGGGCCATTTCCCTACACGTTCAGTCTTTGAAATCTCTACTCCAAAACTATTGCAGAAAATCCAGAGAGAATCATTAAAGGTTTTTCTAAAAATAGGGGAGAGCTATGAAACAGCAATTAAAAGATAGCTCTCATTTATGTTTTAACAAAAATAATGTCCTTTTGATACTCAAGATATTTAAAACTCACTTTACATTTGCAGTCATAAACGTGGACATTTGTCAAGGGCTGCAACTTCTGCTTTGCATCTCATGCACGGTTCTGCAGCACAGCTGCCAAGTACAAATAGATTTTGCCTCAGACATCATTATTTGCCACACTAAGCATGCAGGCAATCTCCTCTGTTCAGTCACTAGACTTCTAGTTACTTTCAAATGGATATGACAGATTTGCACTAATATTAATGGTGAGGAATATTCCTTCAATCACATCCTTGCCTTAACGCTTAAAATACTCCACCTACCATCTTTGTTAAAATTCAGAGGATTAGATGCCTGTGATGTGGAAGTTCACATTCCTCCTGGGCCACGAACCAGCAACAACCTTCAACTATATTTATCTGCTGGCAACTAATAAGAGATGTCCTTTGCTGCACTGAAATTTTGCATGCTTACGGTAAATCCAATACTTTGAGGCACAAATAACTGTAATAGGGCAAATAAGCTGCTTTTCTCTCTGTCTTAGTATCATTTAGATACCAGTGAAAGAAGTGTTGAACATCTGTCTCCCTCTTTTGTTGTCATGTATGGAATAATTTAAAAGTTCATGGAATCAGGCTAATGAACCAAGAGAGGAAATATGTCTTTATTTAATCAAACACTCCTTTCGTGTTATTTACAAAGTGCTTAGCAGTATGTCCCAGATGACGTGAATAACTGTTGTACAAGCCTAGCACAAAAGATTACCTACAGTGAAGTCAGTGTTAACATTAAACAAGCTCTGAAAAGTAACAATGGTGTCTGACTTACAACAAACACCCTTCCTTATCTCAGCAGAGAAGCTTCTGGGTTGTTTAGCAACCAATTCATGGAAGTGGAAGAGGCAAAATATAACTCAGCATAAATCCAAATAGAACAGTATCTGTATTCAGCTGTCTGAATATGATACATAGGGACAAATGAGCTGGTCTGACTCAAAAGCCCTTGAGAAAAACAGCTTTTTTTTTCTTTTTAATTAACTGTTTTATGTATGTAAAAAAAGGAGCCGTATGCTTGTAAAGTGGATCAATATTGAAATGGAATTAATGTATTTTGAATTTACAAAACAATTACCATATTTTATAACACTCCAATGCACGTAATATAAGCTACTATACAGCATTTCAGACCTTAATTATGTTCATAAAAATTTGATGCAACTTTTTAATACACACCCATGCACACTAACATAAAAACAAAATGAGCATGAGAAAATCCTCAGCCAGCAAAATAATGTCTAGTAAGAAATATCCCCTAAGAAATGCTGGAGAAGATGCAAAAGAAAAATACTATTAGAATGTTGAAGTTCACCAATTTATACGTGTATCACCAAAATTAAAAAAGGATATTAATGCAGAAATAAGACCAGTAAGCGTGCCAAGCGCTGCAGAGCCAAAGAACATCTTAAGAAAGTATCCCAGTGCCTGTAGAAAGGTTTGCCATCCACTTACATCTGACATATTTTCTCTTGTCAAACCTTCTGCTGTGCTAGATATAATTAAAAAATAAATAAAAAGAAATGGTTATAAATGCTAAGCCTGGATCCAAAAATACCAAACATCCTTTGAGAACAACAACAAAAAAGATTTCCATTTCTTTGTTGCTACCACTCTTAAAAGGCTTTTACTGTGATATATATAACAAGAGGAATGTCAAAAGATGTTATATCAAGTCTTAGTGTAATCCCCAAAGGGAAACCTAATTCTGCTAAAAATCTGGAAATCCAGCATTGCTCTTCTGAAGAATCCCCAGAATGGCGTAAATAGGCTATGATAATGCCCAGTATTACAAAACAATTTTCAAACTTTGAAAAGGAAAAGAAAACACATTTTGCAGTGGTAAAAACTCAGGGCATGAAAAAGAAAAGATGGATCATGTGATCCTTAGAGAAGAACAAATGAACAGGAAGACCTCTCATCAAATATTTAGGTGTGGATGAGAGACAAGAAGGTCACTGAAAAAAACCAAAGAGGCTCTTAGGAGGAAAGGGGAAAAATCTCTCTGAATTTCAGGAACGTATTTCATAGAATTCCATGCAAAGAAGACACGGATTCTAACTAGTGTTCCATTTGACTGCTGTTAGTGTTCATGGTCTTCCATAAAAGAACCACGACTATATTAAAAGCAATTAATTCATTGAAAAATGACTCTAACTTCACTACCTTCTTAGTATATCTACTCCTTCTATACATTCATAGTCACATCCATTGACTTCAGCAATAACACAAAGATATATCTGTATTTTTTTTTACTCTTTCCGCCCCAAAGAATTGTCATGGGCAAAGGATAAGGATATTGGATGTTCTTCTTCCCTGTGATAGCCCCAACACAAATATAAAACTATTGCATGGATGTTGATGTATCCTCCCCACCCCTCCCAACTGAAGTGTGACTCTGGGTATGAGCCAATAATACAGGAGACACAGCTGTGTATTTGGCAAGGTAAATATTTTTGTGCAAGCCTGAAAGGACACTGTTGGTTTTCTGTTATCAGGACCCTCAGATAGAAAGACAGCTAGTAAATGTATGGATTTAGAAAGCAATCAATTATCTGGGGTCAATGAGATGAGGCACTGAGGTAGTGGTAATAAGAAATCCATTTACTGTTTCTGCCTACACAGTTTATGTTATGGATTGCTTTTAACAAAGAAGGATCATACAAAATTCAGCTTTACACCAGAAATACATGATTTGTTCCAAATGGAGATGGAAGAATTACTGTATATCTGAATAACTAATTAACAGAAAATAATGTGGTTGCTGTTTCCATACTCAACGTGTAATTCAAATGCACTTACTTGGTCAAGACAATAGAGACTGCATCATTGAGAATGCTTTCTCCAAAAACCAACATGTTAAGTACAGGATCCACATTGAGGGCATTGAAAATGGCAATAGTAGCCACAGGGTCAACCGCAGATATTAAAGAGCCGAAAGCAAAACTGGGAGAACACAAAACAATAAAGAAAACTAGATGAAAGAAAAATATGTACCTAGTAAACTTATATGAACAACTAGTAACAAAGACGTTACATGTTATAGTTTCTACACAGTGAAAAGTTATGCTCTCTTCCCATTCATAAGAACTCGAAGTAACAAAAGGGAAGTTTGTTTTTCATTTACCGATATACCAAAGAGAAAAGTTGCTGTCCAGCTGGAAGAGATGTTGGAGAAATACCTATCTCCCAGCTCTCAACAACAGTATCAATGTCTTACTCCAACTAAGTAAGAAAAAAATCAGAGGAATGGGAAACCAAACAACTTTACAGACCATGTATCGTACATGCGTAACGTTCCTGTTCAGGAGTACTAGAGAGGAACATTTAAAGGGAACTGCTAAAACCTCATTACTTTGGAATCCAAAGGTAGACAATACAGAAGCAATGGGACTGCTCAGCTGTGTAAAGTCAAACACTGGAACCAAGTAAGGAAGATTTTTGCTGTTCACGCATGTGTTACTTGTTATGTTTCTTGCTTGCCACCCAATTTATTTATGGATTTTAACAGAAAACTGCTGTATTGGCTATACAAGAAACAACAAAAATCCCAAATAAAGCAGGGATGAACTTTATTTAATGGTAGGATGGTGTAGTCCTAAAAAACTGACCAGATCCTTTGCCAAGTTCTTGAAAAATCTACATTATCGATACTGAAAAACTCATTCTGTCTTTTAAGAGAAGATTTGGACGAGGAAGTTACGCCCTTATCATATATATTAATAATAGCAACTAATCGAAGTTTACATATTTTAAGTTTAAAGGTTCGTTAAAAAAACCAGTATCTTTCTCGTCTAGAAAAATCACTGAGCACAGAATACTATTTGGAAATAAGGGTGTAATAAATAGGGTTTAGAAGTGTTCAATCTATTTTTTAGTTTCATACACCATGTTGAATCTAAGCAATCTAAACAATAACCAGAAGAGCTGGCCAACTACAGTGCATTTCCCATATACAGTTATCTTGAAGAATGCTTTATTTCATATACTATGCCATTTCCCCAAGAGCTTACCTGTCTGTCATGTTGAGTTTATAAATTACATCAGCCTGAAAGAATAGGTAAAACATAAAAAAAAAAAAAAAAAAAAAATCACAATCAACTGTGTTTTTCTGCTGTTTTTAAAAACGAAACTATTCATCAAATCCTAAGCTTGTTATGATGAAAAAAATCACAGTAGTGATGTTACCCAGTCTAACACTGCCCTCCAACAGCGATCTACTGCTACAATTCTGGTCACCCGAAATCAGGGAAGACCAGATGAAACTGGAACAGACACAGGTAAGTAGAGTAACTAAGGCATTCAAAGGAATGGAAGTCTGAGAGGCAAAGAGGAACGTATGGATTGTTTGGCCTACCAGAATTAAGTCTGAGAGAAAATATAATTATCTATGTCTATATCTAATCAATGGGGAAACACCAAAGCAGAGAAGTGAAAAAAGTTATTGACAGAAGAACAAACAAGTTTAATACTGGAAATTAGAAGACGGCTCTAGAGGATACAGGTTTTGGAACAGTCTTCCGATAGAAAGATTGAGTAAGTAAAAAAAAAAAGTAAAACTCAACTCAAGTCTTAATCGCTTTTAACATGGAGCATGATGTATCTATGGAAGGGGTTATACAACATTGCCTCTGTGATAGCAGAGAACTGGACTTTGTGACCCAGGAATTCACTTTCGCTGTGTTTGTCTGCTCTTGAAAAATGGACTTTCAAAGAGCAAGCTGGATAAACTTAAGTGCTTCAAAGCAGTTACTCTTACCTGGCCCAGGAAATAAATTCCTCCACCTACAATGAAAGCTGATATTGCAGTGCCAAATACCGAAAACAGAGTGATGGAACCGATGTTCTGAAAAAAATTACCCTGGAACGCAATAATAAAGTAAGTAAATCAGTGAAAATGATCTCAGGGAAAACTCATGTTTGGGTTTGCATCTAAATTAGATTCTGATTCACAACTGGGTTTCCGATAATAAAGCTTTATTTGTTTGGTTCCAGGTATCCCAGGACATACATCCACATCATCTGCCTAAAGAGCATGCTCTCTTGAGGACAACAGCAAACCCTCTGATAGCTGGGACAGGATGTCAGTCTGGTACCCTAACAACAAACCAATCCTCAGACAAACAGCTGGATATTCACCAGCGCTTTGATACATTCCCCACCTGACAGAACTGTAAATTAATCCATCTATTGGAGACAGGGCATGTGAAAAAGGCTTGTAAACTTCCCAGTTGCTAGTCCATTTCTTAGGTTGTGATTTTGTATGAAAAAATCTTCAGTGTGGGTACCAATTCATGATACTACTATCGCCCACTGCTCACTCCCTCTCCTGCAGCACAGCTCAAGTAGAAAGGCAGCACACAGGGAGGACCAGAACCACTTCAGCCAGGCCTAGCACTGTAAGAAATGTCCACAGAAACACAGGCTCCCAGGCAAAGGGTGAAAACCCTTGTGAACATTTTCCTCTTCTTTAGCTATGGAGTGGCCCCACCTTTCCCACTTCTGATCCTCCTCCTTCCCATTTTGCCTCTTCCACATCAGCTCTTGTACAGCTCTGGTGAGGTAAGAAATCCCTCCAACGAAGGAAAACAACCTCTAAGCAGTACCTAACACCTTGCCAACATTCAGTTAACAGTAACAAGCTACATTCCCTGCATTCTGCGTTGAAGAGGCTTAAATTTTGCATTCTCAATTCCCTGATGATTAATATGATGGAATTTAATGCAATTATTCTAAACTTCATGAAGATAACTAAAAGCAGAATGTGTTCCAAACAAAACCTCAACATGTAAAATGAGTGTCTGGCAGGGGCTAACCTTGTGCAATGAATATCCAGATTCAAATATAATAGGTGGAAGCAAAAGCAGAAAAAACATATTTGGACGAAACATTTCTTCTTCCTGCAAAACAAAAATGAAGTATAATTTCAAGGATAGCATAATTATTGAAATAACATCAAATCTTTCAAAAGGGAAATTAAAAAAAAAAAAGTTGGAAAATAAAAATGGCATTAATCTTTCTCCCTTCTTATCCCAAAATAAAAGACTGAAGAATAGTAAACTACTCCAGGGCTGCTACTTCTATTGTTGTGTTTTTTTTTTTTTAATCCAGTGATAGAAATCTAGGCGTTACTTATTTTAAATTACTGTCTCCAAATAAGCTGCACAGAAATCAGGTTATTTACGGCAAAGGAAAAGTCTTTCTGTTTCCACAAAAAGTATTCCCATTTTATCTCAGAGTCTCAAAATCTGTAAGGACTGTCAAGGAATGGCAACCTCTTGGCCACTGGTTCGAATATAATCTAGGTTAACTGTGACCAAGTACAGTTTCACTAGAAAACTCATCACCTGACAAGAAGAAATCAGATCATCATCTTAGTACACTTGCAAGTGAACAGGCTCAAGACATACACCACCGTTAAGAGTCTGAGGCTTGATTCTTCTTGGCAAATGTGATTTATGCCTGTAATTTAATGGTACTATTCTGATGGCTCCTTTTTACCATCAGAGTGATATAAATGAAACCTACCGTGAAGTGAGATGTTATTTTTTGGTGACCCTACCCTTTGCCAGCTATCTCATCACTTGGCTAACACTGCTTTATGGAGTTGTACCCCCAAACTGGCACCCTGTTTTTTCTGCTGGCAGACTAAGCACAGAAGGCAAATTAATCACGGCTGAATGTGCCTCTCTCTCTCTTTACCCACCAGGCTCCCTCCTGGTCCCCACAGTTCTGAATACAGCAGAACTTGTCACCTTTGTGAGCAACAATTAATTTGTTTAAATCCAGGTTAAACAGCTGACTGTTCTGCTAAAACACCAGCTTTCAAAAAAGAAGTACTCATCTCTTTAAAGCCTCATTCCTGTCTGTACCAGTGATAATCATCTTAAAGGATTTGGGGGACTTAGAAAATAAACCTCATCCTTTATACTGAAATGCTCTAGTCCGTTATTCTGCATGCACAATTCCGTGTATCAATGGCTAACACTACCTAGTTTCTGTCAATGCAGTAACTGCGCTAGAACAAAAAACCCACATACCTAATTAATTACACTGTTTAAAAGCCCCTGAAAGCAGAGCTGGACAAGGAGGCGAGAAATAATGAAAAGGAAGGACTGCATTTGTGCTGCATTGAAACAGAGACCAGAAAAATAAAACATGAGGACCGTAATTATCAGCCATGCTAGCCAGCAAGAGTCACCAGCAAGTACAAGGTCCCCTGAAGACTTATTAAGGCACAATTGCAAGAAATTACATTACAAAGTTCTTAGGGCAGGGATATGATCCAAGATTTGCTCTGTACACGCATACAGCCTGCAGTTAAATATTCTATTTTTTTCCCCCATCAGAAAAACAAAAATTCTCTAGTAAATTTAAAACCATTTAAAGCCATTTTATAAAGTACATAATAATTATTGATTAGAACATTTTACATCTGAAATTATGACAGCCTATGTTAAAACCTAAGCCTTAATACAGTGAAAGTAACTTAAATAAGCACATAATAATGTGGTATTTGTGACCCTTTACCTTAGCTGATAATGTAAGCACCTGGATGCAGTATCCCCAGTGCCTTCCCAAGATTTGACCAACGCTTACCAGAAATGAACTACGTAATTCACTAGCTATGATCAATATTTCCTGTCTTTATAGCATCAGTGCTCAAATCAGAGCATACTTTAAGCTTTCTTTTCTCTTCCTACATATGTGATCATCTTCAGATTATTTTATTTAACCAATAAGAAGCTATTTTAAAATGTTGATTTTGTGGCTGTTTAACTGACTTTCAATTTTAAGTCAAATCCAGTTGACACAAATCAGGAATGAACAAACACTAACTAGTGCACCACTCACTGTTTCTAATAAGTAAATATGTAAAAATGAAATATCACAACATGACTCTTGAACTATGTAATTGCTTAAATGAATGTACACAGAATTAGTGTAGTTAGTTGACAAAGAAGAAGTATAATATGTAATTAAAAAGCTACATCTGATTGAAAAATCTATGCATTTTAATGTATTTCAACTAAGGAGGGGGGAAAAAAAAAAAATCTTCCTTTAGGGAAATAACTGCCAAGAAATATTAAGCTGCAAGCTAGGATTAAAATTCACTACTCAGACCAAGATTTTCAGCTTGCTAATATAAATCCTGTTTAAAACTGGTGATTCAAATCACTGTGATTTCAATCAGTTCACTGATCTAATCCTAATAAACTGTTTGATCCTATGAAACAAAAAAATCACAATTTAAATACTGCAAGGTTTGAAATTAAAGCAGGAATAGTGAAGAGTTCATTGCTTTGATGATGTGGATAAACTGTAACAGGCAAAATCCTTGCTTCACTGTAGACTTCACCTCTTGGAAATAACTTCTGCCAGGATTCTCCCTCCCTGGGGAAGCCTCTGTAACTCCACACATGCACAGATAAGACCTCACAGAATCACACACTAATTCCGGTTGGAGGGCATCTCTGGAGGTGTCTGATCCAAGCCCCTGCTTAAAGCAGGGCCAACTCAGAGCAACTTCAGCCACTCAAGGCTTTATCCAGCCAAGCTTTGAGTATCTTTGTGGATGGAGATTCCCACAATCTCTCTGGTCACATGTTCCAATGTTTGGTTGCCATCACTGTTAATGTTTTCTTCCTAATATCTAAGTCTGTAAAGCTCCGAGCACTAGGACAAGGACAACCTTCTGCATGGAAGCTTTGCCTGTATTTTCTGCTGGAAATAAAGCTCAAATCATGTCTCAGCCAGCATGAAAAATGCTGTTGCTTCAGGCACGCTGGTTTTGGCAGTTTTTCCACAAGAAGCAATGGAGCACCCAAGAAACATGCCATGCTGAATGGACTGCTTTCTGAACTGTCTGTTCTTAGCACCACAATTTGTTGCAGTTTTAAGTAAATAAAATAAGTAAATAACATGACTTTTAGCACAGCTATTCTGAAGAAGTGCTCCTTTTTACCTCTGTGAAATCTATGTTAACATCTTCAGGTAAAACATATGACTTTACAACCTATCAAAACACATTTTTTTCCCATGAAAACACCTACAAAATTAACTCCAAAAGGAGGAAGAGGACTAAATACAGACAAATAACTGAATTACTATATTTGTTACTGTAAACTGATCCCAAAGATTCCCAGTACCACCTTCTACCATGTATCTAATAGGAACAGATTTCGTACCATAAAAAGGATTACTCAGGGGAAAAAATATTGTGTAAAAAACACTCAGCAGGATCAGGACCTCAAATTGGTTGTATTATTATTAAAAAAAACCCAAACTTTGGCATCAAGTATAATGTATGTAAGTTTTTGGATATTACATCTAAAGAAACTAATATTACAAAAAGTCTTATTTTAAACATTTAAGGATTGTTCTACAATTAAAAATTAATTGCTTCAAATATACCTTCCAGTTGGCCAGCTTTTGAGCCTCTATGATTTTTATAAAAGCTCCCATAAGGATACCTAGGAGAGAATGAGATAGCATTCTGAAATAGTCACAAAACACATCACTGTTTCCATTAACTGTTTATCGACTCTCAGTCAACAAAGTTTCAAAAGTGAAAACAAGGCAAAACATAAAGCAGCAAGTCTTTCATTCCTAAATCACAAAAACACAAAGTGGTTTTGGGGCCGATATATGGCAGTTTCCAATACGTTACATAATTACATAGCTTCCCTACACAAAAGATTGACACTTGGGATATCCAAATCCTGAACACGCATATTGACAGTGCTGTGTTCATTGTTTCATAAAGGCAACAGGTTTAACTACTCAAAAACGCTTCTCATCTAAGCTGCATTCAAATAAAATTCCACCTTTGTTGCTACAGAATCAGGAAGTTATTTAGGTATCTGTGTGATAGCGTAAAACCTTCATGTCACTTCAACGCTATTTGCACAGCTTAAGTGAAATCAGTCATCTCCACAGAAGTGAATTTTGTCTCATTGAAATCATAGCACTTACTGGCAATGAAGCAGGTAACAAATTCTGATCAGGGTGGAGACGCTGTCAGAACTATTTGCCAGATGAATTACACATCTTTTAAGTCATGTAGAAAAACTAATTTGAGTATAAAAGAATTTTATCAAGGGTGCTGCAAACTCAACGGTTAAACGTTATCATGCTCTTTCCTCCTATACATCTTCAAACAGATAAGACAGAAAACTCCAAACTAACAAGATTTCTTCTGGAACTCATGAAGATAATTCATGAGCTGTCATTAATTGCTTTCAAGGAGTTATGAGGAATTTTTCTTTAGTCAGATTCCAGATCTGTGTTTCTTCACAGTTGTGTTTTATTATTTACAGAATGGAGACTTCATAGTCAAACACTGGGATGTAGAATTGAAATACACTGAATGAAAGGTAAAAACTGGCTGAGAAGCTTAAAGTAAGCTTTCCTGTAACTCATGTGTTTTTATTCTCTCATGCTGTAGCTATCAAAAGAGCATCACATGGATTACTCCTGATGGATGTGTCATCCACACAAAGCCATGAGGCTTAAGCCTTCTTTCATACAAAAATATGTGAAGGCATTGGTCCCAGAGGATAGAAATAATTGTTCCATGAAATGGTTTATATGGAAAGGAAGAGCAAAACATTAATGAAGGAACATCAAAGGTCTGCTGTTCTTTGAAGGAGGACATAATGCAGATACAGCCACTCACATGCCATATAAACACAGGTCTCAGTACTAACAGTCGGGCTTTCCATTCTGGGATGGAAGCTGTGTCAGAAGCCAAGGACCAGAACATTTCTGATTTTTGCAGAGCAGCAACACTGTCTTCAGTGGGTACAGGCAGTACATGTATCACTTAACAGTAAGTTTATGGGGGGAAAAAACAAACCACAACAACCAGAGCCTATACATCTGAAGGCACAGACTTCAGGAAGTGTACTTCCTGAACAAACTTTCAGTATCTTATTAGTATTGAGAGCCCTCACATAAAACTACGTTTAGAGGGGATTTAAAAGAAAAGAGAATCCCTTAACTCACTTCTGCTGAAGTGGAAGGGCTCCAGCACAACTTGTGAAATTGGACCCCCGTGAGCAGGCCAACCATAGCCTGTGGGCTACAAGCTGGGCATCCCTATCCTATGAGCTTAAGTAAAAGGCTGGTCTCAATCTCTGTTTTTAGAAGGAGAGCTAATCACAAGCTGACCCTAACAACAGTGTCACGGACAGACGAGGTCCTTTCATGACATCAGAAGTTAAATGAACAACAATATAAATGTAAGGCAATAGCAGAGGTTAAGGGAAAAGGATGAGCCTGAATCATACAACTTACACCTTTATATAGCACAAGTTACTTCTAGCTGCATATTACACACAGCAGTACTACTAAACTAAGATTATGCTAAGCAAAGTCATGAAAGAGAGCGGCACAAATAATGCATCGCCAAGAGTGTTTAATAGCAGCAGAATCAAACTTTGTGGGACAGATTTTTAAAACACATCTTTACAAACTACTCTTCTTTTATTACTAGATTAATGAATGCAGTTTTTGTTCAGCCGGTTCCATCTATTAAATCAGATCGATCAGTTTTGTCAAGGGGCTAACTGGAAAGCTAAGTCTGTAAGAGTTGATCTAAGCCTCATTCTTTTGAAAATCTTATAGGAATTTTCTTATTACAACCAACCTTTATTTTTCCTGAGAACATGTTAAAACTCAGTAACAAATCAAAGAGAAAAACCTTCCTGGCAACTATTTTTACCAACAAAATTCCAGTAACTTTGAAGGATGAAGATCAAAATCCAGCCTTAGAGAATGCGCTCCCGCCCTGTCCACCAGGAGACTAACATGCCTTAGGAATTGTAAAACAGAAGCTTCTCAGCAGCTTAGACAATGGGAGGAAAAACAGTCATGAAAATCATACTTATCTTCTCTGCTGCCATTTTTATTAGCCTTCAATAACTGCCTGAGAAGATTTGCTTAATTTACAAGTCAAAATAGGACACACCTCACTTCTGGCACTGCTAGCAAAACTGAATACTTGAAACTCAAGCTGTGCTCTTGCAGCTGTGTAGATCATTACCAGTAACAGACGTTCACTGACCAGCAATTAGCTGGCAATTCCAATGATTATACAGATGCCGTGTCCTGTCAACAGAGCTGACAGTAGTTTAAATATGACTGAGTCAATAAACTAAATAAATAAGGCTTAAGCGACACAGGACATCTGTTAGCTGGGTTGCCACTGGGTGTAACACTCTCTTGACTTAGTGGAATTGCATTTGCTGGTATCATCTCATCTGGTTTGGGAGACAGACTACAGCTATGCTGTGGTTCACACCGAAAACTGAACTGTGCAAGTCTCCTATATGCCCTCTATGTGAAAATACAAGAGATGCAATGCTGCTCCTTTTTACCCATCTCGAGTAGCAGTGACAGCCCCAGCACGAAAACTTACCAGTTTCATGAACAAGCTTTTGTTGGGACTGACAGGAGCACAGAACATACCAGCACAGCTAAAATCCTTGTCCTGCTGCTGAGATGCCAAGAACAAGAAGCAGAAAGAGAACGATATCTGTGCCTCTGCTGCTCTCTGCAAAGCTCAGCAGGAGCAGTGATGCAAGCTCGCCTAACGCCTCAGCTCAGCACTGCCCAGTAGTTGGCTTGGGGCAGAATATAAGGAATGGTAGTAAAGAAAATCCAGAACTATGCCAGCAAGAGCAATCAATATACTGCTGCATTTTAAATTGGGGATTATGCTTTAATTTAGATTAGCTATTTAATAACAATGGTAACTAACCTGATTAGAAGCCAAATTAACACCTGTCACCTGCATTTTTGTGTACAAAGAGCAAGGATACTGAAGGGATAGTAATGTCCTTTTGGAACCTTTCAAGACACTGGCAGACATACCACAGAAGACACCTGTCCACAGCAATAATGAAGAAGGGAAGGAAAGAGAAGTGTGTCAATAGTGAATCAAACACTGCATGGTTCCTATGGGGATGACAAAGTAAGTCAGGATGATCTGCAGCAGCTCTCATCTTTCTACGTCATACTACAGTAGACAGAAGCATAAACGCACAAAAGTCTGATGGATGCTGCTCCTATGAAGATGAGGTGTGCATGCAATACCCAGGAAATCCATACCAGCACTATGACAGATTTTTTACAGGTCAATTTTTTTTTCAGCTGCACAGAAATATCGAAACTCAAATAGGGCCTTGCAAGTGAATGTCTCTTTAAGCTTCAATACCTTCTAGTATGCTAGTAATGTGATGTGGTCTGCATCAAATAGAGTTATCTAAAAATTCAGGGAGTCACGCCTGCAGGAAAATGTTTTTCTTTCTGCTAAGTAACAGCTCTAAGATCTTCTCAATCTAGCACCCAAGATGCAAGAAGATTCCTGTTTCCCAGAAAGCATAAGGTACTGACAAGCACCAGAAAGCTTATGGCCTCCCCTTGAGAAATTGTGTGAAAATACAGTTAAGAAACATGAGAGAAGAAGGTACCAGAGAGTACAGCAGGCAAAGTCCAGGAGAAACAAAAAAATCTACCTGCTCAACAAGTATTACACTCCTCCACACTACATTAGAATTGCATAGCTAAGCATCTTCCTCTTTTTGTTGTATTTTTAGAACGGCTGTCAGTGAAAGCGTCACTAGTAATAGGAGCACAAATATCACAGATTCTTGTAAACAAATTACAGAGACAGCTGAAAAACTGTTGCTGGGATTAGTTAGACCAGGTCATTTAAACATGATGTTAGACAGTATGTAGAGAAAATAATAAATATATTTGGCCTGATTTCCTCCTCATTTACACATTTATACATCAGGAGCAACAGCATACAAATAAATGAAATTACCTGAACATAAAAATACAGCCTTAGGAATACTCCAAATTTAATTCAAATTAAGTAAGCACTTGATCTTCATTAAGGGTGACATTCTTATCGCTCAAGTCATAGGAAGAGCTCTTGTCATGGTACTGCAGGGATAGTTAAGTATCTGGCAGTCCAGGCAAGTTTTCAGGATACAATTACAGTCCCCAGCTAAAAAATTAAAGTCACATATACAGACATAATTCTACCAAAACTCATACAAACACATGTACCACTTCAAAGGGAAGGCCAGAGTCTCACTGCCAGGAGCGCTGCAGTTTCTTGTCCTACAGTGCAGATGCAAAAATAGAAGAAGCTGCCAAGGTACTTAGGTAGTGACATCCCTATAGCGCCTATATGTGTCATTTTACTGGGCCAGTCTCTGCACACATGCTCATCTTCTGATTTCTTCCATGAATTTAATTCTATGAATTTGTTGTTTTCTTCACTGCATCCAGTTTGCTGCATCTTTCTAGCGATAGTTAACACACAACAGAGCCTAATTCCAAGTACAGACTACTGAGAGTCCCTGAATTAACACAAATTCAATATAAAAATTTCATGGTTACTCACCTAAAGAAACAACAGCCACACTCTCTGGTAAAAAATGAAGTCGGTATTTTATCAGTAAATGCACCAATATGATGCAGATAGCTGTGAAGGAAAAAAAATAAATTGTAGATTTAGAAGTGTTAGAAGAGAATAAAATACACTTTTAAGTAGTATTTCTAAAATACATGCAGCAAAACTTCTCCTAATGATTTAGTAGAAATCCACTAATGCAAGTAACCAAATTTTAGTTCAAACCTAATTCTCACTGAAGTACGTCAATGGATCTACAAATGACAGAAAATAACTAACGCACATTTTAGGACTTAAAATTATCTTCTAAAAATACCAGTATTACTACTTTTAGAGCCTGATTCAGCTTACAAGAAAACGTTCTCTGAGCGGTAGCTGTAAAAAAAGTCAGTTATACAGAATACACTGTTTTAATAACGTTTTTGGTAAACATTTCGTATTTTTTAAACAAAACATAGATGTACACATGGCCTCAATTAAGATTTCAGAGCTACATACTTTCACATGTAAGCCCCTCTGAGCAGATGGGCTTTACCCAAATGGATAATCACAGAATCAGAAAAATTTACATTGGAAGGGATCTCTCGGGGTCATCTAGTCCAACTTCCTGCTGAAAGCAGGGCAAACTTCAAAGTCAAAGAAGGTTGCCCAGGGCCTTGTCCAGTCAAGTTTGAAAATCTCTGAAGATGAAGAAGTCACAACCTCTCTCAATCCCAGTTCCAGTGCTTAAGTCTCACGGTGAAGAATTTTCTTCTTCTTTCCAATCCACATTTCCCTTGTTGTAACTCGTGACTGGTGCTTCTTGTTCTTTTGTGCACCTCCGAAGAGTCTGGCTCCACAGCCTCTGTAACTCCCGTTCAGTGGGGCTATGAGGTTGCACAATGGGTAACCATTTAAATATCCTGGTTCTCATAACAAGCATCAGCCAAATTCTTATCCAAATCAGCAAGAAACATTTACTGCTGAGCGTTGCTAAAAGTTAAACCAGTAAGGGCAAAGGACCAGTGTAGAAAAACACGGAACAGATTTGGCTTGAAGTTTAAAAAAAAAATTAGAATCTAAATCTGATGCAACATTCACGTATTGTTTTTAAAAATTCAATTTTGTACTGTAGTAATACATTTCACCTAGTAGGGAGAAAGTCTATGTCTCACAACAAAAACGGAGGTTACAGTAATATGAAAATCCCATCACAGCCTCTATGCCAAGGGTAAAGGCAAATTACAAAGGATCTCTAGCAGATCTGGGTACCATCCGCAGATATGGTTGGAAGACACCGCTTGATTCTTTTAGAACTACTACAGGTGGGAAACTTCTCTATAAGAATCAAATAAGGCTGGATTATTAAATTCCTAACAATTTTTATCTGAATATTCCCCGCATTGAAAGTACCACAATTCTTCTACCATTTTAATTTAGCTCAACAAAGGGTCAAACAAAGAAACAACATCTGACCTGCATGTCTGTAATACATGTATTTCGCTCTACTTGCTAACAAATCCTCCTGCAGTGGCCTGGGATATAAACAGTATTACCGCTCGCGTTTTGTCAGAAAGCAACTGAAGCTTAAGCTAAGTCAACAGCATTTTATATACTGTAATCAAATTGTGGCCTGTTAATCGCAGCAGAGACTATTTTAAACTATGTGTCTGACAAACACAGATAGTCATAACTGCAATGGGAATCTTCATTCTCCTTACTCTGTGCCCTGTAAGTGTCTGTGACTCTCACCGTACTTCAGTGTGGGCAGCACAGTGCCAGGCCACACTACAACAGCACACATTTTGAACTCGGGAGTGAACTAGCTTCTCGGAACTGCTCTTAGTGATTTGGTTTAACAGCTCCTTCTAGTTAACTAAAAACCAAACAGCCACGCGCAGATGGTTCAGAAAAGCGCTTTCAATTTACAGCCTGAAAAGGTGCAAAACGGTCCACAAGTAGTTCTGAGCACTGGCATGGTTTGCTGGATCACACCACCTGTGAACTACTGGGGTCTACAACGTGATCTGTATTTACTATACAGTGTCACAAAAACAAAGTACAAACCTCAAATACAAACACCACTTTTCATCGTCCTACTCTCCAATACGGTGCTAAGGAACGGGTATCACACCGATGCCTGCATTCTCCCATTTGTTATCTCGTACACCCAGTTCGTACACATGGTGAGCATTTCACTGATGAGCACATGAATAGATGCATGGGCTTATGAACTGAGCAAGGACTCATGAAAAACAGTAGTATTTGCTCAATTACTGGCATGTAATTTGTTCAGGGACAAAGCTGTGGGTTCAGAGTGATGAGCAGGGATGGCTCCATTCATGAAGATTGGTGGGGGTCCCTTCCCCACATATTTACCCCACTTCCACTCCACCAATCTTTACAATATCGATCAATCAGTTCTCAAAACACCTGAGTTTACAGCACCATACGTTAATGCAGACTCAAACTGGTGTTTACTTTAAAACGTTGTACTAGAAACTGCAGCAGTTCAGAAGCTGACTAACAAGCAACTCAGACATTTGGCTGCCAACTGCCAAACAGACTATGGGAGCAATAGCTTCATCGTGTATCTCAAGCGAAGTTTTTATTCACCTGTCAATCAGTATTACTGAGTTTTGTATCAATTTCCTGCCTGTTAAACATGAAAAATATGCACCCAGTAAAGACATCTAGGATTACTGTGTTAAAAGCATTCCATGCTGCTCTTTGGGATAGGTCCATAAAGGCATCTGGACGTTATGCATTTCCAGCAGCTCCAATGCAAGCACAAACATGCTTTCTATTTAGCAGATCTAATCACCAGCTCCTTTCTACCAGCTTTCGACTACTTTGCTTTGGCAATAAAACAAAAAGCAACCATAGTCTAAGAAGTAACTCCCACCACCATAAATATTATGGCAGCCTGGTATATTCTTTAGCTGTTGGTCACCCATTCCTTGTGTAAGACTGCTCAGTTTGTATCTGGCAGCCTATCATCTGCTCCAGGCACTTGCACGTATCAGGAGTATAACAATCAGGCAAGAGGCTGGAAAAAGCGGTGTTCTGGACAGGCTAAAAGAACGTTGAGTGTCCCCTTAAGGAAGGGCACAGTAAAAGCATATAATGTAACAGAAGGGATTCATGGATCACACAAACCTGGCAGAACAGAGGTATGACTTTGAAAGTGAAGTGGTGTTTGAACAGATAAATAAGGCACAGAAGTCTGGGGTCAGAGACTAACTCATGCTACTCCAGGCACTTTAAATTTACGGCTTGGCTTTGACACAACACAGCTCAGAACAGATCTGCTTCTGGGTCTATTCCAGTTTAGAACATTTTAAAGGCCATTTTACAGCTCACAACATCCAGATTTAAGAGTACTGTAGACACATTCATTTTCACCCTTCCTACACCCTTAAATCAGAGATTATGAATGGGAATAACTATGAGCAATAAGCTTTTATACTGGTTTTACTTTGTTCGGGGAACTCCCCTGTCCTGAGGGTGATGCTTTTAAGATCCATCAAGCTATTAGACTGGCATAAATAGGCTAGAACACAGCCAAAAAAATTATAGCTCTGTTCTTAAGTCCTAGGAATACAATTTTACTATGAATGGCCCTTTTAAAATCCATGAGACACACATATCCAGAAATTTTATTTTAATCCTGGAAGTCTTCTGATCCACTGCATTTTGCTTTGGTCTTTCGTTTCTGTTCAAATTCTAATATGCCATTGATCTCTGGGAAAATATTAACCCTCTTTGAAGACAGATACTTTAGAAATAAGCAGAACCCTTCTACCCTTCTACTTTTTGCCGCACTAAGAATAGTTATTTATAGGAGACCAATTTTTCTTCTTTTTAAACCCAAATGATTTGTAGAAGTTTCTGCATTGCTGTCAACTCCATACCTATTATTTTCTCCATTTGCTACCGAAAGAATAACCACTTCGAAGACTATGTGACCCATCTGTCACAGAAAAGTCTCTGTGTAGCTTGCTTTGGAGGAACCAAGCACACAAACACACAGATAACAGACAAACCCTTAACCCTCCATGAAAGTTTTGTTTTTGTTACAGTTTTGACTACAGCATTGCTCTAAGCAGATGGTGAGAGATAACTATATTCTGTTAAAGAAAGATAACAGCCCAGACTTACAGAAAAGTTGGGCGTGCATCTGCCATTCAAAATGCCTATATATGTACAACAATGTTAATATAATTATGGCAACCTGCATGTTATTATCACACTCTTGTAGGAGCTTAAGAACAACAGGACAGCCAGAAAAATACATACTGAACTTTAGTACTCGTGCATATAAATCTGACTGCCTTCTATTGGCTTATATAACAAAATATCTGAGGGTTGTCCAGAAGTGCTAGAAGTAGTTAAATTGACATCTATCCAGTACGTTGTTTGCAAAGACAGCTGCAAGCACCACAGAGTATTCTGACAGTGTCTTTTTCATACAGGAACACATGCCATGTACTTGATAAAGAAGGCAAAGACAATTAAACATGTTGTTTGCGCTTTGAGACCATGATGAAAAGGTTTGCAATGGTCCTCAGCTTTCCACAGGTTTGGGAGGTTCAGGCAGTTATATACCCAACTTTCTAAATCCCTGTGCCTGTACAATATTCCACTTCATAGAGAGAAAACCAGAGGAGAAATAAAATGCTATGATTTTGAAAGTTGGCCTATGTCCTCAGATACAGAGTACGATTAACAGAGATTAAAAGACTTTCAGTTCATCATTCACCTAAAACAAGAAGACTAAAAAAAATCGTCATGCCACTAGATTGCTCCTCTTGCTGTGCTTGGACTCCAGTCTGAACTGGAAGGATAGGTTTAGCAGGTGTAGGTACCACCAATTTGGTAGTAGCAGCCAGCGTAGTGTGGAGGGTGACATTGATGACTTCATGGCTGGCATTTGCAGATCTGTCAGGATAAAACAATACATGATTATACTGGATGGGAGCAGCATGACAAAGACTTAGCCTACTAACAACATGCACGCATGAAACAACCACCAGATCATACTGAATTTGTACTCGTGACCAACACATTAAGGTTGCTTTTTAAAAGTGGTCTCTGATCACAGACAAATACTGGAAGTTCAGATTCATGGAGCTGATTATTGCCGAGTTCCTTCATGCACTGCAGACACCAAATATTCCGCACTGCAGCTCGGAATGCAGGTGAAAGCCTGACACAGAGAATGAACTAGCCCACTTGGCCCGTCGAGCGTAACAAACCCGCTGTGTCGGACCAACGGCACCCGCAGGGACTGCGGGACCGCACCTGCCAGCTCCTACAGCCCTCCCTGCCGCGCAGCGCCGCTTCAGAGCCGGCCTCCCCCTCCCGTGGGCAGGATGCTCCCGGAAGCCCTCCAGGGGCCCGCGCTGCAGCCCTCAGCCCAGGGGCAGGCACAACCCGTCGGGCTGTCCGCACCACACGGCGGGCCGCCCCTCAGCCCCAGGCGCCGTGCTGAGCGGAGGGGCCGGCACCGAGAGGCTGGGGACGCTGCCCCCCCCCCCGCAAGCTCCTGTTGAGGGGAAAGGCACCCCCGTCGGGCAGGCGGCAGCGAGGCCCTGCCCCGGAGGCGAGGCTTTCCCGCCAGCAGGGCCCGGGGGAGCGGAGCGGAGCGGGCCGACCCCTCCCGCGGCCCGACCCCCACCACACTCACTCCGCCATCTTGCCGGCCGCCGGCTTAAGCCTCCCACCGCGCTCCTGCGGCCCCGCACGCAGCCACTTCCGGGGCTCCTGGGCGACACTCTAGCGGGCGCGTCCGCGATCTCTATGATCGGACCTGGGAGAGTCGCGGGGGCGAGAGCGCGCATGCGTGCACGGCCGCCTGCCGCCGGCGTCCTTCAAGCGGGCGCGTGATGGGGGGGGGGAGTTTGTCACGTGAGAGCGGGGGCGGCTGCTCGCGCGCCGGGCAGCGCGGTCCTGCCATTGCGTGGTGACGCTGCGTCGTCATGCGCTGGTGCTGTGGTGTGATGTCACCTTTCCCGCGCTGCCCAGCGGGGGTGTCCTGCCCGCGGCTCGTGCTGGGGACCGTCAGTCAGCCGCCATCGCCCAGCGGCTCCTTGTCCCTCAGCCATTGCTGCCTGGCGCCATGTCCCTCAGCCGCCATCGCCCAGTGGCTCCTTGTCCCTCAGCCATTGCTGCCTGGCGCCATGTCCCTCAGCCGCCACCCCCCAGTGGCTCCTTGTCCCTCAGCCGTTGCTGCCTGGCGCCATGTCCCTCAGCCGCCACCCCCCAGTGGCTCCTTGTCCCTCAGCCATTGCTGCCTGGCGCCATGTCCCTCAGCCGCCATCGCCCAGCGGCTCCTTGTCCCTCAGCCATTGCTGCCTGGCGCCATGTCCCTCACCTACCACCCCCCAGCGGCTCCTTGTCCCTCAGCCATTGCTGCCTGGTACCGTGTCCCTCAACCGCCATCGCCCAGCGGCTCCTTGTCCCTCAGCCGTTAGTGCCTGGCGCCATGTCCCTCAGCTGCCATCATCCAGCAGCTCCTTGTCCCTCAGTCGCCATGGCCTTGCACCTTGTCCTTCAGTTGCCATTGTCTGGTGGCTCCTTCTGCTTCAGCCACCATTGCCCAGCAGCTCCTTCTCCCTCAGCCACAGTCACGCAGTAGCTCCTTGTCCCTCAGTTGTTGTTAGCTGGCAGCTCCTTCCCCAGCGCTATTGCCTGGCTCCTTTCCCCTCAGCTGCCATCACCCAGCAGCTCCTTGGCCCTCAACTGCCATCACCCAAGCTCATAAGTAACCCCTTGTGCTTAAATGGAGACTGAGGTCATGGTGGCACAGGGTTATTGTTTCAGAGGGTGTGCTGGAAACCTGGGTATAATGACTGCAAAAGTGTGCTGAAGCATCACTTCAAAATACTCTGTGGTGCTGAAAAGCAGGAAATGGATCCTGACCTTTTAAATAAGACATGTTCAACCTGCAGCTCCCCTAACCCTGTCCTGCTGGCTGAGCAGACCTGGGTAAGTGCACAGCGGATCCATGGCTGACTTTCACTGCTGAATCACAGACTGAGAACCTAGCCTTACAGCAAAAAGAAAGTGTCAAATTAGCATTTATCCAGTTACCATCAAGCTGAATCAGAAAGCCACTGCCTCAAAATCAGTGTCAAAATGCTCTTGAATTAAAATATCGTCGAGTTGTCAGCCTTATCTGGTGTAAGTTTCAAATGCCCTCCTCTGGCACAGGCTGCTGCTGTGACTTGGGTCTCTAAGCTCTCCCACGCATCCGTTCTTACCTGGAAAATGGGGCTAATTAGCACCTCCCAGCTTACACAGCCAGTCATGGACATACATACAGCCAGTCTGTGAAAGTTTGAGATGCTGGCATGACGGGCACTATGGAAACAAATAGTGTAACAGCATCACATGCATTTCTGTTCATTTCTGGTTGGACTTCCTCAGGGAAAAAAAAGGGGGTTGTACAAACAGACATAATTGGTTTGTATACCTCAGGTCGTTTTCAAGGCCCTTTAGAATATCAGCTGTGCACTTTAATCAAAATGAAATTGTAGATTCATGGCACAGGCACACTGACATGTGATCCGTTTACATGAAAGTGAAAGCCATTCAAATAGGTACAAACATGCATGAGTTTTAAAAAACAGTGAGATTTGGGCAGCAGCTGTTTTTCTCTTCGTGTCACAGGCGGGGCAGAGCTGGAGAACGTCTGGTTTCCTGTAGTGAGACTAAACCCACACCTCCTTCATTGCTCTCATCTTCTGATGTGGTTTTGTGGTGACCTACTTAGATAGTCTTACTACAGTTATAACCAAATTTTTTTTTCCACACTGGCTAATTTCCGACAATCTGCAGTTTGCTAATCCCCATCTGCTTTAACTCATTCTGTCCATCCCAGTAGTGTTTGGGACAGTTTAGAGTGCATGACTTCAGCTTAGGCACATGTGAAGTGGCACACTTAAAGCTCACTGGTGCCAGTGAAAAATGAGGATGGCACTTTGCAAGGCGGTGCAAGCTGATTTCCAGAGGTGATGTGCACATCTTACTCCATTTGGAATCTGGGGGGCCTGTGGGCCTCCAACACATCAGAAGCTCAGGCGCTTCTGCTCTTTGATCTCAGTTTTCATGATGCTCTGGAGTGGAGATTATGAACAACACTTCATCCGTAAATAATGAAGCTTGATCTAGAATGTGTTACAATTAAGCTGATGAAACACAGGAAATTTCCTTGTGAACACTGTCTTCCTTTTTTGTGCAAAAATCAAAATTCAAAGTTTGCCAAGCCTTGGCCAATTTCAGTATGTGTGAAGTGCTCCAAATGTGCTCTGTCAAAGCACCAGAGGGGTATGGAGGGTCGCTTCAGTGTGAGCAGAGGCTGGTGCAGGTCTCTCTAGATGGCTGCAAGTAGCTGGTCGCTAAAAGGTGAACTGTCAGTGTTTCCCTTGAGAACACCTCTAAAAAGAAATCGGTCTTCTGCAAATTTGCATCTTTTTAGCTCATAATAACTTCTGGGGTTTTTCTTTTGCTTTTCTGGGAAGCCCAGTGAAAATGCAAGTTAAATTGAAAGGGATTGAGGGAGAACAGGTGGGAATGTGGCAGAGAAGGACGGTGGGGCCACATACGTCTCACCTCAGCGCTATACGACGGCTCGTGCAGGAAGAAGCTCCCCTTCTGTGCAATCCAGTCCTCCTCACCTGGTCGTTATTCTGTCCACCTAGAAATTGGAGAAAAAATCGTTGAAAGGCATCTCTGGAGAGCTCCGGTCCAACCTCCTGCTCAAAGCAGGGCCAACTTCAAAGTTAGAGGAGGTTGCTCAGGGCCTTGTCCAGAGAAATTTTGAATATCTCTAAGGGTGGAGAATCCCCAGCTGCTCTGGGAGACCTGTCCCTGTGCTGCACCACTCTCAGGGTGAAGAACTTTTTCCTTGTTGTGCAGCTGGAAGCCCCCTTGTTGCACTTCATAACTGGTGCCTCTTTTGTTGTGCAGCTCTGACAAGTCTGCTCCTCCTCCCTGTAGCCGCCTTCCTCCCTATCTTACAGCTGTGCCTATGCTGCTCTGAGTTAAAAGGAGTAGCTGCATCTGCCTGCAAGGGCAAAGTTTCTTAAAAGCAAATCAGCAAATGGTGGAAGATGTAGAGCCATTGCAGCAGTGTCCGTCAGGGAAAAGGGCATGGCTAGAGTCCTTGTGTAATCTTCACCTGTTGCAATGGGCTCTTGCAGTTGTCACCAGAGTGATGTTCAATTCTGTACCACGCTGGTGCAGAATAAAGAAAATCTTAAAACTTATCTTTCCTAGTCACTCGAGTTTTGCTTGGTGTGAAGAGTAGGTCATCTGGCCTAAGAATGAAGGCCGGAAATTTTAGCTCTTTTGTTTTCTCTTTGCTTTTTCTTTGCTTTTGTTTTGGGTTTTTTTGGTTTTGGCCTTGGCCTCGTTTTTTCGGTTGTTTTTGTTCCTTAAATCTTTCAACTGGCATGATCAGGAAACTCCACGCTTGTTTTGTTTTACTGGCCTTGTAGCTGTCATGTGCTTTTAATCATGAGAGATTGAGGTAGAAAAGGGATGACTGCAGATGTAACTCTTCAGGATGTGAGCTGACCTTCTCCTTCACTGTGCCTGCTGGCCCTGGCCAAAGGGGGATCACAGATGGGTGTTGGAGGCCATGGGAAGGGTTCAGGAAGGGGTGTGGAAGGAAGGAGGATTGAGCCAGGAAAGTAGAGGCCTGGGAACCTAGAGAAACACAAACCCAGGACTGAACCTCACAAAAGCCAGGATCTGAAGGGGGAAAAAAAAAAAAAGGGAAAAGGTAGAAGGAGGACAAGGATCCCAGGGACCCCTGTAGGAGGGGGGAGCATCAGAGCGGCTGGAGGGATCAAGGGCTGCTGGGTCAAGCGACTGTGTGCGAACAGGAAGCCCCAGGTACCAGGAGGTGCAGTTGGTCAGCTGCTGTGAATTGTCACATAGAATGATTCTATGATTCTATGATTCTATGGTTTCCACTGAAACGAAATGTCGTCACCTCAGAGCTGCGCACTATGGGTGAAGTAACCACAAGTGATATCGAATTATAACATCTAAAACGTTCTGTATGAAGAGATGGTGATTTTCATGTCTCATCTCTGACTCATCAGCAGGAAATACTACTGCTTGCTTGACCAGTTGTTGCCACTGAGAAAGGGGTAAGTCAGACTTACCACTGAGATAACTACTGAACCAAACACCGGTCTAGCATCGCTGTACAGATGGTTTTTCAAGGACTTGGTTGCAGCAGAAAGTAATCATTTAGGCAGGAGGCCTTTCAGCCTGCTTCTCACTTGTGGTTTTCTGATGCACAGCTACTGAGCATCTGTTGATTAATGTGTGCGCTGAATGTTGCTTTTAATAGATCCCAGGAATTTCACAGTCGTTTAAGCTCATCTAAGATGATGTGGCTGTAGGTAACATAGTGTTTAGTTTTAATTCTTAAATTATACAGAGCAGCCTAAATAGATAGCTATGTGGAACGCTGAGGGCAGGCACAGATGAGTAAGTGACCAGCTGTAACCTCGTGCTGGAAACGTAGGGGAAGGCGCTAATTTACAGACACAGGACTTTGTTCTCTCTAACAAGTGGAGGCTGCGGGCTCTAAAGAACAAGGGCATGCCAGATTTACTCTAGGGATTGGGTTTAGCAGTTATGTCAGTCTTTGGCCTTGGAGAGATCTGCGTTAGCTTTTTAGATTATCTATAAACACTGTGATCTCAGGCGGGTTGAACAGTCACCCTTGATTCAAGGTCTCCTGAAATAGAGAGCACTGAACTTCCTCCTGCAGTGTTGGGCGGTTAGACAGTGGGAGGAGGCTGCCAGATGTTGTAGGGAAGGTGGAAGTGCTTCACCTAGATTTACTGTAGAACTATCATGCAAGTATTTAAATATTCCAATCACCTTCATAGCTTGGCTTTATAGTAAAAATAAAATATTTCCCAGGGTGTGGAGAGGTGTTCAGCTCTAAGCTCACCTGAGGCCAGATTCTGATTCTGGCATGGAATATGGTATGGGCCAAACAAGAAGATGAGCCTGGGATTTCAAAGGCATCAGGCAAAATCAGTAGTATCGACAATACCAAAAACAGCAGTGGCCTTAAAATGTCAGTGTCTGTAGGCTGTGTGTGAGGAAATGCCTATGGCTACAGCACCGAAGTGACAACAGGGCACTTACTGCTTACAGAAGACCTGCCGTTTGGGGGCTTCATCATCCCCCAGGATCAGCTCTATCACAGCTCCTGAAGATGCTGGCAGGCTGGGATGTGAATGCCGGGGAGCTGCGTTGGCCTGAAAACAACCTCTGTGCAAAAAGTTCATCTCCTCCTACTCCCTTCTCTCGATTTTCCTGCACGCCAGTATGAGACTGAGAAAGAGAGAACTGATTGTACTTTAAAAAGAAGGATGAATGATCTTTGTTATCAAACTCAGGACATTTATTTATTATACAGGCAAAGGTTAAGCATGCCGCTAAGAAGGTAGGCAAAGAGTCAGCCGTGTAATTTGCTTGCTTTATTGCTTTTGGGCAGATGGGAAGGATTCCCTTAGGCTGACTGATGACATGCTGAAAATTGTTTTAAACACATCACTATATAGATTTGTCTCTATATCTTCTTAATGTGTCTTAGTATATATAGCATCTTATTCTCTTGTTCTCTAGATATATGCAGTAGGCATATGCTGTGTGCATACATATACACACACTCATACGTATAAATATAAACAAATAGAGAGAGAGACAAATTCCAGGCACGAGTTTTCAGCAGATAATGTCTCTCCTGTTGCTTTGGTATTTGTTGTTTGAAACTATTGGATGCTTGGTTTGTTTGCTTTTCATTTCATGTTTTGTCTGTTTTTGACATGCTAAATCTGGAATTTATCCAGGAGGAAGCAGTGACACAGGGAAGCACATCGCATGGCTGTAATCGGTGCCCAGCAAGATGCGCTGCTATAGCCAGTTACCAGAGGTTGCGATCTGCCTGAAATGCAAACAAATGGGATCAGCCCAGGGACCCAAAGGGCAGCAGGACGGAATATTCCCAAGGACACTGTCATGTCACCTGCTGGCACTGCTAGTCAAGTGGCTGAATACACAGGCTGAGGAGACTGAACTCCCCTTGCCTTGGACATGGGGACGGTGTGAGGAGTACCTTGTCGAGAAGCGATGGCTGATTTCTCCAGCCCTGTTTGCCCTTCAGGGAAACGCAGCCCTCCTGACCCCAGCCTCATTTCCTTGTTTTTGGGACCGGATGCTTGTTCACGCTGGCTTGTGCCCTGCCACACACCAACAGCCGCTCTGCCGGGTAGGCGGACACAGAGGACAGTCCCCATCCACAGAGCTCACCGGCTTCCCAACAGATAGGCTCTGCTGGGTGAATGGTTCAAACACTGTCAAGTGGGGGCAGGAGGTGCTGCCCCAGAGACAGGACATAGAAGAATTGTCCTCTCTCGATTTTGCTTTTAAACAGTGAATTTTTTTTCTCTGAGAACTCAGGCATTTCATGTGTTTCAGAGCTGGTGCTGTGCTTGTGCGCCGTGACTCATCCGAGTCCGCTCTCGCAGCAGTGTGTGATGGGCCTTCTGTCTCAAGACGTGACTCTCCCAGTGTGAATGGCTTATGCTTAGTGACAGGCTTCAGCAGGAGGCAGTTGCTATTTTACAAATGCCTAAACTGAGGCACAGAGAGGCTGGAGAAACGGCCCTGAAACGGACAGCGAGTCAACAGGTGAGCTGGGAAGCACATCTCACAGGGTCTCCTGCTCTCTAAGCAGCACTTTGTCTTGAGACCTGCAAAGACTGGGGAAATCTGCTCCCACTTTTTCACCCTAATCTCCCAGTAAACAGGTTTCTGTTTGTTTACCGGCACAGATGGCTTTCACTAACACCACTTACTTATCTGACCTTTCTGGCCACCACAGGCAACCAGCCACATGCGCTGACCGCACCACGAGCTGGAGCCCAGCATGATGCAGCTCCACAGTTGTGTCTTCTGCCAGGCCCAGGGACGCAGCCGCACTGCATCAGGCCAGCAGGTCCTGCAGGCCCTGGGTCTTCTTTCCAGCAGTGGTCTCCAAATGCTTCTGCATGCTCAGAAAATGAGGCGAGATAAGGCAGTGATGACAAAGTACCGCCCTTTTCCATTTCTTCCTGAAAGTCTTCCTGAAGTCAAGCTAGTTTCTTCTTTAAAGGGCTGTTCGATGCTTAATTTCAAACAAGCATTGCAAGTTTAAGCCTCCCACACCGTGTGATTTCTGGAGTGTATCTATATATTTGGTGCATGTGTATCCATCCCAGAATTGGATGGCACTTTGCATGTGTGCATGTGTAGAGGGGATGACAGGGAAAGAAGATGCCAGCAGTAGAAACCATCATTTGTAAATTAAGAAAAACAAACAAAATAACCAAGAATGGAAGAATCAATTATGGGCAGGCTAGAATTAGAATTTAAAAAAACACCACCACCCCTTCCCCTACAGAAAGCCAGCAGAGGCCGTAAGCAGACATCTCGAGAGACAAAAGAGCAGGGCAAGCAGATGCAGTCCTGCTCCCGATAGCCTCTCCAGCTACTCTTCAGTATATTGAAATTGTGGAAACTTACAGTATCTGACGCTTCCTCTGGCAGCCAGTCCCCTGTTTGCATTGGGCTGTGAGCAGAGCCACCTCCTTTTCTGTTCTGGACCTGGCTGCCACCAGCTTCCTTGGACGCGGGTCCATGCACTGGGGGGGACCATGAGCGTTGTGTCTGCCTTCGCCCTTGGTGACCCGGCGGCAGCTGCTTCCCGGACAGAAGCCATTCATCAGCCAGGAGGTGAAACCCGAATACCAGCTGCAGGGAGCTTGGCCTTGCCTGTCCCCTGCTTTCCTCCCTCCCACAGCACTCCTTCACTGCCTGCCCCTCTGCCGGGGGTTGTTTTTAATGCTGAATACCTTTTTGTTGAGGGCAGTATTTAGGTATTCTCTGGTTTACATTCTTGTTGGCATATAAATTAAAAGTTCTTCCTCCTTTCTTATTACAGACTATCGTGAAAGCCCTTCTGTCAGTGGGGATTAACAAATCTTTGTGACAACTCTGATAAACAGAGTGTTTTGTTAGCTGGATTACAGTTACTGGTACCAGCCCCAAATGAGTCCAAGTATCCGTTGTACTGGTGAGAAGCATCTGCTGTGACATGTCTACAAACAAATGGCAATGGGAAAAGAGAACAACTGTACAAACAACTGCATTTCTCGCTGACGGCGGTAGCCTGGAGCTGCTGGGCACTCCCAGGACTTGTCACCTCATGCTCATATGAGCAGCCTGCTCTCGAGCTGCCTCCAAAACCTGCCAGCCCTCGCAGGAGGCAATGCAGGGCCCTTCCAAGAAGGATGCCAGTCTTCTCTGCCCTTTGCCAGTAACGGGATGGCACAGCAAAGGCAGCTGGGACACGGGGAGGCACCTGGGGTGGGCACTCCAAAGTGTGATTTAATGACAGTGTGCACACAGATTTCCCACCAGCTGGGTCTTCCCAGCTTCCAGCCTGCTTCTGCTCAGTAGCCCTGATGCAGCCAGAGAAGTGGAGATCTCTGCCCAGTGCTGTTTAGCAGATTGTTGGGAATCCAAGCAGTAGGATCTAGATTTTTTAGGTACACTCGTTACCCTGCCCATGGTGCCTCTGCTGGGGAAGAGAAGTTTCACAGCTGGAATGATGCAGGTATCCAGTTCAGATGTCCAGATATCCAGCAAAGTGATAGCAAAGAGAAAAATAATAATCTGAATGTGCTGACTCCTGCTCTGACTAGTAGGCCACGCTTCCTCTCATGTCTCCTTTCCATCAGAGACAGCTGGTGGTGGGTTTTATGGGCATTCCTCTAAAGTGTCTCCCTAGTAGAATGTTCTGCTTCTTCTGTTATCTCTGTAATCCCTTGCCAGGACAGCAATTGCTGTGTTGATAAAACACAGCTCCTGTTCACACCTACTCCACAAATCACTTTTGACAGACAACACGCAGGCCCCGTATCATAGAGAGGGGCATCCCTTCCCGTGGCCATATGGCCTTTCTTGCCCTGGGTAGAGCAACATCGCTCCTGCAGCCTGGAGCAGAGATAAGGGGAGAAGTACAGATTTAAGAGAGGTAAAATGAAAAAGCAACAATAACAAAGATTTAATGCTGGCAAGAGCGGTAACCATCTCATAGGACAGAGGGGATATATAACAAAAGAAACAGAAAGGATGAATGGAAGGAAACCTATCTAGCTGTGGTGGGCTGGTAAGCCCCCACCCAGTTGCTCGCTCCCCTCTGGTGGGATGGGGTAGAGCATCAGAAGGGCAAAAGGGAGAAAAAACTTGTGGGTCAAGATAAAGACAGTTTAATAAGTGGAGCACAGCTGCACAAGCAAGCAAAGGAATATAAGAACCTTTCACCACTTCCCATCACCATTTACCACTTCCCATCAGCCGGCAGGTGTTTGGCTATTCCTAGGAAAGTGCATAGGGGTTACTTGGGAAGACAAACACCACAACCCCGAGCATCGCCCCTTCATCCTGTCCCTGAGCTTTTATTGCTAAGCACGACGTCCTGTGGCATGGAATACCCCTTTGGTCACTTGGGGTCAGCTGTCCTGGCTGTGTCTCTCCCAGCTTCTCACCCCCCCAGCCTCCTTGCTGCGGGGGCAGAGTGGGAAAAAGAAAAGGCCTTGACGCTGTGCCAACCCTGCTCAGCAGCAGCTAAAACACTGGGGTGTTATCAGCACTGGTTTAGTCACAAATCCAAAACACAGCACCCGACCAGTGCCTCTGAAGAAACTCCACTCTGCCCCAGCCAGGCCCAGTCCAGCAGCGAAGTGCCCGGCAGCCGGCAGTGCTGGAGGAGGAGAACCTGATGAAGAAAGAGCAGGAGCCGAGGGCAAAGGAATTGTTTCCTTTCCTTGGCAAGGCCGTTCTCCTTAGATCCTCCTCTCTTTCCAGGAAAAGATCAGCTCTGGCAGCCTCCTTTCACCCCTGCAATGACTCTTCCAACAGATCCGGCCGCTCCTTCTCTCTGTTGCCTCCATCCAGCCATGGCACACGGGTTGAAGTGGGTGCCTTGCCCATTGCCATAGTGCTGCTGCCCATGGCTCTCCCCGGCTGCGGGGTGAGATGAAGCTGTAACCCAGCAGCTCCCCCGGGCTCTGAAAGCCAAGGCAAAGCCTGAGGGTCATGCCTTCGGCTGATACTCATTCCAGTTAATTTCAGGGACACTGCCAGAAAAATGGTTGCATCTCAGGGTTTCGACTGCGATGTATGACATCCCATCCCTCCGTCCCAGCAAAACGGTACTGGCTCAAAGTGATCAGTGTTATTCTAAACCTAGAAATCTGCAGTGCTAGTGAAAATGTTAACAAAAAGCTGTTTGTTTAGTTTAAAATACCCTTACAAACTAAACAGCTTAAATCCAGGTTGCATACAATGAACTGCACACTGTAAAATTTTTTTTTCTTGGTTTATCTGAGAAAAATATGCCCGTGGCAAAGCCAAGCCTGGTTTGTTGTTGTAACTAGGCACTGTTCTTAGCAAACTCGCCTGCTAGCCGCAGTCAGCTGTTGTGAATAACTAATGGAGGTTGCATAAGATGAGAAACTCTGCGAACCTGGCTGAAACCAGCTGTCATGCTGGTAATGCAGGGAGTACCTCTCTTCCCTGTGAATCATGAGGTGGTGACTGGGGACACAGAGCAGTTAGGACCAGCGGACCCATTAGGTCATCGCAGCTGGCCACCTCTGTATCACAGGCCACATAGTATTGTCTGTAAAACCCTGTAATGAACCCCATAGCTTGTGTTTCAGGAAGGTAGGATGTGTGGCTGACACATAAATTCCAGGGAATTATACTGCTTTAACTGGGTGACATCAAGAAATAAAGAAACTATCACTTCCACTTTTGCTCTTACAAAATTCAGCCTGATTTCTAATTGGAATATTTCTGGCTGCAATTATGTTACGTAGTCACTCAGGTTGTTCGTAACAAGCAAATACGAGCCCTGGTGTCTTGATTAAATTCCAGTTTAGACGATTGTATTCTGCTTTGCTACGGTTTCCACCGTTTCTGTACTCACTGGTGATGCTCTGCCTTTCCTGCCCTGCCCTGCGTTCCTGGGTCATTCCGTACTGTCAGCTGCAGACCCTGGAGTGGGCTTGGGCTGAGCTCTTGAGCTCTCTGGAGGAAATACCAGGGCAGGCTCAGCCTGATCGTGGACCGCAGCCCTTGTTCCTGTTGTTCACATGGATACACAGCACACATGCAGCCACATGTGCAAAACCAAACCAAAACTAAATCTGGCTGGCAGCACAAACAGTGCCATGTTGCAGTGTCCGGGTTGGCACAAACAACCCCGTCACACCAGAAACGTCGTCTCCACCAGGAAATGCTCTGGCTCTTTCAAGGTCCACCCTGACACAACTGTTGTCTTTCCCTGTGGGTGAACAGGACGGCTGCCATCCTGTGTGGGGGACCAGGGCTGGTGCCTTTCTTTGTGGCTTTCCTGGGCAGATGGTTTGTACACGCTCAGCAAATCCATCGCGCTTGAAAGGTGCTGATCTAGCACACACACGTACGCAGCTGCCCAGCACCTCCACAACAAATCTGATGCTTCCAGAAGGTGTTGGTCTTGCAGCACATTCACTGTGTGATGGACAGCAAAAGGCTGTACTTTTTCTTCCTGATTTTTGCTGTGTGTGGCAGCACAGCTGGGAATGCTGTACAACGCTGCCAACCAGACTGCAAATCCCGGACTGCTGTAAATAACTCTTCTCTTCTCCCCAGGTAAAACATCTAGGCTGAAAAAGAGTATGTATCTGGGGAAGTGCAGGCAGGCAGCAAGCTGGCGTAGGGGGATGGCTGCAGGTCCGAAATAAGATGCTTCCAGGTGCCTTAGGATCCCTTGCACTGAGAGCATTAAATCAATACCTATTTCACTCCTATAGGCAGGGTCCTGCTTATGTCAACAGCTGATGCTTCAAAACATTAAGTAATTACAAAAATGAACTGCCGTGTAGCGAGATATGTGATGGAGTAAAGATCTATTTAGACCAGATTGTCGTGACTGATGCTGCGTAAACCTCCAAGGCCACTCAAGAGATACTTTGCCCTTGAATTCTGTGAAGAAAGAAGGACAAGGGATTTGTGCGTGGCACCTCCTGGCCTTGCTTGAAGGTCATCAGAGGGATGACTCTGGTGAGTGTTTTCCAGAATCAGTACTGAGAAGACGGTGTGTGAGCGATGGTGAGGGTGCTGTGACGAGCAGGTGTGTGCCCTGCCCTTGGTGGTAGCTCAGCTCTGACACCGCTCCTATGCTATTGAAATCGTTCATTTACTTTCTTTTGCTCAGCAAGTCAAGCCAATACCCTGGGACCGGGCAGTGCCCTTGCCCTTGCTTCGCCCTGGACTTCTGCAGCAGCGTTGGCTGTAGAGCCCTGAATGCCAGGGGCCTGGGGTGGTCTGTGTTTATAGTTTGCAACCCCATATTCAGTCCTGCTGTTTTAGCTGTTACAAATAATCCTGCATTCAAACCAACTGGCCCTGAGTTTCACTTTCTGCTCCATGCTGGGGAATTTCTGGTTGTTAATTTTTCAGAGGCACCCAGCGAAGCTGAGTAATGCAGGGAAGCAGCCTCAGACTGCCTGAGCGTGGAGGAAGTTACACATTTGGCGTTCAAGAAAATGTATGCAAATAGCTTTTCCAAGGCGTTCTCATCACCATCCACGTTGAAAGCAATTAAACCTCCCTCAGAGTGACACTTCCATGCAAAAAACATTATACAGCACGTCGCCAAACTCGAGCACAGCCAAATAAATCATTGGAGGAAACAATTCTGGGCTCTGAACTGTTGTTCTTCAGATGAGGTATAAATCAGTTGCAGCAGCAAAAACAGCAGCTGTTTTTAGAGCTGGTAAAGGTCTCTTTAGCTTGACTTCACCTTTTCTGCTCTCAGTCGTGCTCGCTCCTGCAAAGACTTCAGAGTCAGATATTTATAGAGCGACAGCAGGAGTCCCGCTGCAAACAGGAACAAAATCAGGCATGAAGGGAAATCATTAGGATTTCCTCAGAATAAAATAAATATAGTAAAGGTGCAAATGTTCCTTCAGGGAAAAATAAAGGCATACGGCACAAATGGTGCCAGTGCCAAAAGCAGGCAGTAATTAAGCCTAGCGGAGAGGAAACCCGAAAGAGTGGTGGTGACGGTTCTAGCAGATCGCTCTCATGGGCTGAGCTGCTTCCTAAGCCTTGATTCAGCACATGCCTAAGCCCTGCTGAAGTCGGTGATTTTTAAGCAGGTATCTGAGTGCTCCGTTGAACCACAGGTTATGGGGAGGGGAAAGGGAGCACGGCTGAAACGGGCACCTCTCTCACCTGGCGCCATCACCGACGTACAGCCCAACACGCAGTGTGCTGATGTTACCCGGCTTGTGTCAGCACCGCACCAGTGCTCTACGCAGGAGGAAAACGTCCAGAGTATGGTCCTGCCTGGTACCCACCATGCCGCAGCTGGCAGCTCCCACGGAGCTGTGCGGTGGCCGTGACCAGGAGCGCCTCCTGAGGCTACGTTACACCTCATCACAGCAAACATTTAGCCAGGCAGTTGCTGCTCGAGGTTTGCTGCGGGACCTGGCAGCATTCAGGCAAGCATGGGACAGCAGGGCCAGCTTTCCAGCCCTATGGTTTTCCTGGGGACATGAGTGATGTGGGGACCTGGAAAACAAATGCCCAAACTCCTGTTGGCTGTGGAGGGCAAAGCAAGCTTCCCCTCCCCTCATCAGACCAAGATGAGCAGGAATCACTTTGTGCAATGTTCACCATGCTGCTTCTGAGGGCAAACCCCAAAATACAGCCTGGCCTCGCTATGATTTTGAGAGAAATGAAAGGCTGCACATGTTTTCAGAAAGTCCTACAAACCCTTTCCTCGTACATCAAAGGGCAATGACTACAGAGGCAGCGCCTGGGTGGTCAAGAGGTTCAGCTCTTTGCCTTTCTAATTAAATATTTATTCCAGTTAATCAAAATCCAAGATGGGAAGAAGGTTAAGATGGCTGGAAGCCTTTATACTTCAGAAAAATATCCAAATATATTCACAGAATTAATTAGGACTCAGCTGTGTGGCTGGAAGTGCAAGGAGGCGTCCAGAATGGAGCTGTTTCGTAGGGTCACCTAGGTAGTTTGGCAGTGGTCAGCGATTGAGTGGAAATGGTTAAAATCTCCTTGGTTGTAGCTATTGAAGGTAATGGGCATTTTTTGCTGCATGGCAGAAGAATTTATATTCTGTATTTGAAATACCATATTTAAGGTAGCTGTGGAAGGTTCTTATTCACCACGCAACTGTCTTCCCTGCTTGGGAATCCAATTAAGCTGTTGGCCTTTGTGAGTTAATTTTGTGTTATGTAATTATGAGTTAATAGAAAGCAATTTCCTCTGAAATGTTCTTTTGTTCCTGGTTATCCTTGTCCCCAGATTTCTGGAAGGCAGTCACATTTCTACATGGTGTGAAGTCCTGAAGTCTTTTTTACAGGTGGCTTCAATAGAGGCAGAATTTCATCCCACTTTCTTGCCTCCGCTGTTAGTTTTGAAATCCAGCTGTGTCTGAATAGTCCAGATGTTTCTTTTCCATCCCTGTCACCTGGCAGGAGTTAGGCAGGGTTTCACCTCTGCCTCCACTGCCCTTTCATCTGATTTTGTCCGACGTCCTTGCAATCCCTCGCAGACCAGGGAAGAACAGCACTCTTCCACACCATCCACAAACAAGGCTGGCCCCAGTGGAGAATTTCCTGGCATCCCCATCCTGACCTCCTGGTGTGCTGAAAATGGCCTGTTTATTTTCTGACTCTCAGACAGTTTGGGCTGTTTGGTAATATTTTAGCCCAGCCATTGTCATAGCTTTTTGAGAGGAACTTTGTTAAGTGGTATTTTTAAATCTGGATAAATTACTTACACTAAATTACACAATAATTTTATCTCCTGTCTGCTGAAGTTTCCTTCCTTGGGAAATTTTGGAAAGTACCGCCTGATGTATTCCCTCGACAGAATATTTAGATCTCAAAGGCCTTTTATGAGTTTTTGTGCAAGTCCACTTTGACTGGGATAGATCATCAGCCTTCAGAGGTGGGCTGATGCAAACAGAGGCAATGAAATCAGTTGAATCTCTGCAAAGTGCCATGACAAGCTTAATATTTTAGCCTATTTTTCTTATGACAGCCACCTTCCAAGTGAACATGGAGCTCTGCAAAATCATTTCTGTTGATATTGCCTCCTTTTGGGAGCTATGGCACATCTGTTGGCTGTGGTAGAATGAGCCATCCTTATGGTTAGGCACGTGTACGGGTGCTATTAAGATCAGAGCCCTAATAGCCTTGTTAGAAAGTGTAGTGGGTGGCATAATCTGAAAACTGGTCTACAGCAATCCTACTCTCAAGGAGCACCTTGCGGCATTCGGTGGAGTTTTTCCATCTTAATAAACAAATATCTGCCTTTGGTTTCCTTTCTGTTACTGCCGACACATCGATGTGAGATAAAATAGCAGCGCCCGTGGGTGGCAGTGGTCTAATACCCAGCCGAAAACGCCAGGGCCACTTAGGTGTGCTCTTATTGCCAAATTAAGTACACACCCTGTTGTGTCTTTCTGAAAACCTGCTGCATCAATAATTATGTCTATGATCTGGCACACAGCAAATGACATGCTGAGTGAGTATTTATTGCATACGCTGTGTCTGTGGGTGTACATGTAGAAAATATTTACATTCCTACTATGCATGAATCCTCTCTGTCCTGCTCCTGCTCAAATCCAGTGATGACACTGTGTTGGCTTTAAATAGAGCTGGAGCAAGCCTCATGTTGCAAAAAGACTTTTAGTAAAAAATAGAGGGAGCACATTGCTTTTGCGAAGCCAAGAGCTGGTCAGCATCCAGTCCACCCCAAGTCTCTGACTCTCTCTGAGCATCACAGCTCAGGTTCCCACTTCGCTCACAAACTGTCTGGCAGCAGAAACTCCAGGGAAGATCCAAAGCAAACAGCATTGCTGAGCAGCTGGAGACCTGACAGGGTGCGATGCTGACTGTCCTCACCTTTATAAATGGAGGCATTTTCCTGATCACAGGATGGAGTCTATTCTGGAAGGTCTCTACCATTGAGGCTGAAGGTGCCAGAAGCTCCAGAGACCGTGATAAAGACTGCAAAACGCTAGCGAGGGCTGTGACATCCTTGCTACAATCTGTCCTTCGATGAAGTGGCAGAACAAAGATTATCCTCCCAGATTAGATAGTCCACATTGGGCCTCTGCGTAAAGTGACAATAAGAGATGTGCAGTCAGAGTGGAGCCACCCTTTAATGACCGTTTCCAACCCCAAAACTGAGGATTGTGTTCCCCACAGCAGCCCTTTTACTTGGCTGCCTGCTCTGGGGTCAGCTCCTGCGTAAGGCTCTGCTGCTAACGCTGCCGGGCAATGCTCCCCAGCCCTGCTGGCTCCCTGCTGGCCTTCGAGAGCACATGGCACTGCCCGTCCGAGACCTCGGGGCACTTCCTCAGCCTCAAGGAGGCTTTGCTCCTTGCAGGGTGTGAGGCAGCCCCTGGCCGCCCTCTCCCACCGCGACTCTGGCACTCTTGCAGCTGGGTGCAGGATCTGGCCTGCCAGACGCCCAGCCTGGCCGTCCGTGCCAGCGTTCATCAGGAGTGAGCCGTGATAGTTGCCAGGTTGGTCTCCCACACACAGCACTTGAGCAACTGTATTGGTGCCACTGTGAATATGGAGCTCCAACCTCTCCAGACCGCGCGTGGTGCAGTAGTGTCCGTATCTTCCCTCTGAGCACCGCGCTCACACTGGGGCACCCCCAAGCCATCAAAACAGAGCTCTCCCTCCAGTGATGCAGAATGCCTTTTATGTGGAGACGTGCTCTAAGGGTGCAGCTACATCTTGCGAGTGTAGGTGCACTGGCAGGACCTGCCCCTCCATTCCTGCTCATGGCCACACACCAACAGACCTTACCTTCCCCTTCAGGCTGCGGGCAAAGCTGCGCATACAAGCCCTCCTTTAAGTGTCTCAGACACTATGCGTAGGTTAAACTCTGCAGAAAGTGGGTCCTTGCTCGTCTGCCCCCGGCTGGAGTAGCTGGTGCAGCCTGGAGCACAGCAGGCGGAGGAAGGTGGTGGGGCAGAGCCAGGACCCCCCGGGCATGAGCCACCCGTGCGCTCCCTGCAACAGCCCTGCTTGGAAGTGCTCCCACCCCGAAGTCCTAACCTGGCCCTGTGGAATGATCCCAAACTTTTAAACCCCTCTTCCTGTTTCATCTTATTTTATTTTATTGGAAGAGGGTGAAGGGAGGGACAATGGTTTTGGCTGGTGTTTCTAATCCCTTAGCCGGGATGCAGCGGAGAGGCAGGGCAGGGAGAAGAGGGGAAGAGAGAGTAAGCAAAAAAAAAAGGGGGAAAGTGAAGTGGATTGACTGGGGCTGAGCTGAGCCCTGGGAAAGAGAGAGAGAGGGGAGGTGAGTCAGAGCTGGGGCAGTGGGGCAGTCATACCCCGGCGTGGCTCCAGGGCTTCCCTGACTTCATTCCTCCGTGACAGTCCCCATTGTGGCAGCCCGGGCCTGGGAGCGAGTTTCTGGGTGGCTCCTCCAGCAATGTCATTGCTAATTAAATATGTTCAAAAGGTTAGATTATTGGTTGCAACGATGTCTCACCTTTGACCATATCTGCATCAAACAAATCATAAACCAAGCAAGAAATCTTCTTTGGTTTCCTTGCCCAAGGTGTCCTTTTAGGAGTTAGATAAAAGCTATCCAGCAAATCCAGCCACCACTTGGCCATGCAGTTCTGCTGGAGTATTGTGGGCTCCCAGAAATTAATAGGGCTCAGGATTTTATTTATTTCAGTGAAGGTGGTGGTGGAGTGGCAATCCTGGAAAACGAGTACCAGTTTCCTTGTTCCTGAAGTTAATGCAGTTCATGCAGCCTCTCCAGGGAAATCCTCGCTTTCCTCCTCAACCTCCCAGCTCTTGAGGATCCTCTGTCCTTGAGATCCTCCTGCGCCTTGGCACATTAAGAAAATTAATGCCTTACCTTTTAAAGAGAGATTTCTACTTTTCTGCTAATCCCTGCTCTTTTTTACTTTATCTTCATTTTTACCTACTCCCTCCTCTGAGAATCTGTGTATCTAACAGGAGCGTGTTTGTCTCCCGTTTGTCTCCCATTTGTCGAATGTGGGAACTGTTTTCTTTATTTGCCCTTACTGCATCCAGGCTGGAAGGGGGGCTAATCCTTCCTGGGATTACTGTGATACACAGCTGTACCTGGAGAATCCTTTACCCCAGCGTCTGGCCCCAGGCTGACATGGGGCTGGTGCTGGGCACCCCGCAGCCCGCAGCCTGGCAGTCGCCGTCTGGCTGGGTCAGAAGTTTGGATTGAGCAATTCCTCGTTCCCTGCCTGGGACAGGCTCACCCCCAGGGTGCGGAGGCAGTCGGGGACACACCAGGCACATCCTGGCAGATGGCCTGTCCTCGTCTCCCACCCCACTGCCCATCGTTCCTGGAGATGCTGCTGCCTTCGCTGCCCACCCTGGGCAGAGGCAGCCGGCCCCTGCCTGCGTGCCTGGTCCACAGCCCAGCTTCCTGCCCTGGGCCTGGAACCCCGGGCTTGGTTTTCTCAGCTCTATCTGTTGGTGAAATAAGGAATTACCTCTCCCTCCGGCCTCCCCTGAAACAAAGTCTGAGTTGCACAGATCCTGCAATCATAAATGAGGCAAAAAACGCAGCTCTGTGGGCTGGACTGGGCCCCATCTGCTCTGCAGCTACTTCTCCTGTCTCCCCTGATGGGGATGGCGTTTCTTCGCTCCCATTTTTTCATTTTCAGGCATCTCCATATCTCCTTCCAACTCCTCCTACGCACAATGGAGGAACTGCCCACAAACATGTGCAAAACTACTTAATTACTCTTTAACCGTCTGGGCTGCTGGTTGCTGCTAGTGCTGATTATTGTGTTGACCATGATGACTTTGCCCCCTCTTCACTTCTGCCCATCTGTGCCCATCACCTCCTCTCAGGCTGCACCTCCTCCCGCACAATGTCTGGGGGGCACCCAGCACTCATCCAAACAGACCCCTGCTGCCTGGTGGGCTGGGGGGGGTCAGCCCTTGCTCTCCTGGTGCTGGATGTCCCAGGTTCATTGCTGAGTGTCCCAGGACCATGGCTGGGTGCCCTGAGCCATTGCTGGGTGTCTTGGGGCCGTTGCTGGGTGTTCCAGGAACATGGCCGAGTGTCCCTGGACCATTGAGTGTCCCTGGACCATTGCTGCGTGCCCTGGGCCATTGCTGAGTGTCTTGGGGCCATGGCAGGGTGTCCCAGGGCAAGTGCCGGGCACCCTGAGCCATTACTGAGTGATGCTATTGCTGGGTGTCCCAGGACCATCAGTGTTACCCCAGGGACCATGGCCGGGTGTCCTAATGTCATTGCTGGGTGTCCCAGGACCATTGCTGGGTGTCTCAGGACCATCGGTGGGTGTCCCAGGACCATGGCAGGGTGTCCTGAGGCCATTGCCCGGTGTCCCAGGCCCATCAGTGGTGCCCCAGGTCCATAGCCAGGTGTCCTAAGGGCACTGCTGGGTGTCCCGAGGCTGTCAGTGGTGCCCTAATACCATGGCTGGGTGTCCCGAGGCCACCAGTGCTGCCCCAGGTCCATGGCCAGGTGTCCCGAGGCCACTGCTGGGTGTACTCCAGCCATGGCTGGGTGTCCTGAGGCCACGGCCGAGTGTCACAAGGCCACTGCTGCGTGTCACAGGTCGATGGCCGGGTGTCCCTGGGTCATTGCCTGGTGTCCCGGGGCCATCAGTGGCGCCCCAGGTCCACGGCCGGGTGCGCCAGGACCACCAACAGCGCCGCAGGGCCGCAGCCGGCGGCCGCGGCAGCGGGGGCAGGCGGGGCGGTCTCTGCCGAGGATCCCCGGGTGCCGCACCGGCGGCGGCGGCGGCGGGAGTTTGCAGCCGGTCCCCGCGCCGCCCCGCCCCGCGCCTCCCGCCCCGCCCCGCCCCGTCCCGCGGCGGCTCATTCATGCGGCGGCGCTGGGTGCGGGTGGCGGCTCGGAGCGGCCCGGGCGCGGCGCCTCCCGCCGGGTCTCGGCGCATGTGAGCGGCGGCGGCGGTGCGGCGGCAGCAGCAGCAGGGCGGCGGCGGCGGCGCATCGGCCATGCGGTGGCCCCGCGGCCCCCGCGGCGCCTGGCGGCTGCTGCCCCGGCGCTCGCTGCTGGCCGCGCTCTTTCTCTTCTCGCTCTCCTCCTCCTTCCTCTACTTCGTCTATGTGGCGCCGGGCATCGGTAAGCGGCGGGCCGAGGCCCGGGGCGCGGGGTGGGGGCACGCCGTCTGCCGCTGGAAACGCTGAGTAATCCGCGGCCGGCCGGCCCGGGGGCCGCGGCATCCCCGGCGGCCGCTGCCCGGAGAGGGGCGGCCCGGGCCCGGCGCCCTCGGCTGCGGTTCCCCGGTGCCCCGGGGCTCGGCGCTGGGCAGCGCGTCTCCGCCTCCCGCCGGCGCTGGGGAGAGCCCGCAGCCGGGGGGGGGGGGGGGGGGCTCTCCGAGGGGGGGTGCCCGGTGCCCGCTCGTGCCCCTCGGGGCGGGCACGTGCGGGGGTGCCGGTCCCCGCTGCGTGGGGGGGCCGCGGGAGGTGCCGGCCGCGCTCCCCGCGGGGCTTCCCCGGGCTGGCGAGGCCCGAGCGGTGCCGCTGCCGGAGCCGAGCAGGGAGGCAGCGAGCCTGCTGCCTGCCGGAGAGTTTGTTTTGAAGGAGTGGAGTGGTGTCCAAGTGTTTGTTGTCTAAACTCGCTCTCTGGTGGAAATCCTGCTCTTTTTGTCAAGTGGGAAGATGAGAAGTGTGTATTTTAGAAGGAGAGCGTACTTGTTCCTGTCTTTTTCATAGCATGCTTCACAGGGGACTGGAGTAGCCGTGTACCAAAATGGCTAGCACCTAGTGCCGGTGCCGTGGGGCTGTGCGTCCATCTCCTGTGAGATACGGGAAAGCTTGTGCCTCGGAAAGCAGCTGTTGTCTTCGTACAGTGTATCTCATTTCTGCAAGGAGCCAAGGCTTGCGGTTTGGCCTTCAATCAAACTTTGACAACAATTAATTTTTTTAAAAAACAATCCTTTCAAAAAAAATCTTGCAAATGGGAGTTTCTCCTTGAAATGTCATTGGTATTGCTCATGCCATCCCTAGCTTGGACATCCCACGGAGACCTGTGTGTGCTTTTCAAGGTGACTTCTGCGGGTTTTATTTACAGATGATGTCCCAGGGCTGCTGCTGGGGTTTGGGAGCCTTTCGTGGGGCTAAGAAAGGGTTGGCTGGCGTGTGAAGCCCTGCTTGTGGGGCTCGTGTGCTGGGCACAGCCCGAGCGAGGACACATATCCTGGGCCTCCCCACCATGCTCCTCCCTGGCTCGGTGGCCCAGGGCTTTGCTGTCCTGACAGGCTGGCTGGTGTCCTGCAGGCTGGCCTCAGAGCTGCCAAGCCATTCTCTTGCATTCGTTGGAGGACGATTTCACGCTGGTGCTAACGGGTGGCGCAGCCGCCGCCTGCTCCCTCTATAAACACAGCCTGACTCGTCCTGTTCACGTGCTGCCATGGGGCTGGTAGTTGTTTATCAGATGCATTCTGCAGCCCTTTGCAGAGCAGGCGCAGGGGATGTCCTCTTCAAGAGCCGTGGCGTGGCTGTGGATGGGCTTCCCTGGGCCCAGAGGGAATAGCTGTACAGTTTCAGAAGGAAACTTCTCTTGTAAGGATGGCTTTGCTTCTTTTTTAGAATTGCCTAACTCATTTTGTGCCACTTCTGTGTGGTCACCAGTCCTAGAGGTGCTGGAGATGCTGTAGGGTATAAAATGCTGTTTAAAACCAGCTCTGTGCCCAGAGGCCTTTCCCTACATGGACCTTGGATAACGTGGTCACATCCCGCCCCATGTTCTCGCTATCTGTGATGCTGGAAGAGAAGGCAGGGAGGTGAAGGTGGTTCCTGTCCCCACCCACCTGTGGATGTCAGTGATGTTCTGAATCATCTCACCATCAGATGACAGAAGATCTGCTTCCCCTTTTTTTTTTTTTTTTTTTTTTTTCCCTTCTCCCTCTTTCAGACAAAAATGTTCCATCATGAAAACCCGGCCCAGTATTCCTGGGACAGCTGGGCTCATCCTCCTGGCGCTTGGAGGGAGTTTGTTTTCAGGCCAACGCGGTAAGGAGAAGCTTGGAAGAAAACTGAGTGCGGTAGGACATGAGCAGAGCTGGGGATTTTAATAAATCGACTGCGTGGCGTGTGATGGAGAGATGCTGTCGGCGGGGTGTTCTGGGGGCCTTTGGCCTGCCCGCCGCCACCGTCTGCGGTGGGGTAGGGCTGGGCTGGTTTTCTGACTGCTGAAGGGACTGAAGAAGCCTCTGCCCTAAAACTGTCCCTTGCAGGATGCGTCGGGGAAGCGGCTGAAGAAGGACATGCAGCTCATCAGCTAAACCATGGGCAGAGGAGTGATTAGTCCATTCCTTGATCACGCCTTCATTAAAAAATCCAAATAAACGGGACCTGAAACGGCGAGCAAGCTTGAACCAGCTGGAGATTGGGCCTGGAAGGGCTTTCACCTGCTCGGTGCCGCAGGCTGCTGGAAAGGGGCTCCTACAGCAAGCCTCTGCTCATGGGGGTCAGCAGCTGGTGGCGCCAGGGCTGGAGCCAGCCTGCCCTGCCTGGGCACCGTCAGACCCTCTGGGTTGGGAACGGCCTGGCGGTGGGACGGCAGCGAGGATCCGGGCATTCCTGTGGCAGGGTGTGCTGCCACCGTGGCAGAGGGCAGGGCTGGGCCGAGCCTGTCCCCGAGCCCCTGGTTTGAGGGGGGGAAAAAATTCATTGGCGTTGCTGAGGCTTGTTGTGTTTGAGCAGTTGTGCGCCAGTGCCAGGAGAAAACTGGGACAGTTGCACTTCTGGGTGCTGTCTCAGCGCATTGGCGTGGAGCTGGCACACTTGCCGGCTCCCTTGCTGGCTGGAAAAGCTGGAAAACTGCTCCTGGTGCCCTTTGGGGATGGGGAGCCCAGCTTGGGCTCTGGGTTGCCTACCCTGGCACTGGCCTGTAGCCCAGCCGGCTGTTGTGTTTGGCTCTTTGCAAACCAGGTAACGCCAGCATGCCTTCGGTCTGCTCGAGACGGAAATGCAGGAAGAAATTAATGTTTACTGTCAGCAAATCGCCATGCTTGGTACCCACAGGGAGCCCAGAGCTTTTGGGGCTTATGTTTGCGTTGTGCCCTGGTTTATGCGATGCCTGGGGTAGCTCCTTGCTTCTGTCCTTCGCCAAGGTTTCCTCCTATGGAACTGAAACTTTCTTGTGGCCTCAAGTTTGTGCAGAGCAATCCAATGTAAACAGCCAGTGCCGCCTCCTTCCCAGCGCTCGCATCCAATACCCGTGTGTCCTCCCCACACACCACCCTAACAATTTACATCCCTGGGCTCCCAAAGCCACCTTGGAAAGTAAATTGCCAGAGACCCAGCTGATGGCACAAATGCAGCAGGGTCCCCTTTTATTCGACGTGGTTCCCCGGCGCCTGCTCGCTTTTGTCCCTGCCGTGGCTGGGGTGATTATGTGGGTCTGTCTCATCATGGCCATTGTGTGCTGGATGAGGCGGCCGATTGTTCTGCTCCGTGGTGAGCTGGGGCTGAGGCACGGCAGGGCTGGTGGAGACGCAGCGGCTGGAGGCTCCAGGAGATGCTCTTGTATCTGCACGCGTCCCCACTGCCTGCCGGGAAGCCCTGCGAGGCAGCAGGTATGAGGCGATGCTTGTACGGGTGGGGAGGTTGCTTTTGCTCGCTGCCTTGCTCAAAGGTCTTGTGAGCAGCAGCAGGGTAAAGGGCTGCAAGACAGACTGTGCTTTAATTATGTGCAATCGCACTGGCCTTGTCTTTGGAATAAGCAGAGCTTGGCATGGGGCAAACCGTTTTGTCCTGCTCCAGAATCCAGTGTGCACCTCGGCCAGTTATTTTGCAAGGCTCGTTCCTGGCACTGAGGCTCTCGCCCTCCTGGGATGACTGCCCTGTGTGCCTCTCGCTTCTCCCGAAGGGATGTGCAGAAATGGGCTTGCCAGAGTTACTCTATCATGCCTGGACCCTGGTGTTAGAGCAAGGGTCCTCCAAGGAGCTAAGCTACAGTCCCTGAAAATGTCGTCTTGCTGGTTTTGTGCTCCCTTTTTTAACAGGGCCTGGGAAATCAGGGGAATTCCTTCCTGCGGTTGAAAACAGTAATGCTTTTACAAGCTGCTTGCACTGCAAGTAGCCATTTCATCTTGATAACTCTCGCTGCAACAGTAGACACTTCTGAGACCTTGGACTTGGTCCTCGTGGAGAGGGTGGTTGCTGCATGGCTGGGAGGAGGGAGGTCAGGGACCTTCCCTGGTGCTTGTGTAGCTGCTCTTGGCTTTTCCCTTATTGTCTCTCCAGATGTTGGAGCCTTTTTATTTTATTTTTTTAACTTAGGTTTGCACAGGGGTCTTACTTGGTTGGATCTGATGTAGGAAAATAATGCAGAGAACTTAAATTATTGGGTGAAAGATTGTTACCTTTGTGAGAGCACTGTAATTCATTCTGGCTTTACTTCCTCAAAACTTATCAGGAATTGCTCCTGACCGGTTGTACAGGGCATGAGGTAGCAGCGTTAGCCCTGAATTACATTTGTGGCGCAAGAACTTGATTTTGATAGGCAGGAGTGCTTTGAAACGCTATTCCTTCACGCTGCGTTTCAGTGGACAGCAGAGCAGTACTGTGGAGATGAACAGCTTCCTTTGTGCAGCTCGTTTGCTGCTTTGGTCCCTTGCAAGAATATTGTATGGCCAAATGTGGCTGATCCGGTTCGGTTATTTAATGCATCACCCTGGCAAATCTTAGCACAGAGGAGTTCCAGGGGTGAAAATGGCAAAAGATTTTGCTGCTGCTGGCTTTCCCTAGGTTGAGGGGACCATGGTACTGTGGCAAGTGGTTGAGTTGCTCTCAGTGGTGAGGACCAGAAGAAGAGTGGTGGCTGTGGTCCCGTGAAGGGGGATGGCACTGTGGTGACACAAGGCCAGGGCTGGCAAGTCTGGGTGAGGGAAGTGGGGAGGTCGTGTGGGGTAGTGGGTAGCTGCTGCTTTTGCCTTCTGTGCGCTTCTCATAAGGGATGTCGGCAGGAGGAGCCTGGTTAGACTCAGCGGCTGGTGGAGAGAAAGGCAGAAGGGGGCTGGCAGTGCAGAGTCCCAAGCGAGGGGGCAGGGGACACTGGCTGTGGCAGGGTGCTGGTGCCCAGCTCATCCGAGAAGCACACCGGTGGGCCGCAGTGGCCTTGGCTTGGCTGGGCAGAGGCTGGGTGCAGGTGCCCTTTCGGGTTTGCTGGCGGCTTGCTGGGTGGCTGGGCACTGCCTGAGCAGGGACAGAAGGTGAAGGTGAGCTCGGAATAAAGAAATGAGGTTTGTGCTGTTGTAGCCCTGGCTTTCATTTTCTAGGTCTTCCCTCTGCAGTGTAAGGGACTGTGGTATCTTGCTATGAAACACTGGCAGCGCTACCCTCTCCCCGAAAGATCTGCCAAGCAGCATTTCACAACCTAAGGAAGGAACAGCCCAGTTCCTCAGTGTATCCCACTAAGGTTTTTGCAGTTGTCAGATCTGACAGTGACTGGGGGTAGTAAGAAATCCTTGAGCGCTCCTTGATACGAGAACTTGAGCTCAGGATCTCCTGTGCTACGTGTGGAAGGAGACTGGTGGTGGCTGTGGGAAATAGCTCCTTTGGTAGTACCGCTTTCTTCCAGCACTGAGTCTCCTAAAAGGCCTGTGCAGGCAGGAGAGCAGCTGCAGCCGTGCTTGCACAGAGCTGCTCCTGTGCCAATGCATCTGAGGCGCTGGTGGTGCAGAGCATTGGTTAGAGACCACCTTTTGGTCAAGGCTGACAAAGTACAAGGTTTCTTTGAGGGCAGATGAACTACCAGGTTTTCTTTGCCTGTAAGCGCCCGTGTTGTCTGTCAGGCATGTCTGGTTTGGTTTATTTTGCTGATGGCTCGCTGGGTGTTGCAACTGCAGAGAGTGTGTGAAGAGTTCACATTTCATCTGTCTATCTCTGGAAGGCCTGCTTGTGGAAGCTGATCAGCAGTCACAAAAGCTTCCATGTACTGGTTCATTCCTGCAAATTAAATGCTTCAAAACTTCAAGGATCTGCAACGCACCAAACCTTAAAGCAAAACCATTAGTGCTGTCAGCCCAGACTTCCAGGAGACCTGAAATCCTTCATGGGATTGGGAAGCTGTGGAAGGCCAGGACTTCAGCAGGCGCTCAGTCTCTTCAGGTAGCTGCCGGCTCTGGTGGAGATAAGGGCTCTGACACTGCTGCTTTGTTTCCTGAGCTGATAGTCTGCCTCTTTTCCAGGTGGACTCATTAATTGCATTAACTCAGGCAGCATCTGCTCTGCAGGGTACGATGAACACCCCAGGGACTACTGCAGGGAATGGAGATGAGCAATGTGGGGAGCTGTATGTTTGCACTTGTTCCTATTTGAATGCTGTTACTGTTGGTGGCTTTTAATATCCAAGCAGTGCATGGAGTCTTTAAATGCTTAATTTTATTGAAACTTCTGGGGAACCTCACAAGGGTGGCACCGGTGACCCTCAGCCGGTGGTGCTGGCTGGGGCCCATGTGTTGTTGACTGGGTAAGGCTCCGCAGAGCCCTCTGCTCTCCCTGTGGCGGCATCAAGGGATGAATAGTCTGGAAGAGAAACTGATACGCAGCTATACAGAGCGAGGGAAATCTTTTCCTGAACAGCTTTATTTTTAAAGCATCATTGTTACAATAAAATGTGTGTTTACTTTGACAAAACCTTTGCTGGATTATTTTAGTAAAGTTTGTTTTCATACTGGCTTTTCCTTCGCCTTTGCATTTGGACTGTTGTTCTGACCATGGTTTTGTCTGACAGCTTTTTGAACATTGGTGCATTAGGATGGTTAATGTGTGTTTGAAGGTTTTCTAGCACCTGCTCTAAACACTGTGGGTATTATTTGTTTTGGATGGAGATGGAGCAGAAAATGTATAGTGGACTGTGCTGTTGAAATGCAAAAAAAAACCCAAATCAGAAATTTTTGAGATGTTTGTGGCTGTGTTTTTTGGAGAATATGAAATTGAGAACATTAAAAACGCCAGGGCTTTTAGCGTTACTCTGGAGCTGCTACTATTTTGAAAGGAAAGGTAGACTGAAAAGCTGAGGGGTGATGTCAGTGCCCGGCAGGAAAACTGCTCTCGGCCATTCTTGTCTGCTACTTGGAAGGGTCCCAGGGGTGACGGAGGGACAGCACGTGTAACCCCCGTCCCGGAGGGAAGCGTCCTCATGGGTACAGCTATGGTGTGGAGTGTGATGGGCAGGACGGTGGTGCCCTTTTTCCATTACAAAAAGAATTTTCTGGGGCTTGCTGGTTTTGTTGAGACCTAAAGTGAAGGAGTGGGCTGTTGTGCCTGGGGGGTCAGGCAGGTTTGGGGGATCCCTTGTGCTCTGTAGTGACTGTGGGTATTTTGTATAAGGCCACAAGCTTTAGTGCACCTGCTTTGGCACTTTGTTTTTTTTAAAGCATGTAAATATTACTTCAGGGGTGCAAGAAGCTCAGTTTGAGCTCCTACCTCACTCTGGCCACGTGGGGGAGGCGAGGGGGTTAGCGCTTGCTTGGGCTGGGCTTTAGGTGAAAGCATGTTGCCATGTTGAGTGTGACTTCCTAAAGCTCATTTTTTTTAGGCTTTTGGTTTTGAGGTGCAAAACCAATGGGCTCTTCCCTTTGCAAGCCTGCGGTTGCGTGTGGCATTCCCAGGCTGGCACGAACCCCTCCAGAGCCCTTGCCCTGTGTGGGTCTCGTCCCCGGGCTCCTCCGAAGATGCTGTGGGCTGTGCCAGCCAGTGTCCCTTGCAATGGGGGGGGACCCTAGCCAGGCACCCATCCCCCCAGCTCTTGCTGCAGGGGAGAGGCTGCTGCCAGGGGATGTGGGTTCAAATAGCACCATAGGTTTTTAATCTGGGTTGTGCCTCAGTTTCCCTGTGCGGTGGGAGCTTGCTATGTTAGAAAACTGCTATTTTCCTGCCCCCATGAGCGGGTGCGTGTCTGTGCAATACTTGGACTGCGTGCTCCCAGCCCCTTGCGGGAGGGCTGCGTGTGAGACGGCGCCTGCAAAGTTGTTCCCTCCCTGTGCCTTTCTAATCTGAAAAGTAAAGGTTGGGAAATTTCTGTATGGAGAATGCCACTGCAGACGTAATAGAAGAAAGCAAATACAGGCAAAAAACCCCCTTGCACAGCTGCAGGTTGGACTATGGTATAAGCAGTCTTCAGCCAGTGTTTGTTTGCATATCTAGGGAATGTTATGGCAAAATAATTGATCAGTTTTACTTGAATGCTATCGCCATACAAACAATCAAAGGAACCTCTTGAATCCTGGCACTGCATTAGGCACCTCCTTTGCTTTGGAGAGGCTGGGGACAAAGCTGTGCTGAACCTTTAAATATGCTGATACACTGCCAAAAGGTTCCTGTGCAGGGATCAGAGGGTTACCCTGCAACGAGGAGGACAAGCTGGTGGAGGTCTGTGTGATGCCTGCGATAGGGGAGTGCGTACTCTTAATTTATGGTGTTGCCCCTCAGCAGCAGGTTGGGAGAGGCTGTGTCTTGAGCAAGGGTTTTGGATGGAGAGTGGTGAAGATGGCTACATGAATGCTAACTTTTATAAAGTGCCTCTAAAAAAAAAAAAAAGTACAAAGCATACAGAATGAAAGAGGAAAGCAAACACTGCAGTGTACCAGGTAGTCAAGTAGTAACTGATTTTTTTTTTTTTTTTTTTCCCTCACCTACCTGGCAGGAGAAGGAAAGCATTTCAGTTCCGTTCCTGCCTTTCATGCCCTCTGCGTCAGTGGGTGTGCTGGCAGGAGGCTGCAGGCTGTGGTACGGGAGCCTTGGGTGTGTTGCGCAATGGCTGCTCTTGCTAAAATACCCGGGAGCGTGGGGTGGCGTGGCTGGGGCTCTGCCAGGGCAGGGCTGGAGGGCTGCGTGGGGTGGGAAGCAAAGGGGGGAAGCTGCTGGGAGTCAGCAAGTGATGCACAGGCCACAGGGAAATAAACAGGCTAAAATGGCTGTATTCCATGGCAGGAAAGCCCAGAGCTGTTGGAGCTTGAAACTAGTGTGGGCCATGCCCAAGGCGTGTGGTGCTTTCTCCACTAGGGCTGCAGGAACTTGCTCTGAGGGAGAATGTGGGGTTCCCTTGGAGCTGGGGACCCCATGGAGGGGTGCAGGGTGGCCCCTGGCTGCAGCAGCCCTGCGAGCGCAGCAGCTCCTGCAGGAGTGTGAAATGCTTCCACACATGCAGCTTCCTTTTATTCTGCAGTCATTTTTTTTTTCTTCAGTGTTTTTCCAACTCATGTCTTTCTGCCAGAGTCCATATTAATAATGCATGACTTCCTTTTTTTTTTAAATGGTGCTTCTTTCCCGGCATTCCTTTCAACTGCTGAGTCAGAGAAGATTGTTATAGCAGCAACCTCTGAAGTGGTGAAATGCCCCTGCAATGCTCGACTGCTGTCGTTTATCATCCTGGCTCCTCTGCCGGCAGCCCTTTCCCTTGCCCGGCTCTGGGCAACGAGGATACCAATGCCAAAAGGCTGATTCCTGCTATGCCAGCTGGTGACTGGCGAGATCTGCTCTGCTGAGCCTTCCTGGCTAGTATTTGATTAAAGCAGGTATTGCCTCTGCTGGTTGCTTTTTTTTTGGTTTTGAAATCCTGTGAAGTCTTTTTTCCTGATCTGCCTGAGACTGTGCTTTGGGATGGTACCCAAGACCTCCCCCCCCCCCCCCCCGCCTCCCTTACTAATTCTTAAATCATTTTTTTTTTTCCTCTTCCCTGCACTCCCCCTGAGATCTGTGCCTGGGCTTTTTAAGGTAATTGAGATGACAGAAACCACATAACATGTTAACATGGTTAAATTAACTCAAAATCCTTCCACTGGCTGTTGAAACGTGCCTGGCTGCTGCAGGAAGCCTCGGAGCTGCTGATGCAGCATGGAGCAGGGATTTGCAGGGCTCCTGCCCCCAGGCTGGGATGAGTCCCCAGGGGTTACCTCCCCGTGGAGCCGGTCCCCACCTGCTGGGTCCAAAACCTGGAGAGAAATAGGGAACAAGAGCGCTTTTCAGGGAATTTGTCTTCTGATGACTCAATAAATACGCTGTAATCTCGGGAGCAGATCTTTCCTGTCCCACATCGTAGTGCGATTGTCTGTTTGGGTGGAAGTGGCTGCAGGGGGAGTCGCTGGTGGGGAGCGGGGGTCACGCAGTCTCAGGCTGGGAAAGAACGTCCTTGGGGCTGGGAAACAGCATCCTCATAGTCTTCCCCCGCTCGCTGTTCTGCCTCTGTGCGCTTTGAAAGACTCACCTGTGAATTTATACAGTTATCCCAGACCCAAGCAGGAGAGGAGCAGGGCTCGCCTGGGGAAGGAGGGTTTCTTTTTGCCAGACTTCCCAAACTGCCTCGTTCCCCCATGTCCCGCTGTTGGGGATGGCACCAGCACGTGTGCACCCGTGCTGGCGTCTGCACTGGGAAGTGCAGAGAGGCAGCCTGGGACCCGGGAGGGACGTGGTGCTGCTTTTACTTCTCACAGCTGGCCAGAGCTGACTGGAGCAGCCAGACAGCGATGCTGCCCTTGGGAGCAGGATGCGTGTGTGAGGCTGACCCTGGCTGCACGACTCCATCTCGCCCAGAGCCAGGCTCTTGCCTGTCCAGCAGCGGGGATGGTCGCCCTTGTTGTGGCGTGCTTCCCTTTCGGCACCCAGGCCTTTCTGCTAGGACCCTACAAATGCTGTGCTACTAATTCATCCCTCCCGAGGAAGGGGAGGCATGACTGATATGGTGTGAAATTCCCCCAAAGGTGCAGCGCATCTTCCTTCCATGCTGCAGCCTGGCTCCCTTCCTCAGGGTCAGTGATTTCTCTTGCTATGGATTTTTTAGGGCTTTGCTGGCTGTCAGGTGCCTACTGCTGGGGCTGCAGGGTGAGCCTGGAGGCACCCTGCCTGTGCCCTCTGACGGGGAGGGGGCAAGCTCTTTCCATGGGTGGCTTTTGCCCATTACGGGGGGAAGCTTTGCAGAAGGATCCCGTGAACTTCTGCATCTTGAATCTGTATGGGCTTGCTGGAGCAGTGGTGGCAAGCGGTGTGCCACCTTGCTGCGGTTGCCACCTGCCCCAGTGCTTCTGCCTGCCTGGGATGTGCACCCAAGGGGCACCTTCATGCTGCAGGCAGCCCCATTTGCCTGGCAGCAAAAAGCAATGCCACCCACAACTGGTGAGACAACCAACTTGCTTCTCAGCTAACAAGATTTAGGTGGATTATGCTATGTATTTAATCAAGGGCTAAGCTTATTGCCGTATTTGAAATGGATCAAAGCCCTTGAAAATGCTGGCCTGGAGACCAGCTATTGAGCGAGAACATTATTCAGCTGTTTTCCTGTGTGGCGGGGCTTGCTTTCGAAGAAGCTGGGTAGTTCAGCAGGCAGGCTTCAGACTGCAGCAGTGACCAAATGCAAAACCAGATGGGAAAAGTTTGAAGCCGTGGGGAGGCAGGAGTATGCAAATGTTGTTGGTCATCATCAAATCCTGGGGGATTTGGGGGAAAAAGGCTTCCTTTTCTAGCTTTCAGTTTGCAACCACGTTTCCAGATATATAAAGCTCCATGCTGGCAGGTAAGGGAGATGCTCTGGCTTTTGGCAGTCAGGCTTCACCTTCTAGAAAAGCAGCTTTGGTTTTTTTAATTTTTTTTTTTGTGTGTGTGAGCTTGTGTGGCTCTGTAGCAGGGACCAGATTCTCCAGTGCTTTCACAAGGAGCCTCACAACCCCCTGCAGTGGCCATTAGCAGTGTTGGAGCTCACGGGGGGTCTCGTCTCCTCTTGTCCTGGTCCCCACAGCAGTGTTGCCCTGGGACCCTGTGGGGCTTTGGCTGTGGCCGCAGAGGAGCTCATGCTGGCTGCAGAGGAATAAAGCAGAAGATGTTTCTTGCTGCTCTTGTAGCCTAGAGGCACTCGCTCCTTGCTCTGGCCTTTGCTGTGCTGGAGGCACGCTGTGCGGTGGGAGCCCACATCTTGCAGCAAGAGCAGCTCTCCCTCTTTCCCGGGGTAGCGGGTTGTCGGCCACAGGGCTCCCGCTCGGCATGGGCAGGTGCTGCCCTGCCGGCAGCCTGTCCCGGCGCAGGGCGAGGAGGTGCGTGGCCCCCTGCCCGCACCCCAGCAGTGTGAGCGGTGCGTGGGGTGGGGGGGCGGCTGGGTGGTAGACACGGCAGCAGACCTGCTCTGCAGGGTTTATTTCTGCATGTGTGCCGAGGTGGGTGGAAGGAAGTGTTGCTATAAGCAGATATTGAGGCAGGTTTAAAATGACTTTCCAGTTAAGAGCTGTCGTGCTTGCCGGGGTCTGCCTGGAGTGGAAGGGCAAGGGTGTCCAAGGTGCAAGGCTATCTCTTTCTTGCAAGATTAGGGTTTTTTTTTGCTGTGAGAGGTATGTTGGTGCTCGCAGGTGCCCTGTCCCTGTGTCCACGGTCAGTGTGTTGCAAGCACATCCTGTGCCGCTTCATTTCCATGTGGTGAGCTGTCCCAGCTTAGCTGAGCAAGCTGCTGAAAATACGCTGGCTATTCAAATCACCTTTCCTCTTAAAAAGAAAAGTTTATTCCAGTAACCACCTTTCATCTTGCTGCCATTTGACATAAGGAGGGCAGCTGCAGCTCACAGCTCTCCCGCTCCATGAACATGACTGTCGGTACTGCCTGCAGAACAGAAAATACCCCAACCAAATGGCTTGGAGGAGTCGGGGCTGGAGGACAGATGTTGGCGACTACTTCTTTGAGGTGAACCAAACTGTGCGGTTCTCGCGCAGCAGCAGGTGCTGGTGCTCCCTGCAGCGTCGCCGCTCCTTCCCATTTTCTTAAAGCAGGCTTTGCAAACTTCTCTCCCTTCCTGCTCTCAGACTACCTTGTGTTTTTTGCCTTGCTGCATGGTGCAGCAGAGAGAAGTTCAGCTATGTCGCCGCTGTGCTGCAGGCGTGGGTGTCCCTCGCCCTGGCTGCCCCGTCTCTCCTAGAAGTGGCCTGAGCCCTCGTGCAGGGCTGGCTGAGCTTCGTGTGTGACAGCTGGGTGCAAAGCGTTCCCGTGTTTAATTTATTGTGAATCAAACCTGCAAATGAGGCTTTGCCTCCGTTCTCCTGCAGCCCAAGCCCATTGTGTGTCCTCCTGCCCTAATTTGCATTTGTAATTACAGGTAAGGACTGGTCAAGCATCCTTTTGTGTTTCAGAGGCCTCGGCAGGCTTGCTAGCTTGCAATCATCCCATTAGTGCCGGCTTTCTGGTGTCTTGGGTTGTATCAAATGGTCATACAGTTTCTAGGCTACAGCACTGGGGTGTCTGCTGGTACCTGGGTTAAGCAGCTCCAGGGTTGCTTGTTCTGTGCGTCGGGTTGGGAAGGGCTGTGGGGTAGGAGCAGATGGAGGGAGCTGTGCTGGGGGGGCTGCCCAGCTTCAGGGTGCTCTAGGTTAACCCTGCTTTCACCTAATTAAAAGAGAAAAAACGCCAGTCAACATAGTAATTGTCTCGTTTGCTGCTGCGCTGCAGAAAGCTGATAGCAAAGCAGGGCTCACAGCGGGTGCTGACACCAACCCTTTTCCCCCATGCTGCCCTCCCCCAGCCACCATCCTTTACCCTGCCTTGGGCTGCAGCTGCTATGTCCCTGGGCCGTGCTGAGGGCACAGGAGGTTCCTGGTCGCGGCTGGGGCTCTTGGAGTCACTTGCATTTGATGGGTACCAAAACCCTGCAGGTGGAAGCTCCCACACGAGGCTTGTGTCCTTCCATCCCAGTGCGACAGTGGGCTCCTGGAGTCAGCTGGGGGATTCCCCTGCCAGCTCGGCTCCCGAGCCTGCAAAAGTGGCTAAAAACCAGCATTGATGGAAGAGGACTCTGCTACTGTCATGGAAAGGCTGTACTTGCAGAAGAGCAACCTGTATTACATTTCTCTGCTGTTTCCCACCTTTGCATGTGGGGCACTGCATCTGCACCTGGCTCGGGAGCGGGTCAACCCCCCCCCCGCCCCCCCCCAAATTGCAGGATGCTGCTGAAGAGCATCGTGGCATTTGTAGGGCTGTGTCTGCAAAGCGCTGCCAAGGGCTCGGCCACGTGGAGGACGGGGGGAGCAGAGGAGGATGGTGTTTAGCTGTAATACCTTGGAGAAGCAAACATGACATGGACGAATTGGGTAACTTGAGTGGATAAATTGGTGTAATCTAAAATCTTGTTATCCACCGTGGAGGGAAAGGCTGGTGCCCTGGCGAGGAGGAGGAGGGTGGGCTGCTGCATTGCTGGAGAGTGGTGCCATGCTCGGTGGGTTGGAGGGGTTGGCATGGGCAGGGTCCGTGGGATGTCAGCCCTGATCAGCTCCTTCCCCGCGGCCCCTCGGGGCTGCCCTGGCCTGGAGGAGTCCTGCCCTTGCCGCCTGCCCAGCTTCTTCCCTGCAGCCCTCCCAAACCCGGGGGTGTCTGCAATAGCCAACCCTGCCCATTTGAAGTGAGAGGATGTTTGCAGAGGGAAAGGAGAAGGTTCTTAAACCCCTGACGAAGCTGCCTTTGCTTCCAGCTGTTCTGCGTGGGGTCTGCCGGTGCCTGCCAAGGCAATGCGGTGGTGCCTGCGCCTGGCCCTGAGACCACCAGGGAGCTGTTCTGGTGCGTCTTCATGAGATGCACATTGAGATACGTGGTGTTCTGGTGTATTTTTTTTTTTTTAGGACACAAAGGAAACGTGCCATCCCCAAGACCTCATAGCACGCTTGATGCACTTGCGAGTTTAACTTCCCACTAGCGATGTGGGGAATGGAGGCCAAGGAGACTCTTAAATGGGAGCTGGGTGCGAGGGGGGACAGAAATTGGAAGCTGGTACCTCTGGGCTCTGTGTACGGTCATGGATTTTGCTTGGGTAAGGGCAGGGAAGCCCATGCTGTGATCACCACAGCTTCAGGTGAGCACAGGGACTTCCCTCTCTGTGTCTGAGACTGAAAGCCCAGAGCAGGGAGATGCCACAGGGACTGGCGCTGCCTCGGTGCAGGAGGTGGCCGATGTTTGTTTGCTTTTAATGGTCATATTTCTGAGCCATCCCACCCTCCCCATTTGCAGGCCAAGCATCCTCTTGGGTTGCGGTGTCTCACCCTGCCTCTCCCCTGGGATTTGGTTGTGCAGGAGGGTACCAGAGTGCTCCTGGCTTTCCGAGAGCCCACCCTTGTGCTGTGGTGGCAAAGAACTGAGCTGTTCCCCAGCTCTCACTCTGCCTTGCTCTTGCCCACCCGTGCCCTGTTTGCAGGCTGTGGTAGGGGCTGGAGCAGTCTCTGGGCACTGTATGCCCATGCCAGCCCCCCATGGATGAGCTCCTGGAGCCACTGTGTCTAAACCCTGCTCCTGAACTCAAACCGAGGGATGTGCCCACCTGTTAGAAATTAATTCCCCTCCTCGTTTGCCAAGTGCTGCCTCCTTATCCCAAGGGGTTTGTGCAGTAGGAAGGCTGGGGCAGCGTGGCCAAGCTGGGGATGGGGGGAGGACATGTCCCATGCAGGGCTGGGGGGGCTGCTCAACCCAGGGAGCGCTGGCCTCCTGTTCCCAGCATGTTTATCTTTTCCAAGGTAGCCGAATGTCTGACTCTTAACTTGTTTGCAGAGCTTGGCTTCTGGGTGCAGGCAGGCTGGAATTGATTATTTATTTTTATTTTATTTTTTTTTCCCCCTGCCCTGTTGCGCCTATCAATGAGTGAGCGGTCAGATCCCTCGGTAAACACAGAAGTCTCTTAAAGAAACTGCTGCTGCTGGGTGTGAGGAGCTTAAAGGTGTTTCTGGGGGGGGAGGGATGGAAGGAGGGGGTTTGTGCTGATCTCCAGTGTGCCCTCGCGTGTGCTTGTCCCTCTCCTGAGCTGTGTGTGTGTGGGGTGATACAGAAGAACTTCGACTTGAAAGTCCCCAAGCAATTGCAGAGCCATTGCAGAGATAAGTGCTAGTGGCTTGGGGCAGGAGGAGGCAGCGATGGCCACCTCCTGCCCACAAAAGGGCAGGGTGCTGTGTGCCCTGTGCTGCTGGGAGGCTGTGGGCAGCCGGGCTTGGTGCCCAGCACCCCATCCCCACAGCCTGCTCACAGGCAAGCTGCGCCAGGGGCTGAAATGCTGTATCGCTGTACTTGCACTGGGTTTTTTCCCCCGTTCGTATAAACCCAGCAAAACCTGGTGGGGTGGGAGTCTGAGGGCCACAAGCTTTCCGTCTGTGGTGGTTGGCGAAGTCCCCATCACCCCGTGGTGGATCCTGAACCCTGGTCACAGCTTGGGGCTGCGGACGCTCTTATCCCTTGTTGAGCTCACTCACTTAATAGCCTTGTTTCTGCTTGTCTAGGATTAATATGTAACTTACTGGTAGTGTGTTAGGCACAGTTCTGTGTGGTGCTTGTGGTAAAGGGCGGTGCGAATCTGGTTTCTGATGCCAGGGCACTTTACCCCCCCTCCCTGTGATAAGGTTTAGGGTTTTCTTATGACTGGCGCCAGGCTGGCAGCGCTGTTAATAAATGTTTGCCATGGCTGGGCAGGAGGGATGCGTCAGCAGAGGGAGGGAGAGGAGGGTGGTCCTGGGGGGAGGCCATGGGACACGGTGCTTCCCTGCCCTGCTGTCCCCGGAGAGGGGTCTGGCACACGCCGAGGTCTGGTCCCAAAGCGCACGGCAGACGTCTGCGGCGTGGGGTGATGGAGAGAAGGGTTTTTCCATTTTGTCCTATTCAAGGCATCCCAAACTGCCTCTTGTGCCATTGCTTTTCTGCTGACACCTAGGAAGGCATCACCCAGGCTGTGATGTGATGTGTAGTCTCTTAGTTAAGTGCAAAATAATTAATCCTTCTATCTATGAACTTGTTTCCAATGAAGTCATTCCCTACTCTGATAATGGAATTGGTTAATTTGTTCACAGCAGCTGTATTACCAGTTTGCTTGTCAGGTGGAAGAAAACCGTATCAAAAATGTTAGGTATTCCAAGGTTATATAGCTCACAACAAAGCTAATAAATGTCTTAGGACATCAGAGTTCTTACAGAATCTCATAGGTAGTGGTCTGTGTACTGGAACTTCAAAGTTGCATCCTCTTTCTGATAGCTTTTTTCATCCTATAAAAACACAGCAGCTGTACTGACTGTTTGCAGCACAGTCTTCAATTACTGCAGACAAGAACAACTCTGTAATCGTACTGCGAGGGCCAAGCTGCTGTGGGTCTTAATGGCACTGTATGGTGAAAGTACCCTTGGCAGGGAGCTCCAAGCTGCTGCCTTTTAAAATCTGGGACAACAATAATCCCACGTGACTGAAGAATTTCAGCTTGGAGAATTTTTTAGGAGTTGAAAGGGCTGACGGGCTCTCCAGCAGACAAGCCAGGCTGATGCATAGCATGGAGGTGGGGCTGTGGCAGGGCTCCTTCCCTGGCTGCCGAAATGGCTGGTTTCCCAGTACTTGGCAATGTATGGAAAAGAAACCACAACAGGGACAGTCTTGGGGTATTGCTACAGAGGGATCTCTCCTTAGATTCGGTCTCTATGGTGCAAATTGTGCTTGCTGCAAAGCAGCCTTCATACTTTCAGGGCTGAAGCATTTGCAGGATACCTTATTTTCACTGGCAGGTACTGACTGCAGTATTGCAGCGTGTGCTCCTGCTGGGTCTGGGCTCTTTAGCCCCAGTGAGGAGCTGAAACACCCAACGTCAGGTCAGACAAGAGCCTGCGGCTTCTGGTGGTGGATGTTGCCCTGCTGATAGGAGTAGTCATCCTGTGGTGTGGTGCTTGGGTATCACCAGGGTAGATGCTTTAGTACGGGCAGAGGGTTGCACTCTGCAACCTGCTTTGCACCTCCCGGGGGGTGGTTCGTGGCGAGTGTCCCCACTGGTGTGCCCTGCTCTGCCAAGGTCGGAGACGTGAAGCAGCCAGTGGCTTGGCAGAGGGAAGCCCACCACGGGGGTGAAAATCTCTGCCTTGGGTTTTGCCATTCCGATGACAAGAAGCGGGTCCCCTGGGGTGTGTGCATCATGGGCAAACTAGGCAGGGAGCAGGACTTTCCCCACGCTAATTTTTTTCCAGAGACAAAGAAGATGTGAATAAGAGCTGGACCTTGCTTTAGCCATAAATGGCGGTGAAAGATGTGCTGCGGGTCTTGCTGAATTCAGCGAGGAACGCATGCTGTCCTGGATGCTGTAACCACAAATCCTGTGCCTGCATTTAAAGCATGGCAACTGGGAGGGTGTATTGTTTCATGCGTGTTAACTGGGATGGTCCAGCCTGGTGTAAGAGGCAAGCCACTGACCAGAAACAACATCTCGGACCCCCGTTTGGAACAGCTCAGTTGCAGCAAACGTGAGGCTGTACATGTGATAACCCTTTTTGTACATGTGATAACCCTTTTTGTTCAGCCATGCTGAACTTGTAAAACATGCTTGAAAAATCAGGTCTTTGTTTTTTTGGGAATATCCTAAACAACGGTCCTATTATCATTTTCCTCCATCAAAGTCAGGGTGTTAAAGCTTCAGACAGTGCAGCTTGTACCGTGTGAACTGAGTCAGTAAATCCATTACTCTGTTAAAATTGTCAAGGTAAAAACAACTTATACTCTCCAATGGGTATGGTTAATCTCCTAAATTGGAAGACTAACAAATCAGTGATTTCAAAATTTATTTAAATGGTGTGTGATGTATGTAGAAACTTTAAATCCAAATCCAACCTGTCTCCTATTCTCTGCTGTGGTCTGTCTGTATTCTAGATTGCTTCAACCGGTGAAGGACAGCCCTGATGAAAACTCCCTATTGAATGCATTTCCTGGGCAGTACCACCCCACGTGTCCCCTTTTTCACGCACGTCCTAAGGCTGCTTGTTTGATGAGTAGGATGCCCAGCTTGGTGGGTGGGGGTGGCCTGTGGTAGAGGATTTCCTTTCTGCAGTCGTGCCGATGCCCATCACCCAGGAGATGAGGAGTTGGGAGTTGTCCCGAGCAGCCCATGTCCTTCCCTGCACTCCTGCTTCAGGGGCAGCGCTGGGGAGTATCTGCCTGCTTTTCCTCTCCCTTGCTTGCCCAAGCATTCATTTAATTCTTATTTATTATTTTTTTTCAACCGAAGCTCTCCCTCTGTTTCCTCATCCTGATCCTACATGAGCATCGGGCTCAGGCGTCAGGATTCCTGCTGCTTTGAGATGGTGTCTGGGACGCAGGAATTTCCACCACTTTGTCTCCTAATGAACCTAAGGAACAAACGCTGAACTGTAAATGTTTGCTGTCGGCAGCCAGCAGCAGCCTGCGATTGCTGCCAGCCGGAGAGGAGAGGTTAGCAACCATTTCACTCCACCTGCTGAAGAGCCTTTTATTGCGCATTTAACTGTGCGGTGCCCACAAGTGCCCAGCGAGTGCTGTGCTTTTATGCTCTGCGTGTGGAGAAATCTGCTGGCAGCTGATGTTCTCTTTTTTTCCCTTGGAAGTGGCTGCGCTGACCCTGGCGAAGAGAGGCGAAATGGGGAGGGCAGGCTGGCTGTAGATGAGGAGAGCTGCCTATTGCAGCGAAGAGGGAGGGATGGAAGATAAACAGGAGATGCAGTCATGTGCAATTGCATCTCCTGAACTGCAATTAAAGTAGGAGAGTCCAAATCGCGCTAGGAAGGGTAATATTTAACTTGGGCAAATGCTTGTTATGCTCTATGCTCCAGCCTGCACATGTCACTACGCCCTTCCTCGTGAAGAGGAATTGCAGCGGAGCCTAGGAGTTGAGCTGCTTTTGGGATTTGCAAAGCCCTGTGTGATCTTACAGCCATCCTCGGTGTTCCTGCCCTGGTGCACGGGTAAACTGCGTCCTCTGGTTTCCCCACCCGCAGCATCGCCTGTGTGGAGTCGGGCACTGCATGCACTGGTGCTGGGCTGCTCGCTGTCCCGGTGGGTGTGACTGCCCCTGGGATACCTGGGGCTCAATCCCACTGCCAGCCCTGGCTGCTGCCGGGGTGCAGGGCTCCTTCCATGGGTGCTTTGGTGCTGCAAACGCTCTGTGAGTTCCCTTGGCCTTCCGAGTTTTCCTGTGTGTGCAGAGCATGTTGTACTCCTCTTGCTGGGTATCCTAAAATTGGTGCAGTGCTCTTCAAAGTGAGTTGCACTAACACCTTAGCTCAGCCAGCTGTGGGGTTGCAACTGAAAACTGCCATCTTAAATGTGTACATTAAAAACATTTAGGGACTATTAGAATAATCTGAATTTTCTTCCCCCTTCCTGAAGCCTCCCCAGGGTCATTTTTCTCTAAGACAGTTCAGATGCAAATTCCCCATATTCAGGTTTTGGTTGAGCATCACTGCAGTCTCCCATCTTTCCCGCTTGCTTCGCGCACGTGCAGGCTGCGAACTTGACAATTTTGGGGACGGGTGGTTTGTAATTACCAGCTCAGTGCTGCTGCTGCTGCACTGTTAATTCTTAGACCACTTAATGTATCAAATTATTCCTTCCTGTGCTATTTATAGGTGAAGGGCTAAGTAACAGTGATGGCATTAATATTAAATCCTCTAAAACTAATAGGAACCTCTTATTTAATTGTTCTGGCACTCTGTTGGTCTGGGGAATATGATGCCACTGGAAGGCTAATAGAGACAGAGGTCTCATGGTATATTAGCGATGGGATGCTGCTAAATTTCCTAGTTAGGTTGTTTATGAGTTAAGACTATCATGATTGTCTATCTGTTCCTTGGAGGCTTAGTTTGATTAAACCTCTTTGTATTGCTAATGCTAATGGAGCTGAATTGATGCTGGGGATCTGCTGGGAGAGCTTAACAAAAGGCTTAAGGTAGACATGACTGCTGGTTTTGCTGTCTCTGGGCCCCGCGGGACGTGTTTGCAGCGGGCAGGATCTCCTAGCCCTGGCTGGGTGTGACCTGAGCACCCATCCCTGCTGCCTGTGGGACCTTCACCCCTTCCGGAGTGTCTGTTGCATCTCCCACGCACAGGCATCCCACAAGCTCTGCTGGGCGCTTTGTACCCGCTCTGAACGTCTGGCAAAGCTGTTTGTTCAGCAGCCGTTTCCCTGCTTGTACGTGATTTATGACTCTGTTGGTTGAGACGTGTGCTCCCGGGGCAGGGCAGGGGCTTGTGGTGGCTGCCCTTGCCGGGACGGGGTCCAGCTGCTCCAGAGCCCCGGGTGCCGGCAGGAGAAGGCTGCACGTTGCAGTGGGACCGTGATAAACTCACAAACAGCCCTTTTGCACTTCTGCAGCACTGATGGACTAATGAACTGGGAAAAATGCTCAATGTGACAGAAAGCCCTAAATCTCAAAGCAGAGGAAGACCTGCTCCTTCCTCAGGAAAGCCTGGCCGCCGTGCTGGGCGCTGATACTGCTGTGGGCATGCAGGGCTGCTGTGAACTGCCTGGCCCCTCTTCCTGACCCCAGCCCTGACGGCTGTCTCTCCCAGCATGGGGCTTGGGGTACTGCGCCATCCCCCGTGCCGGGGGATGCTGGAGGAAGGTCCTTGCCACAGGTGGCGGAAGCGTGTTGGGGTTAGGAGCAAGACGTGTCAGGTCTGTATGCTTCCTGTGTCGGTAGCTGGCGTGGGTCATGTTCAGACCTCTTCCGAATCAACTCCTGAGTTGCAAATTATCCTGCTGCCTCTTCTAGTACATATCATCATGGTAAAATTAATTTTCCATGAGAGAGTCAGCTGTTTCTTGATTAGAAGTGCTCCAAAAATACCAACAGATAAATGATTACAGGAAGCCTTCAGCACTTATTTATATAATTGGACTTTACCTCCCTGGTTGAAGTTGTTGCATTCACTCCTGGCTTGGACGAGCACTTGCCCTCCCTATTGCTTGAGAGCAGGGAGGTTGGGGTGCACCATCCCGAGGGGTGCACTGGCCCTGGGGTACAGCCTTGTGCCTCTGCTCCAGCTGGTGGCAAGCTGTAGGTCTGATATGATGGTTTCCACGTGTTTAAATCCCAGCGGGGTTGACTTGTCCTTTAACGAACTAACAAGAATAATCTTAAGGCAGTCATTTGGGCAAATGGATTCTTAAATTTTGCTCGTTTTCTGTGTGGGTAGTGAGGGTCTGCTGGAAATTTGTAGGAAAAAGGGCATCTCCCCCCACCACTTGACAGCAGCTAAAAATCCCTCTCCTGTCCTTGTCCCGCTGCTCAGCGGCTGTAGCCGGGCTGTTACCACTGCGTGTATGTGGTCTGAAGTGCTGTGTGCTCAAATGAAATAAAGGCAGAAGGCCAATGTAATTTTCGAGATCATCCTATGTGATTAGATTAGCAATATCTTGCAACATGGAGATTTGCTTTCTGGCTAAACCCTGGTTCAAGCCGAGTGTGCCGCGAGCATGCACGTGTGTGTGTTCCTCCCCTGGCAGAGAGCAGCGGCAGGGATGGTCGGCATCTCCTTCCTCCGCTGGTGGTGGCTCCGGCAGTATGGCTCTGGGAAATGTTGCCTCTCGGGTACAGGGGCCCTGGGCTCTGTAGGGTCAGCCAGGTCAGGCTTAATAAATTTAAAACGTGGCCAATTTGCCCATCAAAAATGAAGTAAACCAAGGAGTGAGGTTTGAGTTCGGTACAGCAATTCCCAAATGTTGGTCCAAACCCAGCCCTGGCCACGGTGGCCCCATGGAGCTAATTTAAGCACCGTGTGGGTATGGGGAGTGAAGTGTTTTTAATAATGGGTTTTCAATCTGATTTTCTGACTCAAATGAATTGCGTGTTCTGGACAAGGTTGGGGTTGTGAAGCTTATCTCATGGTGGCAGGTCATTCTGGGGGCAGGAGAAGGGGCTCTCATCCCTTGGCCTGGGGTCGGTCTGGTTGTGGGGGGTTTTTGGTGTTGGGTGTGTGGCACGTTGATGGCACAGCTCGTCTGTGGCCAGGTAGCTCCTTAATCATCCGAGTAAAGGGGTTAATATGTGAAAAGGCAACTGCTGCCTTAAACAAAGCTGGTGTTGTTTGCGCTCGCGCTCCCCTGGGATGGTGGCTGCTGTGACAGTCTGTTCAGGATTCCCACTGCAGCTCCGTGCAAGTCCGACCCAACAAGCTGTGTCATGTGGCTGTGGCGAGGCCCTGCTCTGTCTGCCCGCCGAGGGAGCGGGGAACAAACGGCGCTTTCACTGTGCCCGACAAACCTCCCTCTTCCTTAAACTAAGCAGGGATTGGATGCTGATTTGTGTGTCTCCTGTTCTTTCATGCTTCACCAAACCTGGTTCCGCTTTATCCAGCGAGTAGAAGGCATAATGAAGTAGAAAGCTAAATTATTTGTTCGGCATCAGCGAGTTATGCCTTGCCACTGACTCAAACTCCACGCAAGCTGGAAGGTGCAAGCTTCCGGCCCCCCCCTTCCCTTACCAACAGCCTGGTCCTGATCAACATCTCCACTCGAGTGGCTTCAGCTACCCTTTGCTCTGAGCAGAGGAGAGGAGCTGTGCCCTGGCTCTTGATTAGCCTTTTGGGTTTTTGGAAAGGGAGCTGCGCGGTCTCTAACCCTCACCATTTGCTGATGGCCGAGGCAATGTCGCTCTCCCTTGTGAGTCTGCGCTCTGCTGTGCTTGCTTGGCTTTGGAGGATGCTGTTCCTGTCGCCGGATGTGTTGGTTTGTGCTGCCTCCTGGTAGAGCCTCACTGCGCTTCTGGCTGCGGCTTGGGGTGGATGCTGTCATTGGGGCAAGGTGTTATAAACATGTCCTTAGGAGCTGTATGCCCCAAGCATCAACCCTTAATATGTCGCCTTTGCAACCGAGGCAGAGCTGTGATGTGGGCTGATGAGCTGAAGGAGAAGCTGCCCAACTTCTACGTCTTGCCGTGGTCATCTGGGAGACTTGCCCTCTGCCTGGCCTGCACGGGCAGGTTGGGCTGGAGCTGCCCCGTGCATCCTGCCCTAGACCCCAAGGCCATGCCAGCCTGATTGCATCCCTCGCTTACTCACCACTGACCCCTAAATAGCCCATTTCCACCGACTCTTTTCCTCCTCAGGAACTCAGTAAGTCCTGGTTTGCAGCTGTCTGGCAAAGCTGCTGTGACGGGGTGGGATGCTGGGGTCAGACTGCCGGTGCTGGGAGGCGATGTGGTTTCATGCTGAGCTCTGAGCAGGAGGTGAATCCAAGTGCGAGTATATGAAGGTTTTAGGGCGGGGTGTAAGGCTTTGCATGGGGAATTTCAGCTACATTTGTTTCTGGCCTGTGGTGCCACATCAAAATGCCAGCTTTTCCTTGAGCCATATCCCCTGGGGATCTGCTAGGGCGAATTTCCCGTCTTTCGGAGCAGGAGCAGCCCTCGCTGCCTCTCACTGTCATTGCAACGGGAGTATCTTGCCAAGAAACTGCATCAGAGCACACGTTTATTTTGTAGCTGTCACTAACCAACCCGGCGGTTACCCTGGGTTGCAGAGCTGGCCCCAGAAGAGGCGGGTGAGCAAAGAGGGTTTGGGTGCAGCTTTGGCTGAGGCAGCTCCTGCTTCTTTCTGGCATAACCACTGGCTTAAGGTGCCATCGCTGGCTCCACCACGAAGGGTACGTGTGTATGGGAAGGGGGAGGCTGGAAATAGGCATTTAAAATTGCATTTCAAGCCATTTAGTTGCCAAGCACTTAATGCAGCCAACCCCCTTCTTGCTGAAAATCTGGTGATTCCCTGTGGCTCAGAGACAGGCTGGGCACGGGCAGCGCCTGGGCATGGCGTGGGGCTTCATCACCCTTTCAAATATTTACTTAGTTGTGTGAAAATAAAATACCGTTGGGATTGGGAAATGCGTCTGGGCAGCCTTTCTGGAGGCTGACTTGATCTGTGGGTGTAAAAGGGGAAAGCAGTACAGGGAGACCGGAGGCAGTGCGTCAGCGTGCGTACCAGTGGGCGGTGTTTGGGGGACCCTTGCTCTCCGATAGCGGTGCTGGCTCCAGGGTGCCCTATCTAATCTGTGCTCCTGGTGACTCCAGCAATGACTGTACCTTCCTGGCACTGGCAGCCACCGGTTTCAGGCTATTACAGCTTGTGATAAGCCTGCTCAACGACCTGTCTGTTATGGGTGTTTCCTGGTGACATTTCATCAGTTACTGCCCTCCTCTATGCAGGGTCTCTGTTGTTTCCTTGGCCTGGTGCCCTCTTCATCCTTCCTGGAATGTCTTTTGACCTGTGTTGTGGGTTTTTTTGGTTTTTTTTTTTTTTAATTACTAGTGCAGAATTGCCCTTCTAGCTCTCCCCTCCTCCCTATTTTCAAACCAAGATTATTTTTTCCCCCCCCTTCATTCTTAAGCCTAAAACTTCACTGCAGGGGGGGCCGTAGCTGGCACTGTGATGCTGGTGAGGGGTGCTGTGGTGTGCATGTTGGCTGTCCTGCTGTCCTTGTGGGTGGCTGTCCTGCCGTCCCTACAGCCGCTGCTGGTGATGCAGGGCCGTGCTTGCTGCTGTTTTCTTTGGGGCCCGTCCCTGCCAGTGCCGGGTGTCAACTTAAACTGAAACCTAAGCAGGCTCTGCCTGAGCGATGCCAGGGCATGGGGTCAGCGGGAAAGGAGGGGGGGAAGAAACCTGGCTGGGGGGGCTGGCGCCGGAGACCCAGGGGGCTTGTGCTGCAAAATGCTGCTTGCTCTGGGATGTATAGATTGCCGGTGGGCTCAGAGACTGGCAGTGGGATGTTTTTTGCGGTGCCCATTGAGGTACCTCTGCCCAGCAAGTGTCAACCCTTGGTGCTGCAGTCTAGGAATGAACGCCGTTCTCCAGGTGTGCAGCTTAGTTCCCTGTTGTTATAATAATATTTCCTAATTAAGCCTCCCTACTTAGGCAGCAAAAGATACTGTTGTTTAAGCTGCAATGCTTCATTACAGTCTGCATTGTCAGGTCTAGCTGGGTACGTTCCCTTTATTAACCAGACGGGTTTCCAAACGTGCCTTACGCCTCCGCTTCTCGACTCTGTGCCCTTCCCAGCTCCCGTCGGGCAACTGAGGCACGTGCGACCCGGGGATCCTCCTGCCAGGAGGGAGCTGAAACCAAGCAGAAAGCTGGGAATGGTTCCAAAAGACTCCTATTTCTTTTTCCTACAAAAGCTGATGCTCATGGAAATACTCCTTTTCTTTTTTTTTTTTCTCCTCCCTTGCAGTGAACACCTACCTCTTCATGATGCAAGCCCAAGGCATCATGATTCGTGAAAACATGCGAACAATAGGAGCTCAGGTGTACGAGCAGGTGGTCCGCAGTGCCTATGCCAAAAGGAACAGCAGCGTGAATGATTCAGGTATTTCTTGAATAACTGTCGTTTTGATCAAAGGTTCCATTTCCATGGGAAATCGAGTTGACCTGAACCACTCTCACTTGAAGGAATTAATTTATGCTGGTAAATGCAGGGTGGGAATTTTGATTAATTGGCTTCTTTTTTTTAATTTTTTATATATAAAAAATATATATGACATAAAAATACATATTATATATAGAATTGCTGTGTGTATATATACACTATATATATAAAAATTACATTCATTTTTATATATATTTTTTTATATATATATATATATATATATAAAAAAAATTCAAATGCTTCTAACTTGTATAAGGGGTTAAAATCCTGAAAAGTCTCAAATGGTGGGATGTTGAGCTGAAAACCTCTTTGCTTTCCAGGAATTCAACTTGTTAGCTTCAACCAGTCTGAGGGTAAACACTTTCAAATTCAACACAAGGATCAGGTTTCATATTTAAAAAAATAACTTCCCAGGCACACGCGTGCGCAGAGCCCTGGCTGCGTGCATGTGGAGGAGCCTGTGCTCATAAGCTTCACTCTTCCCATGCAAGGATGAACTCAGATGACTTGGCTGGAGATCTGCCACAAATAATATATTGAACTTTGGGCAGAATGCAGGGAGCGGAGTTGCAGGCTCCCACTCCCAGGCTGTTCATCATCCGTAATATAAAGCTGATAACAGGGTTACAATTTTTGGTGTAAATATGGTACAGCGAAACATAAATGCACATGGCTGTGTGTAAGCAAAGGTGAGGCATTGCCTTTGGGCTAGTGTGACACCGAGTGTGTACCTTCCCTGCTGACATGCCACTGGTGCCTCACGCTGGTGCGGTTGGCATCAGGCTGTGGCGGTGCCGGGGAGCTCAGCTCAGCTCCTCTGCTGCAAGGGTTCATCGGCAGGGGCTGACAGAGTTTTACAAGGCAAGATTATTTCCTTAAATACAAGCCGTGTCCTTGCTGCCCAGCCCACTGAGGAGTGGGTGGTGCAGCTGCCAGTTCAGTTGTACTCTGGCTGGGGTTGGGCATGGGAGGGGAATTACCAACTTGCACAAGAGATCGGCACCCTGGGTCACCTCCTCTCCCCACTGAAGCCAGCTGGGGCTGCCAGCCCGGGCCATTTTTAAGGCTAGAAACATCAAGTAAAGCAGACACAGGGTGAGGAAGTAGCTGATCCCCCGAAGGGAGGAGGGTTTAGATGCTCCGCTGCTGCTTGTGGTGATGAGAGCCTCCGTCCCGCTGCGGTCCTGGCCCTCAGGGCTCCGAGCCCTCCAGAAATCTGCTGTGTGCTCCTGCTGCCTGCAGCAGACAGGGAAATGGTTACCACATTAGTGTCAGCGATACCGGTACCGCTGCTACTGAAATAACTGGCTTTGCTCAGGCCTCGTATCCATCCCAGCTCCGCAGGCATGGGCTGATACCCCTTCTGCCCTGAGAGCTCGGGCCATGAGAATGGTTTTAACATACACAAGCGCTATGCACCATCCTTGGGCGACCTTCTGTAGCTGGCAGGTCAGAGCAGACACGTGACGACAGTGACATCTGGAAGGCATGTGGCGCTGTGGCCACAAGGATTATGTTAACACCAGGATCAGTATCTTCCCTCCCTGGCTCTGTTTTCGGGCGCCTTGGTGGGATCTGGGAGGGTGGCACTGCCTGGTTAGTGCATGCTCCCCACGCCGCTGCGGGCAGTGCAGCAGTGTGACAACCGGGAGAGCAAACCCGCCTGGTACGGCTTCAAGGAGGGACCCAGCAAAGGCCTTGACCCATCCCCATCGTGACTCAGAGGTGCTGGGAGCAGCTCCTGGGCAATCCTGCCCCCATCCTACAGTGGGTGTCACACCCCTCCATCCTTTCCCCTCTTCCCGGGAGAGGCGTGAGGAGCAGGGGCAGGGATGCTGCTGCCCGGGGTGAGCTGGCACAGGTCACAAACCAATTTGGGCGGTAGAAGACCCTGTGGCCCCTCTCTGGTCGTGCCTGCTCCAGCCACATGGGAGCACTGGGAAGTAGGAGGCTGGTGATGCTTTCTGAGCTGCAACCTCTCCTGCACATGACGCGTGCCCCAGCAAGGGGCTGGGGGGAGCAGTTCTTTGTGCAGTGCTGCCTCGTGTGTGTGTCCTCCTGGGACCTGGGGCTTTAATTTCTGGGCAGATTCCTTAAAAATGCTATATGCCACCCTGAATGGCAAGGTGACCAAGCGCAGGGTGGTCTGCTGCAAGCACAGTGTGCTTGTCCCCATCCATTTGCATTTATTCTTTGCCCTTGGCGCTTTTTTCCTCTTGTATTAAAATAAGGAAGTAATTTATAACTTTTTCAGCATTTGCTAACAGATGCAATAATAGGTTTCCTGTTCGGTGAGCCGAGAGGGGTCCCTTCTGTGCTTCTGCAAGCAAAAAAGGCAGCCCTTCATGCAAAAAAGGGGAGTGGAGCTTCACTGTACATTGTCAGGTGGACTAAGTATTGAGAGCGTGCTCTGGTGATAGGAGTTTAATGGAAATGGGTTATTAAAATTTAGAGCAGTATCAAGCATCCAAAATAATATGTCATACTTGAAAAGCCCTTAGGTTCTGTTTACAAGTCCATCTTGAGTCTGAGATAGTTTGGGTACCACTTATTTGAGTGGATAAACAGTATTAATGATGTGATGGTAGGTACTAGCACAATACAGCAAGCTGAACTATCAGGCCAGCAATGACTCGTCCCGATTGATTTAAATGAAAGATTTTGACCTTGCAGGTAAAGGCAGCCCTCCCTGCTTTGCTTTAATAGATAAAATTATCACTAGATTATTTTTTCTTGATATATCATTTATGTGGTTATTAGATGCAGCCTTTCTGCTATGGAGAATATACTGTGCTTATGCAATTACTTAAATGTCCCTATCCTTAAGTATGACTTAGATTCTTAACTCTTCATCTTAGCCAATTCATTCAGTTCCCTGCATTGTAATTCTGGGCTTATTAAATTGCTGTTGGGATAAAATGTGTGAAACCTTTTTACTATCAATATGTTCTTGAAACTAAATGTATGCTTAATTTGAAAGGTTATAGCTGCTGGTTTAAAAAAAAAAAAATCTGAATTTCACACTGGGTTCAGTAAAATAACTTAAAAATCTGGCTACCTACTGTAAATCGACTGTTTGCTGATGGATCACTTGCAACCCTTGTGTCCAGGGCTTTGCAGAGCTGCTTGGACAGCTCTTGGGGGGTGGCGGGAGGGACACTACACCTTCTTTTGTCTCTGGGTGCCTGAATACCAGCTGGTTTGTACTGTGCTCATGAGAAACCAGGGCTGCTCTTGCTTTGAATCAGCACGGTGAATGTCAGCCCCATGGTGTGCTTCTGCAGCTAGCTGCTGCAGGAATGCTCGTGCATAGTAAGGTAATTGGAAAGGATGAGACCTTCTCATCCTGGTAGGTCCCAGCTGTGATGGGACCGGGTGGCTCAGCCCTAAATGGCCACTTTCCAGGACCTCTGTGGGGTGTGGGGTTGGTGCTGGTGCCCTGGGTGCTGTGGGACCAAAAGGCCAACCCTCTGCTAAGCATCTGATGCTCGGAGAAAGTGGAGAGGCAGCATCCTCCTGTAACAGCTAATGCCTTATTACAGGCAGGAGACTTTTTCTAGTGCCTAAAATAAAGGTCACGCTTGGCTAACGTTGCCTTACGCAAAGCTCGTGACTGTACTGTAGAAAGCAGAAGTTCGTGGTTTTATAAAAACCTCCTTAAAACATCCACAGGTGTAACAGGCTGGAGGGGTTTTACCCAGGAGGCAAAAGATGCAGGGGAATGAGGGGGCTGGAGAAATGTGCTGTGCTGGGGCGCGGAGGCTCCTCTGCTCTTGCACAGTGCAAACTGGAGGAAAGGGTTTGTGTAACGTGATAGTTTTTATTGATCCTTTGAGGAGGACGTGAGGCAGGATTTCCGTGTGCAGGCTGCTGCACTGATGGCCCTTGCTGGCCTGGGGACCTGCCTGGGGACTTACCTCTCTGAGCCTGTTAGGAAAGGACCCGCTGGAGGAGCATGTCCCCTCTCGCTGTGCCGTGGTCCTTCAGGGACAAGGTGCTAAGTAGCTTTTCCTTCCAAGGGCCATGTGCTCCTTCACTTTGAGCTGTTTGTGATACCTAAAGGTGACACTCAAAATTCTTCCTTTGGCCAGAAAATGTGAAGGTTTCTTTGGTGTGGCATTGTCTAAGGCAGCCGGGGCTTCTGCAGCCGCCTGCCCAAGGATGGGGGTGAGCACCCAGCTTGGTTGCAAGTCTAGAGCTCATGCTGCATGGGGACATCCTCAGCCATAGGTGGCTTTGGAGTCTGCTCACAGCGGCACGGGGACGTGGCTAGAAATAACAAAGACCTGCAGCTCAAGTGTAAACTTTTCTCTATCCTTTTTTTTTTCCCATTCCCCAGATTATCCTCTTGATCTGAACCACAATGACACCTTTCTGCAAGCCACAACATTTCTTCCTGAAGACTTTACCTACTTTCCCAACCACACCTGTCCCGAGAGGCTCCCTTCTATGAGTGAGTAGCATCCCAATGGCCCCGTGCCCCTCTCCTGCTCCCTGTGGCTGTGGAGGGCACATCTTGGCGTTCCTCAGCTCGCCGGCATTGCACCTTTCCCCGCCGGGCACCTGGGGATGAATGGGAGCGCTGTTTGGAGCCCGGTCCTCTCCTGGGAAATCATTGTTTACCCACTCACACAAATTAATCCCTGCTACGTTGGAGGCACATCTCCCTGCCGAAGCAGGAGCCCATCACTTGGCAAAAGCAAACAAAAGAGGGATTGTGTGCTGGGAGCTGGTGAAAAGGCTTGGCCAGCCCTTTTCCAGGGGCAGCGGTGGCGGGGTGGCTCCCTTGCCCCTTGGCAGCGCTGCCGGTCCCAGCCCTGAGCTGTGCTGGGTGCAACTGGACAGGGGCTGGTGCGGGAGACAGGCTGGACCGCCCCAGGGGGGCTGCAGCCAGGAGAAATGCTTCCACCAAAGCGATACTGCAGTGGAAAATTGGGCTTTTGGGGGTAAATGTTTTCTAAAAAGGGGAAAGCGCTCTCTGCTGAGGTGTGGGGTTTTGTGTCTGCTGGAAACCTGTATGGAGGAGTAGAGGGGTGCCCCAGCCAGTGCGGGTCTCTGATGGAGAGCTGCATCCAACAGCGGCCACAAAGGCTGAACAGAACCCAGCTGCCGAGGAGATGGAGATGTTAAAAGCCATGCCAGCAGCATTTCCTAATCGTTTTTATTGGTGCTTGGGTAAAAGAAGAGGCTGCCTGCATTCAGTGCTGGGGATAAAGGGCAGGGATGCAGTAGAGCACTGTGTCGAGCTGCCTCAGGGCCACAGCGGTTCCTGACCCCCTCCTCTGCTTCTCCCTGCTGTCTCTGCAGAGGGCCCCATTGATGTAAATATGAGTGAGATCACGATGGAGGATATCCACCAGTTCTTCTCAAAAGACCCTTCCATCAAGTTGGGAGGCCACTGGAAGCCGAGTGACTGCCTGCCTCGCTGGAAGGTAGCTGGACAGCCGGCGAGCCCTGTGTCCCTGCTGAGCATGGGGGGGACGTAGGGTCCCGGGTGGGTGGTGGGAAGACCTTAACGGGAATGTCTCTGATGTGCTGCAGCTCCAGAGTAATGAATATAAGGATCTCTGAAGTGTGGGGCTGCAGTGCCTGGAGGAGAAATGCTGAGCTCAAGGCCTGCTTTAGTGATGCATGAGTCAGCTCTGAGCTTCTGCACAGACTGCTGAGGCAGGGAGCTTGCCTGCCTGCTCCCCAGCTGCTGAGCCTCCCACTCACCCTGCCGCCTTGTCTGGGGTAGGATGTGACCCAGAGAGGCAAGGTGGCACTGCTGGGGACTCCTGTCCCCAGAGCAAGGTGGCTTAGGGCAGCGTGGTAGCAGGGCCTGGCCCCACTCCTGCTGTCCCCAGCACTGGGCAGAGGCAGTGAGGGTGGGAGCTGCGGGTCCCCCTCCCACTCAAGGTTACATTGAATTTCCCCAAAGCAACAATTCCCCAAAAAGTGAATAGGAAATCCATGTTGTGGGGCTTGGAAGGGTTTCAGGCTGCTCAGCCCTACATGTGAGAGCCGAGACACCGTGTTTAGTGCTGCTCCCCCTCATTACACCAGCCAGTTCTGCTCTCCAGCCCAGGGGTCCGTCAGCGGCCGGAGCCGGTGGTGCAGTGCAGTAAGAGCTGTGTCCTCTCCCCATCAGGTGGCGATCCTGATCCCATTCCGCAATCGGTATGAGCATCTTCCCGTCCTCTTCAGACACCTTATCCCCATGCTGCAGCGGCAACGTTTACAGTTCGCCTTTTACGTTGTGGAACAAGTGAGTGAGCCCTGGGGCGGTGGGGGCAGCAGCTGCTGGGGCACGGACATGCTGCACTAGAAATGGGTCTGCCGGAGCTTCAGCCGCAGCCAAAGCTACAAGCGTAGCTCTGCTCTGTGTCCCAAGGCATTTACCTACCAGATCACATCATTTAATGGTTTGGGGTTCATGTTGCAATGTTTAAGTTGTCCCATTCTGCCTAAAAGTGGCACAGCTGAGAGGTGTGCCCAAAAATGGCTGGTTTTATCTAAAAAATAAAGTAGAGATTCAATTTCTTATACAAATTCTTTATTGGAGGAGATACTTTAAAAAAAAGACAACTTTGAAACAAGTATTTGAAGTTTAAATAATGCTTTGTTATTTTTGTATATCTCTAGTAGTTCTGGGGAGCATCCCCTAGGCACAGGAATGGCCTGACCAGAATTATGCATTTCTTGTCTGGGCAGTATCTAGAAGACTTTCATGAATGTAAAACATAAGACTGTCATTTGATGTGTATGTGAACCTGTCACTTAAGCTATCTGGCTTCATCCACCCAGTAAATGTACCTCCATATTTAGCTCTATCTTAAAAAGATTGATCAAAATTTTTTTTTTTCCAAATGTCTGAGTAATAAGACTTTAGCATCTTTATTTTTGCTCCTGCACAGTGAATTGAATATTTAAGTCTTGGTTGATCTCACTAGTCTGTCTGTTCCAACACATCATTCCTTTTGCGGCACCGATGTGGGAGCTGGTTGCCCTCTGCAGTTTTTCTAGACAAGACTGAGAATGCACATGCGGAGCAGGAACTGCACGGGGCTCCCCTTGAGAAGGAACTTTATCCCTCCTAGGCTGGAAACCAACCCTTTAACCGTGCCATGCTCTTCAATGTTGGCTTTCGGGAAGCAATGAAGGACTTGGACTGGGACTGTCTCATCTTTCACGACGTGGACCACATACCAGAAAATGACCGTAACTATTATGGGTGTGGACAGATGCCGAGGCACTTTGCAGCCAAGCTGGATAAGTACATGTATCTGTAAGCACTGTTCTTCCTCTGCACTACAATAATAGCTAAGGAGCCAGTGTTAGGTTATTTCTTTTTTTTTTTTTTTTTTTTTTTAAAAGGCAGAAGATGAATCTTGGTTTGCTTCTCAGGCTTTGTGCAAAGTGAACGTGAGAGGGGAATAGAAGAAAGCATCCTCACAGCCCAGGCTTTCCCCACTGCAATCGGGAGAGCTGCAGCGCTGGCAGGCTCTGCCCTAACCCCTTCTCTCCTGCTTAGGCTCCCTTACAACGAGTTCTTTGGCGGGGTGAGTGGCCTGACGGTCGAGCAGTTTCAGAAGATCAATGGTTTCCCTAACGCCTTCTGGGGCTGGGGCGGTGAAGACGACGACCTCTGGAACAGGTACGGGCTCAGCCGGCGTCTCTGAACTCTGCTTCTGATGGTGGTTCTGCGAGCCAAGCTTTGCATGTGCTGCGGGGGGAAGCGTTGTCACCTCTGCAGCCGGCACTGGGCCTGCTGCGCCCATTTCACCGGGCTGGGGAAGAGCCAGCCTGGCTGCGGTGCCTCGGTGGGAACAGGTTCCGCTCCAGCCTGCGCAGGCAGTAGGTCAGAAGCCAACAGAGAAGCGCGGGTTGGGAAATTACTGGCTTTGTGTGCAGTATCGCACGCTGCTGAGCTCAAACTGATCTCAGCTGAGCTTCTGAAGCCTTGAGGTGCTGAGTGCCCTGGGGCTTACCTGGAGCCCAGCCTGGAGCGGGGAGGTTTGCGTAGCTTATCTGCTGGGTGGAAAGGCAAAGCTGCTGTAGGAGCCCCAAGCGCACTGACTCTGCAGCCCTGGCAAGCGCTGACGGCACAGCAAATGCAACGGCTGGGGTTTTTTTTTTAATTTATTTTATTTCTTCCCTTTCTAATGTAGAGTGCAGTATGCAGGCTACTCGGTGACTCGACCAGAAGGAGACACAGGGAAATACAAATCAATTCCCCACCATCATCGGGGAGAAGTGCAGTTCCTAGGAAGGCGAGTAAATTTTTTTTTTTTAAGAATCCCAAATCCCTTCACAAAGAGTCTGTACCATGTACAAAGCACCCTGCAGCTGTTTGAGGGCAAACAGCTTTAACTTATGAAGCAAACTAACTGCGGGGAGATGGAGGCAGGGCACTGCCTGGATTCCTCCATCCCTACATTTTATACCCCGCATCCCTAGGATGAGGGGTCCTTGTGTTGTGGCTGTAGCTGCTTGGATGCCATCCAAAAGGAGGGGGTTGTCAGCATGGCAGGCTGGGGCCTGTCCTGTATCTCCAGGGGGATGTTCCTAAAGGGGTGGCTAATGCCAGATGCCAGAGAAGCTTCTATGTTTCTAAAAGAGCCTGATCTAAGTGTTGAAGGAGGCATTGCTCAGCCTGCAGAAGGCAGAGAGTGGGGGCTTTCCTGGTGTGTGGCTGCTAAAGCATCAGGTGTCCCTGGGAACACTAAAAAAGTCTGGTAGCAACAGCCTGGGTTTGCGCTGTGAAGGCAGTTGCTGTTGCAGAAGCAACGTCCCCCTGCAGTGTTGTTACTCAGTCGTGGACACTTTGTGTTTTTTCTCAAAAAGCTAAGTTCTCCCTGGCGCTTTCCAGGAGGGCTCCAACCCCTTCCTCCAGGAGCCAGGGTTGTTTCAGGGAGTATGAGGGTTGGTCGAATGGCTGCTTTTGCCAGGGGACCTTGATGGAATTTGAGTCTTCTGAAAACTATGCAACAGAAAACCAGAGAAATACCTTTTTCACAAACAACTGCAGGAATTAACACTTGCAGGTGACGAGCTGCTGGGCAGTGCAAGCTCTGTTCTGCAGAGGGGCTCCTGGCCGCTGCTGGCAGAAGGGGCAGCAAGGAGGGTTTGTGTTGCAGATACCATTTGAGCTGTCTGCTGGTCTCTCTTTACGGAAGACTAACTTTTGGGTGAGTTTCCATTTGAGGTTATGTCATCTTTAGCCCTAGTTTTCATTTCTCTGTCGGACAGAATGCATCCAGTAAGAGATGCTTCTCTCATTTCACTCTTGAAAAAGAGAAGTCTGGGCTTAAAAAGCCATATTTAGTCAAACCCTTGAAGCGTGGAAGGCTGGGAGTGCAGTGGGATTGAGCTCTTGTTCGTAACGCTTCCCTGGTCTCCTCCTGACCCCAGCCGGGAGCCATCTGAAAGCCCTGCTGCTTCTCCGACCCAAGCAGGGGGACCCGACACTTTTCACTGTGGAGAAGGAAAGTGTTCATCACGACACTAAGCGTCCTGCCCGTATCCTGATGCTGTGACCTCTTTGAAGCCAGTTTTGGCACTTTCCTCTCTGCTTTGACCCAGTCTTCCTCTTCATCCTGGCATACCCCTTCCCTCTTGCTTTTTCTGTCCCCGGGTCCCAGCCCGGCTCCCGCTTGCCCCAGTGTTGCCAGGCCCCCAGAAAGTCAGTGTCCTGGCCTGGCAAGATGTTTCTACTTACGCGTTTCATTTTTTCCTTCCCACCTTAGCCCTTATATCTCATCGTACTGCCCCTAAATTTGGTTGAGGCTGTTTTTGTGCACCAGCTGCAGTTTCCTGCCCCAAACCATCATTCTTCTAGTTTTACTTCCTTGTCTCCCATCCCTCGGACTAAAACCATTAGTTCTTTCTCTTGTTTGTTGCCCAGTTTCTTAAAAATGGAAAGGACCACATCGCTTATCAGCTGCTTTTCTCCTGCCAAAACGTACTGGTGAGGGCTTGGCAGGACCCCCTGAGCTCAGCCCCCTCCTGGGATCGGGACCCGCAAGCTTTGGGCAGGGGTTACAGGCTGTTTTGACTGCTGGGTGCTTGCAGGGCTGCCCGGTAGCACAGAGAGCATTTTGCTCTTCATCAAGCGGTGGACTATAATTTTGTGAGGTCTGGGATGTTTGCCTGCCAGGAGTATAGAAACAAATGACAGTCATCTTTCTTACGGGCTCAGAAATTCGTTGTTTTGTAGCTGCTGATGGGACTGGCCATTTTAAAGGTGCTTTAGTCATCTTGGGTGGACTTTGCAGGGCTCTGTGGGACACGTGGAAGTGACTCTGGCCTCTGGTTCTCGTTGCACAGGTATGCCTTGCTGAGAAAGTCGAAAGAAAGGCAAGCCCTGGATGGCCTCAATAACTTGAACTACTTTCCAAACGTCACATACGACGCCTTGTATAAGAACATCACTGTTAACCTGACACCGGAGCTGGCTCTGGTGACCGAATATTAAGAGGAGAAAATAACTTTGCTCTGCCCTTCACCAAGAAAGCACCACGCTAGACTTTCTTTTCCAAGGGTTATCGAGGACAAGCAACACTTTGTCTAATGAAGGATCACAGTATTTTGGAGAATAAGGCTGAAAGTGCACGCACAAATTGCCCTAGCTGTACCAATCCAGCCTGATACTCGTGCAGCGAGCTCAGCAGTCTCTTTCTTTTTTCTGCCACTTGCTTTCTGGGTTTCAGGACAATGGTTTGACCTGCTGCTCTCGTCTCCACATTCCTCCTCCAGCAATCTCCAGCGCCGGGACTTGCCTCGGACACGCTTCCTCCTCTGGGAAGCGGCTCAGCTGAGGGATTCTGGCTTCCTGACGGCGAACGTTGGGAGCGATTCGGTCGGCAACTGCCCTGGTGGGAGATCAAACGACTTCTGATACCGTTCTTCTACGTCTGTGCGGTTTTTTAAATGACCTGCTTGAAGTATATACAACAGAATCGCTTCTTAAAGAAGTGTAAGTGTAAATATGCTGTGAAAATCGCCCCTTTTTATTTTTCTCCTACGGCTCAAATCCAAGCTAGAGGTTTACACCTGGTCACTCATTTTAGTCCTGAATTCTGTAAACACTTGTGTGTGCGTCACTGTACTTGTGCAATGTGTTCCCTTTTAAGCCAGTGAGACTGCTTGCATGATTTAAGCTGTGCATATGCAGAAATGTTTGTGGGACAGGGCCCTAAACTTTCCAACTTAGCGGATGAGAAATACAGCCGTGTCATCGCTCATTCCAGAAACCACAGGGATGGCTTTTTCCAGGGAGAGTGAGGAAATGGGAATATTTATGGAAAAACTCCCCTTTCTGTCACTTTTGCAACAATGATGTGCAAATGAATCGAAAAGCCATATGGAATAAAATCCCTTGCCTGTTGCTGTATATCCCACTGACGGCAAGTGCGAGCTTGGCAGATTGCTCAAGAGCTTGCATCCACGCTGCTGCGGGAAGGGCAGCCCCAGGTTGGCTGCTCCTGCCCACATGCCGTCCTCGGGATGGGGCAGCTGGCCGCGCTGCACCGAGCCCGCCCTGGACCGGCAGCACCCTGCCGTCACTCCTGTAATGTGACGGTATGGTTTGGGAGGTTGTTTTATTTTGTATTTATTGTGTAAATCTAGCAGCACACTGAAGTGCTGTCAGTCGGAGCCAGGTAGTGCCCTTGGTTATCGCCATGGGCACCTGGCAGCACTTGCACAAGCCCAGCTGGTGGGGCAGGTTGTTGCAGGTTAGTGAGAGTGAGAGAAATGAAGGACACATGAATCGAGCTCATGGGGAAAAAATGAGGACCGGGAACCAGAGAGCTTGGTCTGATACCCCATCCAAACTGGAGTGCCCCCTCCCTTCTCCCATCTGCCATCCCCTCCTTCCCCGTGGCTGCTGTGGGCAGGCTGGGCCCTGGGCTCTCCTCCCCACCGACAGTCAATCCAGTCCTTAAGCACCGACACAGTCACTTTTACTGGACCTCTCTGACTTAAAAGTAAATACATTGGGGGTTGCTTTTTAATTTGTATTTATACATAACAACGGCGGGTATTTAACCTCCGAAGTACTTTAACTTCCTTTTTATTGCGTTGTTTGCCTTCGGTTTCCTTAACTTCTTACAGTTTACATTGTTTTCTCGGTTCCATGGACGTATGATCCCCATACGCATTTGTTGTGGGTGTGACTGCCCAGGGCATTCCTAACCTGTATCCAGAAAACGTTAGTTTAGAAAACACGAGTTCTTGTTGTGTAGATCTTATCGGCCAGTATGAGAGGACAGCGAGCCTGCCCTTGAAAAGCGCTGATAAGTTTGTAACTTAGGTTTAAAGTCTTTGAACTTACATGTGCTTTAAACTCGCTTCCCGAGGGGATTCAACCTGGTTATTTATAGGCAGAGGTGAGGATTTGCTTTTTATGGCGCATATAGCAATAAAGACTTTTGCTTCTGAATCTCGATCTCTAATTCACGTGGACCCTTTTCAGATGCTGAACCTGCGTTGCCCTGCCCCTCTTTTCTTTCATCTTGAGACATTGCTAGAAATCTTTGTTTAATGGTGCTTCAAACAAGGAATGTATTTCAACTAGTCCAAGTTCACTACCCCAGGAATCATGCATGTGTGTGTGAATAGGTGTTAAACTACCTTAGTCAGGATCCTCAGCCTTCGATGTGTACCTGACGCCCATCGTACCTTGTGTTGAACAAAAAGCTGTTACCTCTGCTCAGAAATGCACTCTATGGTTGGCACAAAAGGGTCCATCCCCCCCCCCCCCCCGCAGCATCCCTCTTCATAGTTCCTTTGTTCTAATCACATTGAATTTTTTTTTCCCTTTTTAAAATGTGGAATATCTGAAAATGTGCACTGTTAATCTTATCAGCTATGTCAAATACTGTATAGTAAATGTAACTGTTAAAAACATACTGTCAAGCGCATGTGCTGTTCTGGTGTAAAAATTCTCGTATTAAGGAGAACTTGTACATATTCTGGCAGCTGAAACTCAACAAGGCCACTCGTTTGCCCCTTCCATGTCAACACCGTCGCTCAGCCCCGCTGGAGGGCAGGTCCTGTTTGATGCTGATTTCTTTCTTTTTTTTTTTTTTTTTTAAAATGAGCCATGAGGGTTTTATTTGCAAAACTATTTATTGACAGTTAATTGTCTGTAAAGCTCTGCTTCTCTAAGGGAGGTACCGTCTGAGCAACAGCCACGTGCTTCGGGTTGCTCACCATCAGAAGTGGCTTTAAACTCTAAAGTAGCTTTCCATCATCATGGCTTTTGAGCTTACTGTTATGTTTTTAAGAGGTGCCAGGGGGACATTTTTGCACTGAAGACTAGTGTTTTAAAACACACACACACTTCTCAGCAAAGCAATCCTTTGTGTCATTACATTTATTTACTCATGTGTTTGTACATTTTTGTATTTGTTAATTTATGAATGATTTTTTCAGTAAAAAATACATATTCAAGAACAAAGATTGCAGTGGTTGCTTTTTTATAGGAGGTTGGGGTGTGCTTTTTTTATAGGAGGTGAGATCTGTAAGCCCAGAGGGGTAAGTGCTTATGAGAGTTTGAGTGGAGAAGGGTGAGCTCTGGATGCTAAAAGCTGGCTAGAATTTTCTCATTAGGGCTGGCCAGAAGTAAATTGAGTGCAGGGTAGGGATGCTCCCCAAGCTCTTACTACCCTATATATTCTAAAGCCTTTTTTCCAAGCATCTGCTTCAGTGTGGTACTGATGGAGGGACTGACTGCTTTGGGGGAGGTGGGTTTAGGAAGATACTGGGCTGAAGGTGGTGCAGGGCTCGGAGATGTTGGTGGGGAGGGTTGGTAATTAGATTTTTGATCAACAGACCCAGGCAGACAGACAAGCTTCCTTGCAGCAGCTTTAAAGTATCTTTCTCCTGCTCTGCACCGTACAGGCATGCTAGAATAAATAGCTGGCAGCCCTGGGTTGTTCCAGGCCTTGCCTTTATTTAGCTCTCTGTCTTCTGGGAAGCTTCCTCCCACCCACAGCGCTTGACTGGAGCCTGCGGGGTGGCAGGCTCCTTCCAGCCACTGCCACCCACCTAGGGACGACGGCCTCGCCTCCCCTTGTGCTTGCAGGAGTGAGGGTGGGAGCCCATCTCACTCCTGGCTGTGCACTGGTGGGAGTCCCTGACCTCAGTTTGGGGGGATCCCCACAGGTACCCCGGCTGTGGGGGTTTCATTGCCTGTGTCACCCCGCAGCGGCTGGGCTGGGCAGGGGCTGGAGGAGATGGATGCACGTGTAGAAATTTGAGGTTGTCCCTATACAAGAAAAACGAGAAGGGTAGGGAAGCCTCCAGCCCATGTCCCAGGTGCGTGCATGGGACCCCCTCATTGGGGCCAGCTGCAAAAAGATCTGGGAGCAACCCCCCTTTGCGTGAGCTGTGCTGGGAGGGTACCAAAGAGAGGAGACGTGCAAGGGACCAGCGTGAGCAGCACAGCTCCAGCATGGCCACCGCTGCAAACCAGCAGCCGCAGAGCCGAGGCTTTCCTCTAGAGCAGCCCACGCCTGTGGGGGAGAGCCCTCCCTGCTCAGGCTGGAAAATAGCTCAGCCTTCCCTGCTGCAAAATCCTCGAGCTTTTCTGCAGAGTGCATTAAAAAAACCCCAACCACTAAAGCAGGGTGTTTTCTCCCACTTCTTTCCCCCCTTCATCTCCGTGTGGCACAATAAACCTGCCCAGGATGGCCTGGGCTGGCAGCCGGAGCCACACACATCCCGGCTCACACACGGCTGGGGGCATCCCTGCCCACCCGGAGCAGCACCCAGGGGGATGCCCTTCATGGGAGCTGGTGGAAAGGCTGGGCAGGAGCTTGGGGCAGGGGTTTCTCTCCTGTTCACATGTATTTTTATGGCACTCCCCAGCCCCAGCAGGCTGGGAGGTGTGAGCATGGGCACCGACATGGGCTGGGGAGAGGCACGGGCACTGGTCCCTGTGCTGCAACGACCACAAGGTGTGTCGTGGTTTAACCGCAGACAGCAACTCGGCACCACACAGCTGCTCGCTCACCCTCCCTGCCCTGTGGGATGGGGGAGAGGATCGGAAGGGTAGAAGTGAGAAAACTTGTGGGTTGAGATAAGAACAGTTTAATACTTGAAATAATAATATAATAATAATAATAACAACAATAATAAATTGTAATGGAAAGTAAAACAACGAGAGAGAGAGGGAGAGAAACAAAACCCAGGAAGGAAAAAAACCAAGAGGTGATGCAACTGCTCACCACCCACCGACTGACGCCCAGCCAGTCCCCGAGCGAGCAGCAATTGCTGCCCCCCAGCCAACTCCCCCCAGCTTATATACTGAGCGTGACGGCACATGGTGTGGAATGTCCCTTTGGCCAGTTGGGGTCAGCTGTCCTGGCTGTGCCCCCTCCCGGCTTCTTGTGCACCTCCCTGTTGGCAGAGCATGGGAAGCTCAAAAGTCCTTGACTTAGTATAAGCACTGCTTAGCAACAACTAAAACATCGGTGTGTTATCAACATTATTCTCATCCTAAATCCAAAACAGCACTATGCCAGCTACTAGGAAGAACATTAACTCTATCCCAGCCGAAACCAGGACAAGGTGGAAGTGTGAGGCTAATGATGCTTTGCATCTGCTCCTTCCCCTTCAGAGCACCTGCTGTAGAAATCAGGCTTTTTCTGAACACCTGATAAATACCACAAAAACCATAATGACTTTTTTCCCCCAGAGATTTGTGCAGCATAACCTTTTGCTGCTGGAGACAGCTCTTTATAGGCACCGGACCGGGGTGGCTGCACCCACGTAACTAGAGACAGGGCTAGGAAAACAATGTGGCCCCTCTCATCAGGCAGATGGAGATGAGTTACTCCCGGTTGCATGTGACAGGGGCTGGTGAGTGCCGACAGCATCCACCCAGGCAGAACGGGGCCAAGCTGTGGGCCCAGTGGCCTGTGGCACAGCCCCGCTGCTGCCACGTGGCATCGGCACATCCCCTGGGCTGCTGCACGAGGTGATACCTCTGGTGAAACCTCAGAACGGCTTCAGAGGCCCCTTTAGGGTTACTAATTTCTTCCTGGGAGTGGGCGGGTTAGGAAGCAGTGCTGTGGGTCACCAGCCACGCCGGAGCTTCGGAGCTTTGTGCTGGCGCGCCGTGGCTCTTGGATTGGCCTCTCTCCCCCCGCAGAAGGAAAGGTGCTGTCCCCTGCCGGGCACGGCCAGGGGGTCCCGCTGGCCCCCCGAGCCCCTGGGTTTGCTGCTCTGGGTGTGCTCCCCACAGGAAGGGCAGGGTGTCCCTCGATGTTTATTCTTCCCTTAGGCAAGCAGTGGGACAATATTGACTGTTATTTAAGAAGAGCTCTTGGTAGTCAAGAGGCGAGAGAAGTGAACAGGAACGGCGGGGTCATGGAGGATTAACTACGGCTCTCAGGCAGCTGCCCTTAGTAAATCCTGCTGGGGAGAACTTCCCAAAAAACCCCTTTCCTCTGAAAGACTCTCCTAGGTATGCAGCCAAGGGCTGCCGGCAGCCCCCGCTCCTCTCCCACAATCAGTACCTATAGCTCAGCCCCACGGCCATGTCTGCTGTGCTGCTGCCTGCCCTTAGCATCTCATCTCCCACCGCCTCGGGTGCTCCCTTTGCCCATCCTGCCTGTGCCCACCCAGCACCCTGCTGTGCCCCCAGCAGCGCCCACCGGAGCAAAGAGCCTTGGTGACATCCCTCCAGGCATTTTGGGCACCACCTGGGCTTTGCCAGCCCCGTCCTGTGCTTCCCCCGGGAGAGAGGAGATCCCCCAGCCCTGGGTGCTGCCCTCCTGCACGGCAGCTTGGCTGCCGGAGAGACTCAGGCCAGGGCTCCATGACGTTCAGCTGGGTGTGCAGGCTGCGCTGTCTGGGGAGCGATGAGCAGGGCCACAAGCACTGGTCCACATCACGGCTCCCAGGCTCTCCAGCACCGCTGATGGTGCTGCATGCCTGTCGAATTGCTTTTGGATAAGAAAACAGCAAAAAGGGGAAAAACTAATAACTCATCTGGTATCACCTGGGTGAAGCAAGAACAAACACTCCTCTGTGAGCAGCGGGGACTCGGGCTGGTCCTTTACCCCCGTTGACACGGCGGGTGCCGCCCCCTCCGGCGCTGGCAGGGATGCAGGACGAGTGGGTGGGTGGTTGTGCCGTGGTGGCTGGGCCAAACAGGCAGAGCTGGTCAGTCAGGGATAACTACGGGATGCCTGGACACCCGGTTGAGAAATCAGCTCCTTAAGCGCCATCTCGAGCCGCAGGGACAGCAGGCAGGAGGGCAGTTTCCCAAGGCCACGAACGTGGTGGCACGTTCGGGACTCTTGCACAACCGCCTGCGTCCCCGGGACCGCCTGCTCACCGGTGCGGCGGGTTCCCAGCAAACAGGAATGCTTCCTCAGCCATAAAACTGTGAGTCACCTTGCGATAAGGGCCTCGCTGCGGGGCCAGTGTGAGCCGTGGCAGTGTGCCGAGACCCGCCAGCGGGACCAGGCGGATCCTCCCTCCCCTGCTCTGCCCCGGGAGGTGTCGGGGATGGGCAGTGCCTCCCCGGGAGCATCAGAGTAAAACTGATGGCCTCAGCGCAGTCTGTGCAGCCACATCTTGGCCCTGCTGCAGTTTGCCTTTGCCTGCAGGGCAGCCTGGGGACCGGGGATGGGGGGGTGATGCAGCCATCCTTGTGCTGCCCAGGAATCACTCCCAGGCACCCAGGCTCCTGCCTCCCCACTCCCATCCTGGCACTCCTGCCCCTCTGATTGCATTAAAGCAGCTAATCGCGTTATCGGGGCGATGGCCCAGGATCCATCACAGTGCAACCCAAAATAGGCGCTGAGCAGTGGAGCTGGGGAGAGCAATTAGTGCTTCCACCTTGATGAGGAGCTGTGCCCGCAGGTCCCATCCTGCCCAGAGGGGAGATGGGCAGTAGGGCAGAGCCCCACAAGAGTCTGACCTTGTCCCCTCGGCCCCGGGCCATCCGCTCTGGGGCAGGATGCTGATGGGGCTGAGGGCATCGGGGTGGGCAGGGGTGGGTGCAGGCGGGGGGCCGGGCCCCCAGGGAGGCCCAGAGATGCCCCGAGGAGGGCTCAGGAGATCCTCTGCAAACAGCTGAGCCGACCGACCCGCTCCGGGGCTATCAGGAGCCCACAGCTGAACTGCCGCGGGGGGGGGGCGAGCATGTCGGGCCTCAGCCCCCCCACCTCCGAGCTGGGAGCGCGGGGGGGGCCGTGCCGCGGTGAGGGCCGGGGGGATGCGGGGCCGGGGCGGGGCGGGGCCGGGGCGGGGCCGGGGCGGGGCGGGGCGGGGCGGGGCCCGGCGGGCGGCGGCGCAGCGCGGTCCCAAAGCCCCACCTGGCGGCGGGCGGCGGCAGGCAGCCGGCCCGGCCCCGGGGCTGGGGACACCCCGCACCCTCCTCCCCCTCCTCCCCCTCCTCCCCCTCCTCCCCCTCCTCCCCCTCCTCCCCCTCCTCCCCCTCCTCCTTGGGCACGGCTGCGGGGCTCGGCGGCTGCTGGGGGCACCCACGCGTGTTTCCCCACCGGCACACGGGAGAAAAGCCGGCCGGCCGGCCACCCTGCGCCTGGCCTCGCAGGGTCCTTTTCCTTGAAGCCCCGGGAGCAAGGCTGACTTCAGCTTCCACCCTGGTTTTTCCACAGCAGCCGTGTCCGGTGCCGTCCCCGCGGGGCTGGGTGCCACGGTGGGCTCGTACCGAGGCTTTGCCGGTCCCGGCGGCACCGGGCTGGAGCTGCGTGGTGGGAAAGAGCGAGCCTGAAAGGAGGAAAGCAGAGAGAGAGGCCTGGAGAAAGGCCTTCGGGGGTGCGAGGGGATGGGACGGGGCTGGGGGCAGCCCGGCGATGAGGGAACGACGGGAAAGGAAGGCGCCGTAGGGTATTTTTCCATTCCCAGGAGCAAAAGTTTTCAGCCCAGCATCCCCGACATTTGCTGATCGGGGCAATGATGCGAGGTGGACAAAATAAAAAACAGCTTGGGGAAAAACTGGATCCAATTCCTGCAAGAGGGGGAGAAATCCCACGTTTTCAGGGATATGTAAAAATGCAGAGTGAAAGCCAAGTGCAAGTCTCAAAGTGCCCGAGGAAGCTGAGCCACCGGTGGGTAAGCAGCTGTTGGCTTTTGCTTCCTTGGCGTGAGATAAAGTCTGGCCTTGAAGATGCTCCCTGACATCCTTGTGATACTTTCCTGATTTCTCAGGGTGAGTTACTCCCGCTCTTGCAGCTGTCACTACCAAGAAGAAATCATTGTTTTCAGTTTCAACTGTTTTTCAGTTGCTTAATTGCTTTCTTGTGCACAGTGCCTAGCCGTGGGAATGTCTGGTAAGGATCTCCCTTTCCACTGCCCCTCCACTGAGAAGAACTGGTGGATCTGCTGTGGATTTTCTTGTCCCGTGACCAAAACCAGGGAAAGTTCTGAGCTGAAGAGAAACATTTGTCCTCAAACTTAGCTATGATGTTTCATGTTCATGCTATTTTACCCTTCTATTTAATCCTTTTCTCTATTAATATTTATCAACATAACATTTTTCTTCTTTTAAACAAAGTCAAAGCTTTGCTTTAAAGAAAAAAAAAAAGCAGAATAAAATTTTTTTGAAGCTTGGACATTTTTCAGCTTTCCCTTTCCTCCTTCCCTGCCTGTTTTGGCCCAAACTGCAGTCTGATTTTGATGAAATATATTATTCTGTGTAAACATCAGATAAATGTGCCTAGCTCTAATGCTGTCAGCCTCCTGAAACAGAGAGCTGCAAGGTCTTCCTCACGCCAGGAGATGGACACAGGGAGGTGAAGCTGCTTCTCCTTCACAGGGATGGGCTTAGAAATCCAAGTGCTCTTGCAGCTGCTTTTGTGGTAAGGCACTAGTCCCAGCATCCCTGCTCTCTCGCTGGGGCTCAGCGGGGCTGGATCCCACTGCTCTGCTCATCGCACCAACCTTTTGCAGCCACCTGCCTTTGTGTCCCTTCCTCTGCCGCCGGCATGGGAGTGCTCCTTCTTCTGACTTTTGGAGAAGTGCAGCATCCTCCTGGGTGCCTCCAGGAATCGCCGTGGCACTCCTGGCCCTTGGTCCCCCAGCAGAGATCTGGCCAAGCCTAGAAGGGAGCCAAAGTTCCCCGTGCTCTGACACTTCAGATAAACTGTTTGGCTTTCGGAGGGAGAGAGAGGGGAGCTGGGTCCCCTGTGGCCATAGGGTCTCTGCGGACGGTGTGAGCAGGTTTGTGACGGTCCGGCTGTCTGCCTGCACAGGAGGAGGTTGCGATGTAAGTTGGGACAATTTGGGAAGGCATTTGGAAAAGGAGGCAGGTGTTTCTGCACATCCCACGAGTCTATCTTGAGAGTTTTTTCCCCCTGTGGGAAGTTGGCAGGGTGTCTCTTGGAGAACCAAGGTGTCTTGAAGGCTTAACTTGTGCATCCCTGCTCCCAAACCCTATGCAAGCTGGTGGCAGTGGCTGCTCCCCTGGAAGCATCTCCTGCCCCGGCTCCTGGAGCACTGTGTCCCACCAGGTGCAGTTTAGGATGATGGGAATTTTTAAACCTGATGCTGGACTCCTTTCAAGTACTGTCTCCTCTTGAGACGCTGCAGTTCACATTTTTCTTAAGTATACATGAATATTGCAAAGTCTGACAGTGGTTTATGTTGGCGGACTCCTGCTGCCCTCGTGTATCTATCTTGTATAAGTCGGATGATGTGAATCAGTTCTTCGGGTTTTTCATGTTCTTATTTGGTAAACTTAGGTTCATGTTTTGGGAAACTCACGCCAGTGCTCTAGCATGGTCTGTGGGTATAAATCTACTTTGAATTAATGTTCATTGCCAACATTCTTCAAAGTAGATATTGAATGAGAGAGGTTTTCAGTTAATATAAACCAGAGTCAATTTATGATGACAAAATATTGCTAGACGTGTCAGGGAAAAGACAATCTGCTGAAATGTTTGACTAAAGTCAAGTTAAAAACTGGAACATTGTTCTTTGTTCAGTGGATCCCCAGAGCCCCGCTCCAGCAGGGTGGGGAGGTCGCTTGTCACCAGCCACCTTTGCCACCTCCTGGTTGTGTTTCAGGAGGAGGATGGAGACTGATGTTTTCAAACAGCCTTTGGCAGTGAGTGGTAGGTAGGGCCCTTCTGAAACTCAGCTGGTCTGTTTTGATGGTGGGTTTGGTTCTTTTTCTTTTTTTTTTTCTTCTTTTTTTTTTCTTCTTTAAGATATCTTGAGTGCAAAATACGGTTATGGATATTTTGCTTGAGATGCATCTAAAAATGCAGAGCCTTAAGCATGATGCTGTACTTAGACTAGTGACTTCCCACACTTTCCTGATGCAAACGCTGAGGGTTGCAACTCGGATGGGCTGTGACGATAGCAGCACCCAGGCAGGAGCGACTTCAGGGTCTGCAGCGCCCGTCAGCGAATGGCTTGGCCTTGTGAGCTGAAGGTTGCTTTTCTCTCCCCTGACACACGGTGGTTAAACTCACTGAGAGGTTTTGCAGCCTGAGGGGCTGGAGACCCAGCTGCTGCTCGGAAACACCCGGGTCCAGACCTCCGCTCTGCAGTGTCTGTCCATGCCCCATCACCGCGTGGCTCGGCTGCTGAGCCCGGGAAGGCAGCTCATGCTCTATGAAAATGTCTCCTAGTGCTGACAACCTGTTCACACACGGGTATTTGACTTCATTGTATTTTCATTCCCAAATAACTTGGCTAGAATGGGAACGCAGGGGTTTCCATGGTCCTTGTTGCTCTCCTCACCCTTGCTCAAGGAGTTACTCTGAGAGAGCGGGCACAGCCTTGTTAGCCGATAGTGCACAGTGTCTTCCTCTCCTCTTCCCTAGGGCAGAGAGAAGACAATGTACCTGCCTGTTTTTCCTCAGTTCTCTGCCTGAGGCAGTCAGGGGACTGTGTGTGTATGGAGCAGGGAGACATTTATTTGGCTGGGTAAGATATAACAAGGTATCAGTGTTATCAGTTGCCCTCCTTGATTGCTAGAGCAGCCTACAGCTAAAATCGTGATGCTGATCCTGGTGTGCCAGGATCGCTGGCTGCAGGCAGGTCACTCCTTTGTGCCCTCACTCCCATTGCCATGCCTTCCGCTGGGGCTGCCAGGGCTCTGTCCCACCACGGGGTCATCAGCCCTGCTGCAGTGAGTTGAGTTCAGCCTCTCGTGGGAGGCTCTGCTCCCTGCGGGGCACGCGTAGGGATGGAGGGTCCAAGGTCCACTGAGGAATTAAACAGCAGCTTCTGTTCAGGCTGGTACAGCCGTAGCCAGGTGCGTGGATTCAACACAGGATATGAATGGAAAGGAGGAACCTCAAACAATCGGGTGAAAACCATGTCTTTCTTGGGATAAAAATTATAAATGTGTATCAGTCAGAATACTTTTTCAAAACTCTCAAGGCTTGCACTGTGCTTTGTGCATCAGAGCCAAACGAGAGTTCACAATCTGAATTAGTGCTGGTCTGTGAGGATCGATAGCACTCAAGAGCAGATTCATACTTCCAGGGCTTGAATTTAAATAGTTAAATCCCCTTCCCTACAGTGCAAGTTTTCTTCCTTGCTTGCCAGCTGTCAGATCTTGTATTATTGTCTGTATGACATGCACTTAAGAAATAAAGACATTAATAAGTAACAGAAACAATAACTTTTCCTTCTTTGCAGTGACACTGCTATGAACATGGAGCAGAGCTCCTCAGAAAGGCCCGTAAGTGTCTGCAGGAGGCTGTATGTGCTTTAAGCAGCAGCTCAGAGTTTCCAGTGTGAGGTTTTCCATTCAGAATAATCTAACCCATTTCTTACCCAAACATTTACCCAGAAGAGTGATGGCGGAGCTCGACTTTTATATTATTTTATTTTTTTAAGGGGAAGGTGTGCTCACACTCAGACCCTTATTCAGGGCAGCCACTTTAGGCGTGAGGTCCAGCCTTTGCACATGCCCCTGTTGAGTGTGGCTGCCTCCGCCACTCTTAAGGGATTTCTGTAGTGTATTGAAAGATGACTGGGATCAAATTGTTGGCAGCTTCTGTTATAGTTTGGGTATTTGTGTGCTGAATCTCTGCACCAGACCAAAAATGAATCAGATAAGGCGGGGCGGCACTGGGGTGAGTCGAGTTCTGTCTCTGGCACTGTGACTCTGGTTTCTGTCCCAGCCTCTGCGCAAGGTCCGGAGCCAGCTCTCTCTGACGGTGGCGCGATGCGCTGCCATATGCTTGGACCATCCCAGGGAGAGAGGTCCGGAGCAAAGGCTGGGGGTTAGCTGCCAAAGCACCGAAGCGGTAGCTGCTGTGTAGATCTGGGCACATCAGTGTCTCAGCCATGCAGTTAAACTGCAGGATGCTGGAGAAGGGCAGAAAGCTTGTACGGGGCTGGCAGGACCGTCTCTGGGAGGGAGAGGTTGTCCTCAAGGCTGTAACAGGCATAACTCAGCTAAGAGCGCGTTACAGACCTGAAAGGCCTGAGTTAGAAGCTTGATTTTTTAATAATTTTTTTTTTCCCATCCTCCTCAGGCATGGAGAAGCCTTGCCAGGGACTGAGCAGTCACAGGGTGATGGCTTTGCATGGGGCACAGAGCCAGGTCCCTTCACCGTGGGATGCTGCGGGAGGAGGGCACGGAGCAGAAACCACTTGCCCATCCGTGGGTTGGAGTGCTTAGTGTGAGCACCGTGGTGTACTGAGTTAGTTGGGCTGAACCCGCATGGTGTCATGCGAAAGGTTTAGTGCTGTACAGCTCTGGAAATCCCCTAGGTAAGCCCTGTGGCCCTGTGTGCCAAGGAGGATGCGAAATCGCTCCCTTGGACACTACTGAGGTGGTGTGAAAAGAGCAGAGGGCCCGGCCTGGTCACAGCAAGCGGCGCAGGGCCGCTCGTTTCCGCATGGCGCTTGTCACCCCCGCAGCCTCGTCAGCAGAAATGCCGATCTCTGCCTGGAAAAGGTGTGTTGCAGCAACCAAACCTTTCAGCAGCGCCACAGTCCCCCACCACCCTGATCGCCATCGAGCCAAGCCTGTAGCGGCCTCTCCCACCCAAAAGTCATCCCTCCTTGAAACGTGGAAATCATTCCCTTGTGGAAACCGAAATGTGAATATGCTGGGGGCGGTGGGTTGGGCTGTGTTTGTCCTGCCGCGATGGCTGTGCAATGGCAGATGCCAGAGGACCCATGTGCAACCGTGCCATGTGCCAGCGATGCTCATTGCTGCTTCTCTGTGGGGAGAGGAGGGACATTTGCTGGAAGCTTGGGAGATGTTTGTGGCTCTTTTTTTAACCAACCTGGTATGTTTTTTTTTAACCAGGAGTCCAAAAGTGAGTAGAAGTGAGAGTCAAGAGAGCCACTGAATATCAAAATGCTGATGCATCAGATGGAGACGTCCATAGAGTCAAGCTTCACACGCTGCATTTAAAACAAGATGGGCATTGATGTGTTTTCACTCTTCATCTCAGGTAGAGCTGGGTACCTGGTGCTGTCTGGCAGTGATGGAGAAAACTGCAGTAGCTCACCTTCTCAAGCTGAAGACCGGACACATCTATGAGGAGGTCAGGAAAGCGGAGCAGGTTTGATGCCAGCCCAGTCCATGCTGACCGCAGCTCAGTGCCGGGGCCGAGGGGACTGCGCAGCTGCTCTCCTGCTCTCCCCCTTGGGCTGGGGCTGCAGGCTGATGGCCCAGCGGGATGCTGGAGATAACAACTCCCAAGTGGCTTTGCCCCTTCCCAGATGGGAGTTGTGCACCAGCGAGGCCAGAGCAGAGCTGTGGCCCAGGGAGGATGAAGGAACCTCTGACCCCAGGCTCTGATGGGGAACATGGCTCTCAGATATCACTGTTTGTGAGATTAGTGTGGTCTAAGACATGCAGATGTTTTAAACATTAGCAGCTTTTCTAAGGCGGAGCGACATGTGGGTGAACCGGGAAGTCTCCCTTATTCTCGCTGGTGGGAATTTGCCTTTTCCCTCTTCTCCGTCTCTGCCTGGAGCTGGTCCTCTGCGAAGGAGGCAAGTGTGGCAATAGATGGCACTGCTGGGACGGGCTGGAGCCTCTGCCCTCTGTGCCATGGCCCGAAGGGCACCGCTCTGCCGGGGGGGCTGCGCAGGGCTGGGGGCCGGGGCTGGCTCCCGGCGTGCATGGCCACATCAGTCCAGGCTTGGTGTCTGAGCTGCAAATACACAAATTGGGCAAATCTGGTGCAAAGTGGCTGCAGCAAGACTTTATGTTAGCACCTGCTAACACAATTTTCTGCTTCTGTTTCCACACAGTGCAGAAGGAGGCTGCCAGCATCGAAAAGCATCTCTGGAAACTTCTGTCTGTGAAAAGCCAGAGCAGCAAAGCAGTTGGGAGCTGCCCGGAGGAGCTGGGAGCAGGAGGGGAGCTGTGGGGCAGAGCCACAGCTCTGGTCCATGCAGGTAGATCTGCTCGGCCGGGCAGAGGTGAACATGAGTCCTCTCTTGACGCTCGGTGCCACCAGGTTCAGGTTCAGCAGGAGCCTCTCCCCAAGCAGCCACTGGTGGTCAGCACAGCATCTTGGCTACAAAACCCTCCTTTGCTTTCACCTCTCTGGGTTATGGTCACCGAGCTGTTTTAACCCAAATATTCCTTTAATTTTCATTTAAATACTCTAATTTATGTGCTTTGAGGCACACAAAACCCATGGAAGAGGTCCTCAGACACTGCCAGCTGTTGAAGCAGGTCGGGGCAGAGCAGCCCAGGATCCGTGCGTGGACCCGTGCCTCGCAGCAGGCTGTGCAGGTAAATGCTGGTTTCATGGTGCCAGGCTCTCAAGACTCAGCAGCATAGGGTAAAACTCCAGGGATTTCAAAATAATGAGTGTTGAGGGCTTTTGATTTACTTCCTGAGCAGTGGAGCTTTATTTTGGGCTGGAATCCGTTTTGTGGAAGTTAGTGCTCACACCAGGGCTGAGGTTCCCACCGTGCTGCCCTCGCCTAGGCCAGATCCATACCCCACAAACCAGCTGAGAAGCTCCCATTGAGCCAGAGATCCGAGGAAGGAGGGAGAGGGCTGTCGCCTGCAGCGTCATTAGGAAGAAAGCAATTAAACCCTTTGAAATCATCTGCACTCTGGTTATCTGCCTTTATAATATCCCTAATTGCCAGGGAGAACCTGCTTTAAGACAGGCACTGAGGCAGATTGATTCTGCATCGCGTTGGCTTTCCAGCACTTTGTTCTTTTTTCGGTTTGACCTCGGCAAATGCATCTTCCCCGATGACTCTGTGCTGCACGGGGGACCGAAACGCACGCTCATCACAAGACAGACTTCCTCGGCTCATTCACAGGCCTGACAGTTTGCTGGGTGTAATCTACAGAAAGATGAAAGCCACTTTATTCTTTCTAATGCATGACCAAGTCAGCTTGCTTCAAACATGAATAATTAAAGGCCCATGTGCATTTGTAAATGCCTACATTTTAATTAAAAAGCAACCCCCTCCTTTAAAATTTAGGCAGCTAAAATGGCATTATGCTTACCAAAAGAGAATGAATTATTTATATGATACGCTCTATTCTTTAAATTACTTGGGTTTAATGTACTGCATAGGCACTCTGTATTGATAACAGCGCTATTTTGTTTCCACTTAATCATCACAATTTTATTTATTTATTTATTAACAAGAACAAAAATACCCAACACTGGCCGATCTGATACTTCGCTGCACCGCTGACAGGCTGCATTTCCTCCCCGTCTTATGTCGCAGTGATTGTATTTTTGCTGTAAAGAGGCTGGTTCAGAGCCCGCTGTAGTACTTGGTGCCGTGCGTGCAATGGGACGCTGGCGTTTGTCACCACGGTGGTGCTGATGCTGATTTGCGTTTTGCTCTTTGTGCTTTATGGGGGTTCTGCTGGTTCCAGTTCATCTACTCACCATTTTAATAACTCTGACTCCCCTCAGGTGTTTATTTTTAGGGTAATGTAGGCCCTGCAGTTTTTTGGCTTCTCCTATTTCTTCTAAAGTATCCTGTAGCCATGGCAGCAGTTCAAGGTGAATTAGAAAAAGCAGCTACAAGCAGAGGACAAGCTGCAAAGCCGATACGTGGATGTAGCCAGGGGATGCTGGACAACACGGCTGTTCTGGGCTGGTGCACCTCTTCTGCATATTTTGGTTACCAATAACTCTGAGCTTTTACTTTCCTATAATTGAATTTACCAGAAAAGAAAACTTTTGGACAACTTAGGAAACTGTTTTCAAGGGCCGGGTGCCTCGAACAGATGCGCTGCCCCGTGCCGATGGTTTGCAGCCACTGCACTACGCGCACGGTCATGTTGCTGCGCACAGAGTTGATGTGGGGTGCAAGGTAAAGAAGTGTGTACAACAGTTTTCAAGGGAAAAAGTGAGAGGTAAGAGCCATCAGCTCCCAGGAAGTGTAACTCGTGCCCTGCTTTCCCCAGAGCAGCTGTAGAGGTCTTCCCACCTCTCTTCTGCATCCTGGGTGCAGCACGGGTGCAGCTTGCCCCTTTCCTGGCTTATCTAACCCATAAATTGTCCTTTTTGGTACACAGCTATCTGCCTGCGCTCGCTGCACAGTGTGAGCACGTGGTGCTGCCGGGACCACTCGGCCCTGGTTTCATGGCATCGCTGCACAGATTTAATGAACATTTTTTGCCAGAGGCTTGCCCGGAGGAGGGGCAGCGCTGTGCCCGCTCAGCTGCCGTCTCCCCCAGCTGGGTCACAGACCTAGAAGTCCTCGCTGTGTGTTGAGGGCAGTTTGGATCTGACTTTGATACAAAGCAGAAGGTTTTTGATAGAGCTGGGTGGAAGCAAACTTTGGGGTTTTGATTTAATTTATTTTTCCTTCCCATTTGGAATTAGGCTGCAAAGTTACCAAAGTTATTTCAGATAAGGTCAGTCACTACGTTCTTGTGAGAATTCAAAAATATTTCATTTCAATTTTGTTTCCCCCTTTCATTTCTGTTTCAACTATCAGTTGTTGGGTTTTTTTATATTTGCAATGCAAATCAGTTGGGATTCAAGCTGCCCTGGTGCTCAGCAGCCTCCCTGTTGGGATCGCTGTGTCGGTGTTAATGTGGTACCACATGCCATTAGTAATTGCACACTGTTCAGGTGCACAGGGATGCTGTGTGCAATCTCTTGACTTCTTTTCCACAGTCTATTAGTAAGCAAAGGAGTTTTGACCCTTTGTAAGATGGAATGAGCTGCTGTTAATTCTGGAACAGGCAAGACTGATTAGCAGAAGCAGCTTAGAAAACCAGGAACTGATGGGCTGCAGGAGAGGTGTTACTGCATTACAGCCATTTCTAAGTGCTGGATCGTGTTTGATAGATTAATAACAGGTTTTGCTAGTTTAAGGTAAAAGGACATCAGCTGGGAGGAAATGGAGCAGAGAGACCTGTGAATGCTGCTGGTGCTGGTGCTGGTGCTGGTGCTGCTGGTGCTGGTGCTGGTGCTGGTGCTGGGGACACTGAGCTTCCAGGCTGGTGTGGCCATGAAAAGGCAAGCTGAAAATTGCTGAGTGTGCAGAATGAGGTGGTTCCAGGGGAGGCACTGAAGACCTTAACTGCCTTCTGAAATATCAGACCTAATTCTGGTCACCACAAGCAAGAAGACTCTGATTGCTGTAAATGGCTGCTGAGGCGTGTGTAAGAGCAGTGTGTAACTGTAACGCACACGTTGAGGTTCTCATGGAGAAATCACAGCGATGTACGGCAGGAAGGGACATGAAGACGTACCCCAATCCATCCTCCTGTACCGAGCCAAGATCAATGCGTCTAGACCATCCCTGACAGATGCTTAAACACCTTTTTCTTGAAAGTCTTAATGATGTCTCCACCCTCCAGTCTCCTTGGGCAATCTACCCTAGGGCTTTACTGTACTTCTGCTTTGAAAGTTTTTTTCCCAATAGCCATCCTAATTCTCCCATCCTATTATTTTTGTCTGATTCCCAGCAGATATGGAAAGTAAGTTATTGCGCTCTTCTACAGGAACCTTTTACGAATGGAAAACTGTTACCCCATCTCGGCTCTGCCTTCTGCTTTCATGAGTTAATTGACCCATTTCCCCCTGTCTCTCCTTAGAGGCTGTTTTCTACATCGCTGGTCACTCCTACTGCTGACCTCTGGGCTCTCGCCAGTTGGGGCCTGTCTTTCCTGATGAACAGTGCCCAAACTTGGATGCAGCACCCCAGCTGAGGCTTTAGTAACGGGGAAGGGAAGGGTTTACTTCATGTGTCTCGCATACAGCTTTGCTGTTTATGAATTCCAGCACGATAGCTGCAAAAAAAAAGCAAACAATGTCCTCGTGGCCCTTGAGATTTGGGCACGGTGGAGATGAGGACCATATAAGTACACAGATGGATGCATGGATGAAACACAGACTTTCACCAGTCAGACAAAAGAAACTGAGCTTGGGGAAGTGGCACCGTGAGGGACAGACTGCTGCTAGTGTATGTGCGAGCCTCAGGTCTGCCCTGGTGAGGACCAGCGGTGAGTGTGGAAGGAGAGGTTCATTCCCATCCCACCGGGATGCGCCCCCTGAGCACCTCTCCCACATCAGGAGCCATGAGGTTGTCGCCCCTGGGGACATACCAGGCAGGTTTCGTCATGCTGGTGGCTCCCAGCCCCTGTGGGCTCCATGAGCTGAGAGGGTCTGAGCCTTTCCGCTGCTAGACTTGGCTTTCAGTGCTTGTATCTGGAGGCATATTTATTTAAGCTGTTCTTCTCATTTGCTTTTCACTTCTGGAGGAAAAAGCTTTCTGCGAAAAGATGAGTTGCACATTTTTTTTCCCCTCCCCTTCAGCCCAAGTGTTAGGCAGGAGGCTGGTGAGTGATGCAAAGTCGGGCTCTGCAGAGGATGGCGGGGAGGCGTTTGGAGGAGCCCGCGGTGGTGGCTGGAATTCCTGTTGCCATAACAACCTGATGCAGATCTTAAATATAGAACTGGTTTTACCCCATAGGCCCCCTCTGTCCTTTCTTCTGTAACACAGGAGCAAACGGGCTTCGCTTCCTTCTTGCTGCAACCTGTTAGCGTCGGAAAGGTCAGAAATGAGGCCAACTCTACGGCAATGTAAACCCTGGTAAGTGCGGTGTGTGAGGTCAAGAGACCCACTAATAACGGGTTTGATGGTCCTGCTCCATTCAGAGTGTTGGTGTGTGGGCTCCAAATACTGGTTTAGCTCAGTGAAAATCCTCGGACAGGTTGGACTGAAGGAAAAAATCCCCTAGCAAGAGTGGAAAACATTTAACTGCTGAAGCAGCTGCTTCCCTGCTGCGGCTTTGGCCATGGTGGGTGGGAGGGGACCATCGCCGCTTTGGGGCTGGGCCGAGGGGTAGAGCTGGGCAGGGATGGGGCCAAACCATGCCAGAGCATCACATCAAGCTTACTCTGCGCAGGGAATTCTTGTAATTTTCCAAAGGAAAGCTTCACTGAATGAGCTGCCCTGGTTTTTTTTTTCCTTCGCAAATGCTGTCCAAAGGACTGTCCCCTCTGGGGTCTTCCTTCCTGTGACCCCTGCTGCTGTCCCATTCCCATGAGCTCTAGGAGACTGCAACGGATCAATGACCATGCACCTGTGTCAAGCATAAGCTGGCTGCACCAGGGACAGATCAAATAGCTGGGACATGGCATTATTATCTTTCAGGAACTTAAATGCAGCAGATTCCTCAATGCAGACAACACCGAGAAAGATTTCTAGAAGGGAGGAGAAAGGCTCAGTACTGCAGCGTGCCATGGGGAGCAGGAGTGAGCAAGCGCGTTGGACAGCCGCGTGCAGTCAGTAGCATCAAGCAGTGAGTGTGCAGCAAGTCTGCAGAGCGCGGCTCTCCTCCCCAGCGCCCTCCTGGTGATGGTGATGCTAACGAATCCCGCTGAAGTCCCTTAGCTTGGCAGAAAAATCACCACATAGAAAATTCGCCGCATGCCTTTGGTATCTCCAGTGTATGATTACACAGCAAAACCATCTGTTAAATTTACGTTTATTCCTCAGCAAACTGTATAGATGCTTTTAGAAATTCATACTTATCTTTTTCATTAAATATTGGGTTTTATACCATAGATCCTAAACTGTGGAAATTATTTACTGGTGCAATATAGTGGGAGAGCTCCCAGGATCCTGACTCCACTGTAGTGTTGGTTTCATTCTGTTAGTTTAGTTAGTGTAATTTCATTCCCGTAGTTTATTATATTAGAAGGATATTTGGATTGCAAAACCAAGCAGCTGATTGATATGGAATGCTAAAATTAAGGTTTTCCCATAAAATCCTAATTCCTCTCCCTTGTTCATCTGCAGAGAGGTGCAACCTGCAAATGTCAGATGAATCCCTTGGTTTTTTTCTTCTCCAATAACAATGTCATCCCTGTTAATGTTGTGTACTTTTCCCCTCATCTGGTCATTGAAAAAAGCTAATTTTCCTGAAATTGCCTTTGATTCCTACTAGAGACCAACAAATGGCGTGGAAAATTCCAACCTGAGCAGTTTAATTCTGGCAAAGTTACAAGTAACTGAATACAGAATAACTTGGGTGGGTCAAGCAGGTATCTTCCAAATGCAGCGATAGAAGGCAGCTCTTCTGAATTGACTGTTTCATCATTTTAGATTTATTTTCCTTCTGTTGAACTCTTCTGAACTGGAGTTGAAAGACATCAGGTCACAAATCCCAGGGTTTAACAAGGAAAGATACTGCTTTGGGATGTTATAGCCAGAAAAGGACTTCAGGGTTCAATATGAATTGAAAATTGAGTAAAACGGCAAAGGCTTGCCTTCCATCAGCTCGTCATCTTCTTCCACTTCTCTGTATGTTTGTCAAGAATTGTTACTGTGCTGCTTTTTAACCCAACTAATGTATTGACTAGTCCATTGGGATGAAGAACTGGTAGAAAAAATTACACTCAAAAAATACCATTGCTGTACATCAGCTTTGTAGCTGTGAGTCTGCAGCTTTGACGCTGAGTGTCTGAGGGTCAGACACCCCCCTTGGGGGGGCTCCAGCATGCTGTACAGTCATTCTGAGTAACTAAACACTGGATACACTCAAAGAGAACTGCATCCTGGAGGCATATTTCAAGGGAAAACATAAGTGTCAGAATATATAGGCTGTAACTTGCAACCAAGTTTGCACATTCATCCATTTTCTTGCATATCCTTGGGTAGATGGGAACTAAATATAGCTAATGGACTCATGAGCCCAAGTACACACAATGCTGTGCTTTTATTTCTAGAGTGGGCCCCAGGGTCCAGGCAGAGGGCTGAAGTTCCTTGATGGCAACATAACGAGTGAGAACTGGAGGGAAGATGCTCTGGAGTGACTCAGCATCACGACTGTACGTATAAAGTGCATTAGTGCAATATTTAGCTGCTGGAAAAAAAGTCCTGTTGGAGTTTAGGCTCCCAGCCCCGACCTGCACACAGCACGGCTGGGCAGGAGATGCTCAGATGGGTGTTTAAAAGTTTCTGCTGTGTTTGTATTGGCGTTTCCCAAGGGCCGGAGCTGCTGTGCACAACCTGCCTGGCTCAGAGCAGCTATGGTGCCTTCTCACAGCACCAAGGAGCTGCCGCCCTGTGCAGCTTTCCCCTGACAGACCGTTTATGTTTGAAGTAGGGAAAAGGAGGACACAGCTGATTTTATGACCCTTTATTCCAGACCTGGGCAGACCTATTTCTCTCTGAGAGCCAAGCAGGACTTTCCAGTGCCTTTGGTAAGCCCGGTGGTACCTAGCGCGAAGGCACTGAATGACTAGGGCTTGCTTTGCCTGTAATTGCCGATGTTTATATGGGCCTTCCTGCAGTGCACTGGCTGGAAAGTTCCTCCCAGGCTGCAGCTTTCCAGCTGCTCAGTGCCAAGACAGCCTCCTGCTCTCTTTTGGGGGTGCTCCTTCAGGGTCTGGAAAGAATGCATTTAAACCTGGAAACTGTGAGCAGGCCAATGGATTTGCTTGTATCTACAAAGTCACCCCCCCTAAAATGTGCTTTAGTCCATATTAGGGCTGGAGCATCACATTTCTCCTGATCAAGCAAATAGTTGGGAGACTCAGTCTCAGGTTGCGCTGCAAAGACTTGTAAAGCAAACCACTGAAGTTCCTGGGATGGTTCCCCAGACACGGCTGCTTGTTTGTGCTTGTTCGTATCCTAATTAATCTTTTTCCACAGGGAAACCCTTGTTTTGGTAAATTTCTTGCAAAATTGAACTGGTCTTTCTTGGTTTACTAAACTAAAATCCATGAAGATGGATGCTTTAAGAACAGATACTTTGAGACCTGTTGTTCACATTGTTGATTCTGACTTTACAGGAAGACAACTGGTGCACATCCTCTCTGCACACGCATGGGTACGTGATGAAGCCAGGTTCTTCAGTAGGCAAGAAAGAGACACCGAGGGACAGTGTTTCTAATGTCGCATGCTCAGCGGTCTGGGACTGCCAGGGTGAGTCGTACCTGTGCAACATTACTTCAGGTCTTTGCATGGCTGCAGGACATGCTCCTTAACTTAAAGGACCCACTGATGGGTCCTTCTACAGGGACCCATCAGTGGCCAATGTCATCTCAGCAGCCATAGAGAAGAGGTGGAGAAGAGCTGCTAGCACCCAGTGCTGGGGAAGCGGGACAGCTGAGCTGCCCTCAAGTTATTGTTACAGAAGCTTCAAGCAAATCTAGTTTATATTACGGAATAAAATACTTGCATTTATTACCCAGAAGGAACTATGCAAGCTCTAAAATTGTGCTTTTTACAATGCATCTTTATTGAATTCCCTTGTCTGCAGTGTTCCTGGGGGCTATTAGCTGCTTTAACTGGAAAAGCAGCTGCTGGGACCCTGGGCATTTGCTTTCAGAGGCAGCATGTTCCCTGCAGCCCTCAGCCCCTGGGATTCACTCAGCCCTCATCAGCCTCCGAACTGCTGCCATCCATCTCCCTTCCTCCTTTCCTTTGAAAGCAGGGTTCAGGAGAGCAAAAACCAGGGCAGGAAGGGTTTGTGCAGCCACATGTGGCACCCCAAAAGTCAGTTCGCATTTTACCAGGACTTTTTCCTCAGAAAGGAGAAAAACACCTATGCAGGACAAATAGCTTTGGGCTAGGAATAAATCGTAGCCGCTTTATGGAGCTTAAGACCTGTTGAAATGATACTTGATTTGCCCTTGGTAATCAGAAGAGCTGAATTGCTGCTTGGCTTCCCTAAGCCCCCCCTGCACAGCCCTTCCCGTATCAAAGGGATTGGTCCGGGCAAGGCAGGCAAATATCACCCACACACACGCTGGGCTTGAGGAGGAGGCTTTGATGTGTTGCTGAGCAGAGGTATTTAATTAACCTCCTCTATTGATTTTGCTGGAGAACCACCTTCACTTTTTATCTGCAAGAGAAAAAGAGACTGTCTGAAGAGCAGCCATCTGTAAGACGGCCAAGCAAGTGCTGGGATGGGCTCGGTTCACTCACCTTTGGTTTCCCAGTGCAAGACTGTGGTTGACCTTTGCGAACGTGGCAGAAAATAGAGACAGGGTGAGGGAGTTGAAGAAAACTGGAAAGAACATCTCCGTATGCCTTATGTTCCCCCAGCACGCAGGGTGATGCCAGAGGTGTGCAAGGGGTGGAGAAACACCCCTCTCCTTCCAGCAAGCGAGCAATGGCCTCCGAGCAGAGACAGTACATGCAGAGGAACTGCTCTACATTGAGATTGAAGGGAAGAGGGAAGGTGAACATCCCCTAGCATCAGCTGCCAGGGCAGAGGATGTCAGTGCTTCCAGCTGTGGTGATCCCCAAGGTGGAGGTGTGAGTGTGTCACCCCTCAGCAGCCTTACACAGCCCCCAAGGTCCAGTGGCTGCCTGGGGCTATGGCTGGGTGCTCTGCCTTGTTCCGCATGCCATCAGGAGTGAGGAGGTAGGTTGAAAATGAGGGCTAAGCTTGAACCTGAAAGGCCATCAAAGGATTTTGGAGAACAATTGTGAAATATTTAAATGGCTGCTTGCTCTTCAAACATGACAGTGGGTGAGAAGTTTGGGAATTTGCTGGGATTGCCTGATTTACTGGGGCGTAACTGCTTGAATTGAGGGCCTTTTAAATTTTGCATTACGTTGGCTGGGTTGTTAATATTTAATGTATGGAAAAAGACAAAGCTAGGTAGCTGACAACTCTCTTAAAATAAAAATCTCTATTATGATAGTCCTGAGGAATCTTTGCTATTGTTATTACTTCAGTTACTGGAATGGCAGAACATAAAAGCTAGGAGCAGAGAGGGAAACCTTGCTGAGCCAGGAACCACGTGAATGGGGGGATCAGAATCTTGCAGTCTGAAAGACAGGGAGGACATGGGGATAGGAGTTTGTCCCCGGTTAGCGAAGGCTGTGACCGTGTCAAGTCCTCATGTCTCATCACTGCACTTAAACCAGCCCTCCGTGATGTGACTCACTGGGCTGAGGACTCACAGCCCTGGGCTGGGCTGGGCGCTCCTGAGCCATGGGTGCAACATCCTCTGCATCTCCTGTGACAGCCATGCCGCTGCACAGAGCAGGAACCTTCCTGAGTTTGGGGTCACGTTGCTGCTTTTTAATCTGGGGCCTTTTCTTGCCTTCCCTTCGGACCCTTGCCCTTCCCAGCCTGCAGAGATTTGAAGGGCAGGTGGGTGGGAGCGCCCAGGACTGCTGCTCCCCGAAGGCACTCACCACCTGCAAAGCTGCAGGAGCTTAGCCAGCATCTTTTCACCTGCTTAAAACCAGGTGACAGTAGTTTCTGTCTTCCCCAGTGGATCTGAGTTCTGCTGAATCCCCCTCCAGAGCTGGCAGGAGCACAGGCAGGGATTTCAAAGGCCTCCCTGCCAGATCCTCTGCTCTTTCCACAGAAGAAACCTAATGTGCTTCACAGAAAAGCTGCATTGCAACCGCTTTTTGCAGAAAATAAAGCATTCACCAGAACTCTTAATTCTGTGTTATCATGAGGAGTTTGGACAGCAAAATGCTTTTTAGAGCACTCCAATGCTAGGAGTTCAGAGATGATAGTAAATCTCAATTTCTATGCCATTGACCTTTTTAGATGTTTAGTCACACTGCAAAATGAGTCTCAACAGGGCAGGGACGTTTGGGTCAGACATTGCAGTAAAGGTTTTGCTGCAAGGCTGTTGGGAATTTTGGTGCCTAAGTCTGAAGCAGTTGAGGGCAGGGCGTGGCTTTAGGCTTCTTTGTGCTGAAGGACTTGAGCAGGGGGCTCTGCTCTCTGAACAAGCACTCCTTGCAATCAAAAATCTGCTTTGCTCCCACCTTTTCCAGCTGCATCTTTAAAGAACAAAGCAACCAATGAGCAATGCACTGAAGGAAGCGGCACACAAAACCGCCTTTAGGAGAGGGCCTCAGGCTGCAAATCCCCAGGGGAAGGAGAAACGTCCCTGGCACCCTCAGAAAGGGGCCATCCAAGCATCCAAAAAATGTGATCTTAAGATAAGTCCTTGCTCCATTGCTGGCTCTTCCCAATCCTGCTCCACTGCTCTGCGCTCCCCGTGGGCGCTGTGCAGTAGCCTGGTGTCAAAATCTGGACCTGCAACACCCTCCGAGCTGGGCACTGCGGCGATACCCGCTCTGCTCTCAGCATCCTCCACTCCCGCTGAGATCCAGGAAGCAGAGCTGCATTTTCAGTAGGTTATTGCAGTGTTTTCAGTTTGTACGATTACATCCAATTTGTTCTTTTTGGTTAGCTGGTGCTGGGTATTATTCCCCTGCAGAACTCGTGCGTACAGCAAAAAGGGCATGTTTAGAAGAGCTCATTAAAATTCATGGGGAGTAGTGCTGTCCCATGTGTAGAAGTTTAATCTGAGACAGCCTTCAAGAGCGGCTTATTGCAGCCTTCTGCATCACCCACAAACGCGTTGGGGAAAGAGAGGGAAGGAGAACACAGTGTTAGATAAGCTGCTTTAAAATGATCTTCATAATCCTGCAAATTAAAATGTATTTTACTAAAGACAAGTTACAGATGCAAAATAACACAAGAAAGGCCAGAAGTGACCCTTCCCAGAGACAATTTATGCTATTCCTGCAGCTGTGACTGGATGTCACTGAAATCAAAGCTCTCCCCCCTCCAAGGAGCCAGCCCCATTGGTGGCACAAGCCTTTCCTCCAGGACCTGCCTCCAGGGGAGCTAGGCCCCCTTAGTACTAGAAATAACATTAAATAGTTGCTTGAAATCAGATTTGACCTCACCATGCCATGGGCATGAGGCTTCCTGACCCCAAAGCAGCTCCAGCTTTTACTGTTGTTGAATGGCACAAAGGAGGGGAGAAGGAAGAGTGCGTTTACTCAAGGCTTAGGGCAATTGAGATCAGGGAATGGCCAAGAAGGGCTGGCTTTATGCAAGTTTTTCAAATCCTGCCTATTTTCTGCCAGTTCCTCGTAAAAGATGAGCAACAAAAACCTTAAACTGTTGGGTACCACCATCAGCCTTATTCTCACCAAGACGTGTGACTCTCGTAAAAGCTTCTGCTGCTGACGGCAGGCAAATGTGCTCCCCGTTAGCTGCAATAACGGGGACAAGGCAAACAATCTTGGTAGGAATCACTAAAGGATATCTCTTAAGATTAAAAGTACATTTAGCTGCTCATTCATCCCCTGCCCCATGCAGCTTTTGGCAGGTCACTTTAATCCTTCTCAGTCTCAATTTCCCTCAGTCTGAAAGGGGGTATTATGGTACTTTCCTCCCAGGAACCATCTGAAATTGCTCTCTGACTGCAGAGTCCTTTTAGGATCCGCATATGCAAGAGCAGAGCAATTCTTACTCTCATTATCCTGAGAAAACTCACCACGCTTCAGGACATTCAAGCAATGGCATTTTTCCAGCATTAGACCCCGAAGTAGATTTTATCCGTTGGCTGAGTCAGGTGTTTGCTTTGCCTCTAAGGCGGAGCCCTCAGCCTGTGTTTGCTAAAGAGGAGCTGGGCAAGAGAAGCCAGGGATGGAAATCGGGTGGCTGTGGGGGCAGGAGTGAATCCTAGCAGGAACACACTTCAGGTCACAGCTACCTGTTGCCACCTCCCCACATCAAGAAACCGTGTCCCCAAGCTCAGGTGGAAGCTGTTTAGGGAGGGGACCTGACTTTTCCTCCTCTGCTGCGAGGATGCTGTGAGCAGCCGCATCCTGGAGTGCCCTTCAGAGCCCCGGCTCCTCTGCAACATCACTTGTGTTTGCTTCAGCCGTGCGGGGAAGATGCTGCCAGGGACTGGAACGGGGGAGCTCTTTAGCAGACCCAACTGCTAGCTATACTGCTTGGACGCTTGTTGTCAAAAGCCTGTCTTGAAACAGTTGAGCCAGCACATTCTCTATTAGACGAAGGTGGGCTCTTTGTTCCCCCGCTGCTCTTTCTCAGCACTCCTGCCCTCCGTAGCAGGCGAGGGATCCCCACCGCCTGTTGCGACACGCTTCGAGCAGGCTGGTGCCTGCGAGCAAATGCTGATTAGAGCAGTCAGGCTTCCTCCGACCCAGGGAGGGAAATAGCACCCATCGCCTCTGAATCAGAGAGACTTGTGTGTAATGTGCAGGGCTGGTGGCAAACATGGCAGGGTCAACAGTATTTATCTCGTTCCTGTTACACCCCTATTTATGTCTTCTCTTCAGAGCTGGGACTTAACTTGTCAGCAGCTGCCCCATCGCATCTGCAGCCCCTGTCCTGGCTGTGCGAGGGGTTTTCCCCACATGCAAGCTCCCCCCATGGCTAGGATCCCTCCGGCAGCTGGGGGAGGCAGCTAGGCCAAGGGATCCCAGCCATGGGGGGAGCTTAGGGAGGGCAGGCAACGGCCTTCTGCCCATGAATTCCTGGGAATGATACTGCGCCTAGGTCCTGGTCCCTCGCTCTCCCAAAAGACTCCCCAGTCTGCCTGCAGTCAGCATGGGGCTGGTGTGCCACAGACCCCAAGGGGGGAGAACAGCTGCAGGGCCCTTTGCAGTCCACAGCAGCTGGGTGGAAAGCGGCCCGGATGGATGGGCGCTTGGTCACCCCTGTGAGAGAGAGGTCACATCTCCACCGCTGCAAAGACTGGCCGACCCCTCTAGCTCTGCTGCCCTCCCTCCTGACTGATGGCGAGGTGACTAACGTGAGCCTCCAGCCCTTCAGGGGCTAATAAATCCACAGTTGCTGAGTAACACAGCAAGTCCAATTGCTTTACAGAGCTCGGTGCTTAAAGCTAAATGTTAGATAACATATTATAGGCATCTGTTTTACCCTCGGTGCCAGCCCTGCCTGAACAACACAAGCCGGGAGGACAAAACATCCCCCCGGCCCCTCCATGGGAGTGGATGGAGTCCCACTGCCCCTGGTCCCTCCTGGGCAGGATGAGGACCTGAGGCCCCAAGAATTTGGCCTATGGTATTGACAGGTAGGAGAAAATTAATTTCTCAGGTCATTTTGCAAATTCCCTAGCAGGTGGGTGATAGGGACAAATTGGCCCATTGGGGGTGTTTTATTCCTCAACCAGCAGAAAAGTTTGTGTATTTTTCCTCCCTGAAGTAGTTGTATTTGGTCTCAAACCCAATGTGAACAAGACAGATGCAGCCAGGAGGTGATGTTTTACACAGCCGACCACCTTAAGGAATAGGCTGGTGCTTCCACAGCTTTCGGTTAGTCCCCCAGACTCAACCTCGTCAAGACGAGAGGAAAGGTGGGTCTGATGGGGCCACCCCTGGGAAGAGGAGCCACGGGGTGTCAGCTTGTGGTCAGTGAGCGCCGGGAGAAGACTTAACAGATGTGAGGGAAGAAATGCACGTCCTGGGAAAGGCAGAAAGCTGGAGCCAAGGGGGATGGCTCTGAATGCGCTTTGTGGGAACCTGAACCAGAAACTTCTCTGATAAGCAATTTGCACTGGCGTGTTTCCTGCCTCTTTCCGAAGGCAAAAGGAGCCCAAGGCTGACTAAGCACCAAGAGCCATTTGCAGAGCGGTGCCAGGCAAGCGGTGATGCAGCTCTGGTCTGCCCCTCCTCGAGGCGGCAGGAGGGAGGGAAGCCTGCCTGCAACTAGGGGGACTTTGGGCACTCCTGGGACTTCAAAATGCATCTGAAAAGTTTAGGTAAGCTGAAAACTTAAGCTTTTTCCAGGACAGTGTCCCCATGGGGCTGCTGTCCTCCCAAACATGAGAGGGGGCTGCCCGCACCTGTCTTTTCTGTAGCTGAGACAGTCTTCAGAGACTTTGCCCTCCGCCAAGGGGCATTTGTTCCCTGGTCCCTGCTGAGACCTCTCTGCCCTTCCTCCCTCCATCTCCCACTTTTGCAGATAGCCAGTCCAGCAGCTCAGCCCTCCCAGATCCTTCGGTGCTTCTCTGAGGACCTAGAGAGCATGGCAGAGGTCAGGCCCTGCTGTCTGGACAACGAGCTGTTATGGACTTTTAAATATAAATAAACAGTTTGGGAAAGGTTTTCTTTTACCATGGTGACAGGAGGAGCTGGGCTGGTAGAGGGCAAGGGTGAATGGTGGAGCCTGCTGTGGGGACAGGCCAGGGGCCAGGAAAGCCGTGGCTACCAAGTCTTCCCCCTCGCACGCAGAGCCCGTCCCCCCGCGGCAGCGTAGGTTGGCAGCTACAGCTGAACTCCTCTGAAAGGGGCTTTCAGCAAGGGAGAATGTGATGATGGAGCCCAGCTGCTGCTGACGTTGCCATCCAAGCTCTGTCTGTGTTTTTCGAGGAGAACCTTGTCTCTTTAAGGTTCGTTTTTAGATTGTATTTTGTTGTCTGCTACTGGTATTTTTCCCTGGTATTCCAGTATTTCCACGCTCCTGGGCTCTCAGTAGCACAAACCACTCTGCACTACGTGTCTCGGTTCTTTTTGCACTTTTCAACACTTGTTACGGACCTCTGCCAAGAAACCTGATAATTTTTTTTTCCCATTTAAGGGAAAGGATTTCAGACTATAAAAGAAAATCTCCATTGTACCTAAAGTGTTTCTAGGCTGGAAAGAAAATCCCTGGAAACTAAAGGAATCCTTAAAGGGACATAATAGGAAACACTGTAACAGAGACAGCTTATTGTGTATGACTGTCCTTCCCACTCACGAGGACAAGTACAAGGCCCTTGGGCTGCAAGAACAATACGGGTTACTGTTACATCTTATAGCTCGTTTTAGAATATGAAACCCAGCATCCCCTCAGCATCAGGAACCAGCCAAAACTCGTGGACCACCAAAGCTGCTGTGCCCATCTCTGCTGGAAACCCATTGTTCCACATACCATTGCTGTGACGGGGCTGAGCGCTTGTTTACGGGTGAGGAGCCTTTCTTTTCTCACAGCCCTTTGTTTTTCTGTGACCAGTAAAATGATGTAAATCAGCCTTCCCTCTTGCTTTGCAGGATGGACAGGAAGATGCCAGACTGTCGTATAGGTGTGGGTGTTTGAAGATGTGATACTTTTCCTTATGCAGGCAGAGGAGTCACTGCAGATCAACAGAGGGATATTTCCGCATTTAGGCTCAGCCTATTTCCTTGTCGTGTTGTAGCTCAGCAAACACTGTCTTACAGACCTTTTCTGCCTGACAGGTGAAATCCAGATACCTATATACCACTGACTGCGAGCCCAGGAGAACATATATTTGCCGTACTCTGCACATTTCTTCTGAAGTACTTGAGGTTTAAGGTGTTTCCTTGTCAATAACTGCTGTAATACCTGGAAAGGAATAGGGTTTGCCACGGACTGCATTCAAGCATTTGGCTGACTCCATAGGCTGTGGAAATAACAAACCATAAATTAAGATTGCAGAAGCTCAGGGTACAAAAATATCAGTTGAAAGGAATATCCAAACCAAGAGTGGGTTAGATAACCTTGGAGAAGAGTGAGCAGGCTGCACATTTCTGCATCCTCAGGTCTGCACTGCCCCTTGCTGACAAACTCTCCATTGTGGGACAAGAAATGCTGCGGGGAACAGACGTCCTGGGGGTGGAAACGCCCTCTCCTCTCCCCAGACTCCTGGATCACCCCAGGCACAGCCAGCTGGAGGGTCTGCCGTCAGCAGGGCTCCCTCTCGCAGCTTCTACCTGAGAGTCGAGTATGATTTTTCAGCGCTGGCAGGACGGTGTGGGTGGAAGGGTGAGCACGCAGCAGTGGAGGAGTCTGTGCTTCCATGCTGCCCCTTCACATGCCCCTTCCACGGCTGGTTCTCCATCCTCTTGGCAGAACACGTGAATGACATTGGCAGGGTAGCAAGAGTGATGCAGGAAGATACAAATGCCCTGCTAATAAACCTGAGTTGCTTAACTGAGTGATTTATCTGCATTGAATCTGATGCATCTCCCTGCATTAGGCTACTTGTCATTTTCCCTCCCACCATCCTCTTCCCGCAGACAAGCAGCCTGCATTTGTCACAAGGGGAGATAATGTGCCCTGGATGCCAGTGCTAACAAACAAATAACTTGCTCTCCTACAGCACCTGCCAGCTGGAAGTTTCAAAGCACTTTGTAATCATTAACAGGTTTAGCTTCCCAGCCCTGATCAGGGGTTTTCATCTCTGTTGTAAGAGGAGTAAAGTAGGGTCTGGTGGTGAAATGATGGGAAAGTAAGAGGAGAACTGAAGTGCTCTGGATGCTGATTGTAGTTGTTCATGTGGTAGGGGGAGCTACCGCAGTGGAGGGGCGCTGGGCTGAGATTAAGCTGGTCGACAGGTTTTATTCCCAATTCTTCCTTCCACCTCCCCTCTGGGTGATCTTGCTTGTCTACATCTTAATTTCCCCATCTGCAAAAGGAAGGTAGTGACCCACTTCTCCTTGTAAGAAATTCTGAATACAGATGATATACAGTTGTGGGAGGTACTGGAGAAAAAGGCCTGGCCACACAAACACTGGGATTTCAGAAAGTCATCTCTAAGGAAGATGTGGACATTCAAACACCAAAGATAGTAGCATAACACTGACATTGTTTACACTGGGCAATGGGAGCCAGGTGGGAGAGAAGCACTGAGAGTCTTTTTGCCTGGTTAATCACAGAAAATCAGACACCGGGCTCCTCTTTTAGAGACCCTGTAGTAGGAATTGTCGCTAGAGTCCAAGAGCCATAGTCAATCAACACAAGAGGAGAAAGGGCTAACGGGCATGGCTGTGTAGCTCTGGTACACCAGCCTAAGCAGGTGAACTGCATTAAGTGGTGCTAATGCACCCATTAAATGGTGCTAATGGAGCTCCTGGTGAGGTCCATTTCCCCTGTTGGGAGTGAAGGAGGAAGGGAAGGAGGACAGAGTGGCAGAGGGATACTTTGAATGCTGTGATGTTGCCTGGCAAGTTACCCTTTTCTCCATTTCTGCTGTGTGTTCAGGTTAGTAAATGCTCCTTTTTGTTATATTTATAGTCCTAATCAGCAGCAGAGATCCACTATTATTCCTCCCATCTGTATCTGCAAATGTATGCAACCGTCCTGAGCAGTCTCTTCCCTTTGACGAGGGGCTGCCGTGGTGAAGACGAGGGCCCAGTTCACTTCTCGCACAGAGTGATGCTTGGCCTTATTGAGCTCAGCTGCTCCTGGCTCAGCAAGCAGGGCCTGGGAAGCAATAGGGGCCCTGCTGGGCTTATCAGTGCTCTCTGCTCATCATTTTTCTCCTGGCACCAATCCCTGCTGCTATTTTCACGGGTGATACCACCGGGAGCTGGAGGATGGTGGGAATAGCCCCATCCTCCCAAGGAGGGATGCCGCGGCTCTCCCCCCGGTGATAGGTCTGTTCCAGGCGCTTCCCCCGCTGTAAATCAGCCCCGCGGCGGCGGGGCCCGGCCAGGGAAGCGTTAACCTTCCCTGCAATGCTGCATCCCAGCTCACGGTGGAGCTGCCTTCCTCTCTTCCACCCCCAACTTCCAATTCACTCCAAACAACTCCGGGACAGAATTGCAGGGAAAAGCTGGAGGTTCAGACTAGACTTGTTGATCTCCGTTCCGAGGCAGCAGAAGGAAGCACCGGAGCTTTCCTTTGTGTCTGCATGGAGAGAGGGCTGGGGGGGCGGGGGCAGATGCGGCTTCGGCGTTGACTGTAGGCAGGAGTGAGGAGCCGCAGCCGAGGGAAGGCCTTGCAAAGCTTCCTGACGAGGGATCCGATTTACCTCGTTTCCCTTCCCCTCCCCCCGGACTCCGTGGACAGCCGGGAGCGCGGCCGCCATCCCTCCGCCTTGAGGCTGCCCGCGGGGGGATGCGAGCGGGGCCGCTCCTGCTGCCCGCCCCGCCGCAGGATGTAGCCGCCCTCGGCCCCGCACAGCCCCGCACCGCCTCGCTGGGAGCCCGCAGGAGGAGGTAGGTGCGGGCCGAGGGAGGGGAGCCTTTCCCCGTGTGCGGCGGCGGCCGGGGAGCAGCCCCGGCGGCGGCCCGGAGGCAGCGGCGGTATTTCGGTTTTGGGGTTGGGGGCGCCCGGATCGGCGGGGAGAAGGGCCGAGCCCCCGGAGCTGTGCCGGCTGGGCATGGAGGAGCCGTTCCTTTCTGCGCCGGGGTTTCTTTTCGTGCCATCTTGTGTAAGCAACAGTGCTCAGGGGTGTCATAAGCCACCCGGCTTTGCAAGGAAGGCTCGGGGTTTTTCCTTATTCCGATTTTCGTTGATTTCCCTGTTATGCAGAGGTCGGCGTGGGGTGTGTGTGTGGGGGCGTCCCTGGGCAGCCCAGAGAGATAGAGTGCGTCGCTAGAGTGGCTGGAAATACCCCCTTTTCCCTTCCCCAGCTCTTTCCTCGGGGAAATTTGCAAGGCTGGAGTTATAAAAAGCCTCCGCGTCTCCCTGCAGCCTCCACGGCTGGGCAGGGCGAGGGGCACCGCCGGCGCCGAGGAGGGTGGTTGCCCCGGCTGGGTCATAGGGGCACTCGGGGTCCGAGGTCCAGCAGGGCCCCTCTGCGGGAGGAAGCGGCGGCGGGGCCGGGTGCTCGGGGGATGGCGGGGCGGGTGCGCTCCCGGCCGGCCGCTCCGGGATGGGGGACAACGTGCCAGCGCGCCCCTGGCTAGCGGCCCGGCGCCTTTTGGGGCGCGTTGCCGAGTGGCGCTCGGGGGAGCTCTGTGCCCTCTCCTATCAGTCAGCAGTTCCCAGCCCTTTGCTAGCAGAGGCTCCCGGGGCCGTGCCCAGCCTCCACAGCTCCCCCGGACGGGGTGTGCAGGCGACCCTCCCGGGCAGAGGCGGGGGCCCGCCGGGGGAGGAGGGGGGGGGGGGACGGACGGACGACACCCGGCCGCCGCCCGGGGGAGCTCGGCGGCAGCGCCCGGGCCGACACGTGGGAGCGGGCGGCCTTCAGCACCGCGGGCGCGGACAGCGCCCGCCCGCCGGGGCGCGGAGCGCGGTTCAGTACCGCCGGGGCGGACAGCGCCGCCGCCCCCTAGGCAGATTAGCGGGGCCGGGCGCTCCCCCGCGCGCGGATAAGGCCGCGGCGAGGCGGCCGCGGGCGCGGAGGTCAGCGGGCGGGGACACATGGTCGGCCTCTCTTGCAGCTCTGGGGCATGGAGGGGAAGGAGAGGTGAGGAGAGCCGGCCCCCGCACGCCCTGCCCCACGCCGCACCTTGGAGCGTCCAGCCTGAGGGGGACCAGCGATGCCTCTGGGGATGAACAAGCATGGATCTCGCTCTACTACCTCTTTGCCTCCGGACCCCACGGAGATTGTCAGGAGCAAGGCCTGCTCCCGAAGGGTCAAGCTCAACGTGGGGGGGCTGGCCCACGAGGTTCTCTGGCGGACCTTGGACAGGTTGCCGCGGACCAGGCTGGGTAAGCTCAGAGACTGCAACACACACGACTCCCTCATGGAGATCTGTGATGACTACAACCTGGAGGAGAACGAGTACTTCTTCGACAGGCATCCTGGGGCATTCACCTCGATCTTGAACTTCTACCGTACTGGCAAGCTGCACATGATGGAGGAGATGTGCGCCTTGTCCTTCAGCCAGGAGCTGGACTACTGGGGGGTGGATGAGATCTACCTGGAGTCCTGCTGCCAGGCCCGCTACCACCAGAAGAAGGAGCAGATGAACGAGGAGCTGAAGAGAGAAGCCGAGACACTGAGGGAAAGGGAAGGGGAGGAATTTGATAACACTTGCTGTGCTGACAAAAGGAAAAAGCTCTGGGACCTCCTGGAGAAGCCCAACTCCTCCGTAGCGGCCAAGGTAAGATCGCCACATTTCTTCTCAAGTCTTGTCTGTATTGGCTCATGACTCTGGCAATGCTTACGTGAGGTATTGCCCTGCTACCTTTGCTTTAACATCTGGGCACTTGTGGCTGGATGAACGCTGTGAGTGAAGGGGAGAAAGGCCTCCCAGATGCAAATAAGGTTTAGTGTATCTTTTTGGGGTAGTTTGGAAGGGATCCGGTTTGAGCTTTCCTGGGGCGGTCTAGGCTGCTCAGTGTGGGAGCAGCTCCACTGACCCTTGTGTCAGCATACGCTGATTGCTGTGGTTGAAGGTTAGCAGACTTGTTATCCACTGGCCTGTCTTGGTGCATTTTGTAATGGAGGGCCTAAAACATGCTTGTCTCCTACTGCTTAACCAAACTGGCTTTTAAGAAGAAGAAATCTACTTGACCTCTTAGACCCAGGTCCAGTCAGGAAATAATGCCTTCCTTTCTAGGGCTTAATTTAAAATTCTGTGGTGAAATACATCTAGTTATTTGTATCGGGCACTCCTAGGCTGCAGGTCTGCTAAAGCTAGCGTTTGAATTGCATCCTTTACCTGATTCCAGTCTCCCTGTGCAATACTGCTGCAGCTCTGTCTCTGTCAATAGTTGAAGTGCTGCTTGCTACAAAGTTGGTGCCAGTGCAACAGATCTATTTGAAGGCATTTGGAAGAGAAGATCCATGTTAGGAGAAACCAATGTCAGAGTTGGCTCTGATAATTTAGCTGTCTCATGTTCGTCACATGTTCTTTAGTGAGGAAAAACTCTGCAAACACAATGGTTCAGTAACCATGGGGACAAAAGTGAAGAGGGAGAGGTTAAAAACTGTGGCGTGAATAACTGAAAAACATGAGAGACAGAGCAATAGGGACCAAAACTTGAATTTTCTATGTACCAGCATCCTCATGGTATGGCAAAGAAGTAGAAAGAGGCCCCAGCCACCTCTTTAATGTCACCTCCCTGTTGTACATACATTTGCAAATGCAAACCTTAGCTCCGTCCTATAGGAAGTCTGGTTTTGGTGGGCTACTTAAGAGAACAGATGACTTCTTTCCCTCTTTTTATCAAAATGTTGCACATCATGAACCAAGAGCATGTACGGAAGTTTGGTGAGGGGGTTTTATGAAGCGTGGAGCTAAATGGCTCGTTCTGGCAGGGGGAGGGAGAGGCATGGTCAGCTGCTGAACCGATTATCACTTTTTTAATGACAAACAGAGCCCCAGAATATCTTTTTGTCTCCAATGGCACAGATGACACTGTGCTGAATGCATTAATCATTTATAAGGCTCCTTTGGCACAGTCCTGGAATCCTGAAACATAGGCCCCGGGCTTTGCTGTCTGTGGCACTGACTCAAAATCCATTAGAGACTGTTGATGCTCATGATTTATTGTATATGAGCAGGGGTCATTCTTGCCAAATAAGTGTCTTTTGTGATTTATAAATGAAATACACTCTAGCTTCATTTTCTGAGAAAATTCTCAGAGTAAGTGCATTCGGCGTTGCAGGCTCTGGATTAATTGAGGGTGAATGGTAATGCATTATTACCCTTCCCATTTAAAGCTACCATTCTGTGACTTTGTTACTGTAATGAAAATGGTGCTGTATGTTCTTGGACCTCAAATATTCCGGCAGTTCCCAAACACAGATTTCTACTAATTTCAAGTGTAGCAAGGAAAATGGGCGTGATGAACAATTAGCTTACCAGGCAGGGACAGAAGAGCTGCTAAGCCTATTCTTTATCCGATCTTCTCCCTGCTG